>NC_090444.1:429813123-430116153 GCF_031143425.1 Pleurodeles waltl
TAGTGTCTCCTGGACCTTGCTGGTCCCCAACACTTTGCAAATACATCTTCAGCTCCTGCTTGCATTTGCCAGTGTTTGTTGGTGACCTGGCTGGTCACTGACCCTCCTGTAATCCGGTGACCGGCAAGGGACAGCTCGTAGGCGACTCCTGGGATCTTCTGCAACTCCTGGACCCTGCAGCTGGGCTGCTTCCTCCACCGACTTGCAGGAACTTCACCTCTAGGAGGGTGGGCATTGCCACCTGCCCCACCTAAGCACTTCCAAGGTGTAGGTACCTCGAAAAGGAAAATCTACCAAAGCTAGTCTAGTAATTAAGTGCTGTAATAAAGAATTATAAATTTTTTCAACTGTGGTTCTTTCTTTTGAGTGAGTTACTGTCGGACTACTGCGGTATTGAAAGTGCTTTACACTCCTCCTGGATAAGCTTTAGCTGCTCGCCTTAGCTACCCCTAGAGACCTTTTGCTATCTGTTCACCTATTTGCTATCACCAAGGGTTGCCTGGACTCAGTATAAGGTTCCACGCCATAGGTATACACCATAAACTTGAGCCAGCGTCCTACACTCTGGACGAATAAATATTTTTGAAATGCTCATGATCATCAACGATGTCGATCTCGTCATCAAGCTTTTAAGGGCTGTCAGTGGTGGTAATGTCTTTGCTGACTAGTTGGTTGTCGACGGTATGGTCATCCAAAGTGTGGTCATCATTAACGGGCCGTCGTTGACAGTAACTTTTGTGGCATCAATGGTGCTTTAGTTGACGAGATCCTCAACAACGTAATAGATGCTAACGCAAGGGTGGAAGGCGTCATCTTTGCTCTAGTTGTTTATGCCACAGTCGACGTTAAGGTAGTACTTGTTCTTGTATCTGGTGTCGTTGACAATGTGGTTGTTGTCGCGAGCTTTAAAGCAGATTTCACATTCGACAGCTCTGAAAAGGATTTTGAAAAGTGCATACTCAACCTTTTTGGAGGAGTTGAAGGATGGGATCTACTGTGAGTAAAGTAGATTTTTTTCCTTTTCTGTCCTTGTCAGCTGTGCCTTTGACAGACTCATGATGAGACTTTAAGGCCTTTTTTTGATGTTTCAAGGCGTTTTTTGTCAGAAGACCTTTCCCCTTTTGAAAACTTCTTGTGAGAGATCGCAGAGAAGTCAGTGTCTTCATCTGAGCTGACAGTTATTGAGGTTTTTGACCTCTGTAGCCACAGCGAAAGTCTACCCTCACTATCTTTTAATGTTTTAGAAGGAAAGGTGAGACAAATTTTATGGTCTTTCACACTTATGTAGCGGGTGTAGACAGTATATCCAGTCATTATGTGGATCATCTACAGGCAGCCTCTTCTTTTCACATGAATCACAGGGTCTAACTAACCCTTTGTTAGGTGTTTCAGCCATATCAAAGAGGTAAAAGAGATGACAATGCCAGTAATTTGAGTTAAAACTGAGCAGGACTCAGGAAGACTCCCTTCACACGACATGTGGTAGAAAATCTGAAGGAATCAGCCTCTCTTGGGAGTGTTCTAGACTGGTCATAAGTCATGTTTGAACCTTTTTAAAAAAGGACATGGATATGTTAATGAAAGAGACTTCATTGCCATTAAGGCATATGGTAATGATATATATACTGCTATGTAAATGTACCGCTGGATTCCCACTTCGATGACGGGAATATTTCAAGCATGTGAACCTATGAAAGATGCAATATTATATATAGTCATTTTGAATATACTTGGTGTCCCCTGGTGGCATTCCTATCCGTCGTCCTCCCCCCTCACTCAGATATCATATCATAGGAGGTTTGGTGAAGACCCTGAGACCACCTGAGGTCCCAAAGGGAGATCCCCCTCTGACCTGGTTTGCCCACATCCAACACACACCATAACACACAGCTCCATTATCCTCACTCATGGTTTATGGTATAGGGTTCTATGGGGGAAGGGGAATTTTTGATGTGCAATTGTTATGAGGGAGTAAGACAAATCATTTGATGACAGCGCTTTGATTAAAATCTTTGATTTCAAGGAAGATGTCATTACATATTGGAAACTGTTTGTACTATTTGCACACAGATTAATATTTCTGATGTCCTCATTTTGTATTACTGCCTTTGTATAACGCTGTGCCTTATGGAAAATTCAATAAAGAGAAAAAAAAAATGTAAAGCATAGGATGTTTTTTTTAATAAAGTCTGTCACTACATATTATATACATATATATGGTGTAGTCTTAAAGAGGCGTAGAACGCAAATATGGTGCTCGATAGATTTTGCCTTGCTGAACTTTTGCAGCGAGCCACTTACTTCTTGGTTTAAAAAAAAAAAAAAAAAACACACCCACCTGAAACAAATTTAGAACACCTTCAGTAGTGCAAACACAAATAATGATTTAGCTACAATAAGAAATCAGGTAAAAGATCAGCAGGGATCACACTGGAACTTACCTTCTGGTTTGATGTGGGTATGTTATTAACAAACCTACACTTGGGCATTCATGGTCCAGTAAGTGTACGTATATGTACTGGAATATTATGCAAACGCTGATGCAGCTTCAATCAGTTAGAAGAATGCAATACTTGCCTTTTTTACTCTTTCCGACTTCTTCTCTGTTCCATCTTGCTTAGAATCTATGGGATAAAATGATAAATTAGTTTAAATTTTGTTTATTTGTAAAGGACAATACATACTGAGAGCTTTTCAAAAGGGCAGTAACAACACAAAAGGTTAAAAATGACAAACGTGGGTAGGAGTTTGTCCAGCAGTAATGCATAATGTCTTTAGTATGTATTGAATTTATCGAACAAAGAGGTGTTAAGACAACTGAATACCAAAATATGTTTGCAAAAAATATTTTTGGATGGTTAATAGATAATTCCAACACTAACAAGTGTAATGGTAGGTTTATGTGTCCGGATTCTATGTATTCAGGCGCCATGCTGCTAGACTGAGTGTTGCTGGTGCCGGGTGGAACACTTGCCCCCTGTGTATTGTGAGTAGGTCTTGTTCCCGTTTGATCTTTATACTTGTCCCTTGAACAGTTCGAGTAGGCCCGAGTACCATGCTTGTCTGGCCCATAGAGGGGCTATAAGGATGAGGTTCGTTTCTGGTCTCCTGGCCTTCTCCAGTACTTTTGGTATTAGGGGAAAATCGATGGATAGGCATAAGCAAACCTCCCTGACCAGTTTAGTGACAAGGCATTCCCTTCTGATTGGTGGTGTGGAAGCCTGGAGGTGAAGTGTTTCAATTTTTTGTTCTCTGCTGATGCGAACAGGTCGACTGATGGCGTGCCCGAAATCCTGAAAAGTTCTTCTAGGCTCCTTTGTTTTATCTCCCATTCATGTGTGCTGTTTTCTGGTCTGCTTAGTTTATCTGCTTCTATGTTGTCCTACTTGCTTAGAGTGAAAGATTTTGTACCCGTTGCATGTTCAGGTAGAACACTGTTGTTGTATTGTCTGTTTGCATTAGTACCATTTTCCCTGTAATTTGCATTTGGAATGCTTTCAGTGCCAGTAACACTGATTTCAGTTCTAGGAAACTGATATGATTTATCACATCCGTTTTGCACCATTGGCCTTGGATTTTCAGATTGTCTGTGTATGCTCCCCACCCCTTCTGGGATGCATCCATGGTGATGGTCACAGAATGAGTTGTGGTCTTGAAAGGTTTTTCATTGGTTATGTGTTTGGATGACCACTATTGGATCTCCTTTTGTATTTTTCCTATTACAGCTACTAGATCATCCCAACTCCCTGTTGTTTGTGACTGTAGGAAAGTGCCACTGTTGGCATGGTTACCCCCACCCTCCCCCAACACGTTTTGCCTAATGTTGATGCCAACTTTGAATGAAAGTGTGCTGGCACCCTGCCAACCAGGCCCCAGCACCAGTGTTCATTCCGTAAAACTGTACCTTTGTTTCCACAATTGGCACAGCCCTGGCACACAGTTAAGTCCCTTGTAAAAGGTACCCATGGTACCAAGGGCCCTGTGGCCACAGAAGAACTAAGGGCTGCAGCATGAATTATGCCACCCTAGGGGACCCCTCACTCAACACATGCACACTGCCTTGCAGCTTGTGTGAGCTGGTGGGGAGAAAAAGACAAAGTCGACATGGCACCCCTCTCAGGGTGCCAGGCCTACAAACCACTGCCTGTGGCATAGGTAAGTCACCCCTCTAGCAGGCCTTACAACTCTATGTCAGGGTGCACTATACCACAGGTGAGGGCATAGCTGCATGAGCTATGTGTCCCTACAGTGTCCAAGTCAATTCTTAGACACTGTAAGTGCAGTGTAGCCATATTGAGTATATGGTCTGGGAGTTTGTCATTACGAAATCCACAGCACCATAGTGGCTTCACTGAATATTGGGAAGTCTGGTATCAAACTTCTCAGCACAATAAATGCACACTGATGACTGTGTTGGATTTATTGAAAAAGGCATACAGAGAGCATCTTAGAGATGCCCCCTGTATGTTAGCCCAACTGCTAGTGCAGGACTTTCCAGTCTGTGCCAGCCTTCCACTTTCAGACAAGTTTCTGACCACATGGGGTGAGTGCCTTTGTGCACTCTTTGGTCAAAAACAAAGCCTGTCCTGGGTGGAGGTGCTTTCCCACTCCAGGAACTGTAACACCTGGCGGTGAGCCCCAAAAAGTTCAAGCCTCGGTTTACAGTGCCCCAGGGTTAGTGGAGATGCCCACCCTCTGGACAAAGCCCCACTTTTGGCGGCAAGTCCGGTGGGAAAATTAGGGAAAACAGGGAGGTGTGACCACCCTAGCCAGGACCACCCCTAAGGTGTTCAGAGCTGAGGCGACCCCCTTCCTGCAGAATCCCCCATCTTGGTTTGGAGGACAAGGACCAATAGGGATAGGAATGTGCCCTTTTCCCCAAAGGGAGTGGATACAAGGAGGGTGAAGCCACTCTCAGGGACAGTAGCTATTGGCTACTGCCCCCTGACCCTAACACACCCCAAAATCTAGGATTTAAGGGCCTTCCTGAACCCAGCTCACCAGATTCCTGCCAACCTACAAGGAGTACTGCTAAGCTGAAACCACCAGCAGAAAAGAAGGAAGCCGACAACTGCTTTGGTCCCAGCCCTACCGGTCTGTCTCCTGCTTCAAAGAACCTGCAAAACGACCAGCGACGCATCCAGCGGGACCAGCGACCTCTGCCACCTAAAAGGACCAAGAACTCAAGAGGACATCGGCTCTGTCTAAAGAAAACCTACAACCAAGGACTCTCACCTCACTCAGGATGCGAAAGTCTTACACCTGTGTGGCCGACGCCCATGGCCCATGTCCAAGTGGTCTACTTTGCAAGAGAGGGTCCCCAGGCGATTGCTAGTAAGTGCCCTGTCTGGGTTGACTTCTCCACCCCTCCACGATGACTGCAGCAGAGGGAATCCCAAGGATCAACCCCCCCTCCACCTCCCCCCCCAACCGCGAACTCTAGGACACTGTACCCGCATCCTCCCGGCCTTGGAGAAACCAAACCCCGGTGCCTCATCGTTCAGCAGACGGCCCTCCTCCTTGTCCAACCTGTGGTGTGCCCAAGACAACCTCCTCTGTCCCCCCCCCCCCCCCCCCCACGTCACTGCCTGCAGCCTCTGAGTGACCACCGGGGTCTCCTCACAGACCAGCATTGGAAACCCAACGTCCTGTTTGCACCCTGCACCTGGCCGCCCCTGAACCACTGAGGGTGTGTCTGATCCCCCAGTGGACTACCTAAAACCCGGCGACTGAGACTGTAAGTGTTGTACTTACTTGTAAACAGATCTAACTTTTCTTCCCCCCAGGAACTGTTTTAAAAATGCAGTGTGTCCATTTTTAAAATAACCTTTTGCCAATAATTCAGAAACTGTATTACCTATTTCAAACAAAGTACTGTTGATACCTGTGTGAAATACGAAACTTTTAAGGTACTTACCTGCAACTTGAATCTTGTGGTTCTAAAAAATAAACTAAGAAAATATATTTTTACAACAAAAAAAACATTGGTCCGGAGTTAAGGCATTAAGTGTGTGTGCTTCTTCTATTTTCTGTGTGTGTACAACAAATGCTTTGCAGTACCCTCTGATAAGTCTAACTGCTCGACCACTTTACCACAAATAGAGCATTAGTATTATCTATTTTTGTCTCTGTCAAGCCTCTGGGGAACTCCTGGACTCTGTGCACATTATATCTCATTTTGATACAGTATATACAGAGCCAGCTTCCTACAGTGACCAATTGTTGGTTAGCCATTCCTGGAATCGTCACATGTGTAGTCTCGCATGTGATATGAAAGGGATGCAAGATGCCATTTTCATTACTGTCCTCACTGTCCGAGATTGCCGCTTCTGCCAAAGGCGAGTTTGTTCTGCGATTTCCAGTATTCTCTTTTGGGAAGGGTAAGCATGTGCTCTCCTCGCATCGAGTCTGGCTCCTAGGAAGATTTTTTTTTCTTGTTGTGGTGGTGATGATTTTTTGTGGTTTATACTGAACCCAAGCTCTTGTAGGGTTGTGAGAACTGTTTCGGTGTCTGACATTTCTCCTTTGTATGTGCCCTTATAAGCCAGTCATCCAGGTAGGGGTACACATGAACTCCCTTTCTTCTTAGGAATGCTGCAACTGTTGCTAAGCGTTTTGTGAAAACTCTTGGTGCTGATTTTAATCCGAATGGTAAGATCTTGAATTCATAGTGCACTCTTTTGAGCACAAATCTCAGGTATTTGTGTGCCTGATTTATTGGTATGTGCTGATAGGCATCCTGGAGGTCTATGGTTGCCATGTAATCACCTCTTTGCAGGAGTGGTATTACCTCCTGATGTGTTGTCATCTTCAAATGCTGAGTGCGAATGAATCCGTTTATGAACCTGAGGTCTAGGATTGGACTTAGTGTAAGGTCTTGTTTTGGCACCAAGAAGTAGGGTGAGTAATTTCCCTTCTTTAATTCGCCCTTCGGTACTTTTTCTACTGCCCGTTTTAGGAAGAGTTCCTTCACCTCCCTCTTTAAAAGCTCTGTGGTCTGATATTTTTTCTTTTCTGGTGGATTTGGTGGTAGCTTTAAGAGTTCTATACGGAAGCTGTGGCATACCACGGTCAGTACCCAACTGTCTGTGGTCATTTTCTCCCACTGTTGTGGGTACAGAGCTATTCTGTCCCCTACCAGTGTTGTGTAGGGGCGTGAGGGCATTCAAGAGTCACTTGGTTGTTCCCCTAAACTCTTGGGTGTTCGGCCCCTTGCTCTCCCTCTGCCTCGAAAGGGCTGTCTGGCGGGGGAATGCCATTGTTGGTACCCAGTTTCTGGCTGCCCTCGTAGGTACTCCCCTGTGTTGATTTCTGTTTTTGTCCAGAGTTAAAAGCTCCACTTCTTATGGGTCTTCTTATGTTACTCCCTCGCCTGAAGTTACCTCTGAATTGTAGTGCCCCCATAGCCTTGGCTGTATCGTTATCCATTTTGATTTGATGTAAGGACACGTCCACTTCGTGGCCAAAGAAGGCCTCTCCAGTGAAGCGCGTGCTGATTATGGAGGACTACTCTTCGGGTTTGAAGCCGGATATCCTCAGCCATGTGTGCCTTATGAGTGTTGTCTCCCTGCACATTTGCATGTTAGATTTGTCTGCGGCGTCCAGAGCAGATTTCAAACATGCATTGGCAATGGTTTTTCCTTCTTGTATAATCAATCGCCTTTGCCCTCTTCTTATTTCCTTCTGGGAGTTTTTTCACGAGTTCCTCAATTTCGTCCCACTGCTGGTGGCCGTGTCTGTTTAGGAGAGTGCTGGAGTTGGCTATATGCCACTGTGTTGCTGCTTCTCTTTCCATCTTCCTACCCACCATGTCCAGTCTCTTGCTTTCTCTTTCTGGAAGGAGGCCTGTGGAGGAGTGTGCACTGCTCCTCCTTCTTGCTGTTGTGACTATACTGGAGTCCGCCAATGTGTCTCCCTGAATGCATTTTGGGGTCCTTTGGAGAGGGTTTGTACTTCTTTTCTACCCTCTTGGCTGCTGCAGGTTGCCTGAAGGCCTCCTTACTGGGCCCAGTATGCTAGGTAAAATGGGTAGGAATAGATACCCCTTGCATGAAGGCTTGAGGGTTTCCAGTGGGAAGCAGGAGTCCCCTTTCTCTTCTTCCAGGGGTACCCAATGTGATCTGCTGCCCTCTTCACTAGGCTGTTGTAGCATGTGATATCGTCGGGGGGGGGGGGCCAAGGCTTCGATGAGTAGCTGTCTACCGTCTCTTCTCGGCTCTCTGTTTCAAGGTCATTCCAATTGTCCTCGAAACTCCCTGTGGCTTACTCTTCCTCGGGTTCACAGAACCCCTCCTCTCCCTCTTCATGTGTTTCAGGGGTTGCCGGGGCTTCGAGGGAGGTTTCTTCCTCTTCAGAGTCCGCGTCCATTGAGGCCATTGAGGGCTTGGGTGGAATTCAAAATAGTTTTAGTGTACCATCAAACTCTTTCTTTACAGGAGTAGCTGCCATTCCAGCCTCCTGAGAAGGCCTCTTTTATTCCACTTCCAATGCCTCTTTGACGTCTCGTTATGTCGAGGTCGTCTTTTCAGCGTAAGTTCCCCCAATGGCTTCGGGGTGTCTTTCCTCGATGGTTTTGGGGTCTCTTTTGTCAAGTGAGGTCTCGCCTGTTTCGGTGGCCGACCCTCTTCGGTATCCCCGGTCTGGGATCCGTGAGGGATCTCTCACTTGTAGCTGACTCTCAATCGTAGTTTCTTGGACGTTGGGGCTGCCTTGTGATATCTTTTCTCTGGGATTTTCTCCTCCGAGCTTTTTGATGCCTTTTTTACTTTTTTTATTTTTATTTTTTTAACCATTTTGGGTTTCTTTTCGACGTCCTTTGTCATCTTCTTTTGCAGATGTTTTTTCTCGGTGTCTCCCTCGAGGAGTTCGACGTCCGACCCTCTGTGACATCCAAACCGCTTGCTCTTCCTGGTCGCTGGATAGGCCTAACTCCTTCAGCAACTCATGGAGCTTTTGGCTTAGCATTGTCCCTTCCTCTGTTTTAGACACGCTTTAAGTGTCTTTGGGACATATGCGGCACAGGCTTTGCAGCCCTCATCTCTGTGAACTCTTGGGAGGCAGAGGTTGCAGACCTTGTGCGGGTCGCGCTGGGCAAACTTAAATCAAATCAAATCATTAACATTTATAAAGCGCGCTACTCACCCGTGCGGGTCTCAAGGCGCTAGGGGAAAGAGGGGGTTACTGCTGCTCGAAAAGCCAGGTCTTTAGGAGTCTCCGGAAAGCGGAGTGGTCCTGGGTGGTCCTGAGGCTGGTGGGGAGGGAGTTCCAGGTCCTGGCCGCCAGGAAGGAAAAAGATCTCCCACCCGCCGTGGAGCGGCGGATGCGAGGGACGGAAGCGAGTCCGAGGCCAGAGGAGCGGAGGAGGCGGGTTGGAACGTAGAAGCGGAGGCGTCGGTTGAGGTATTCCGGTCCCTTGTCGTGGAGGGCTTTGTGTGCGTGGGTGAGAAGTCGAAAGGTGATCCTTTTGCTGACTGGGAGCCAATGCAGGTGTCTCAGGTGTGCGGAGATGTGGCTGTTGCGGGGTACGTCGAGGATGAGGCGGGCCGAGGCGTTTTGAATGCGTTGCAGGCGATTTTGGAGTTTGGCTGTGGTCCCAGCGTAGAGGGTGTTGCCGTAGTCCAGGCGGCTCGTGACGGGGGCGTGGGTCACGGTTTTTCTAGTGTCAGCGGGGATCCAGCGGAAGATCTTGCGGAGCATGCGGAGGGTGAGGAAGCAGGCGGAGGACACGGCGTTGACTTGCTTGGTCATGGTGAGAAGAGGGTCCAAGATGAAGCCGAGGTTGCGGGCGTGGTCTGCGGGGGCCGGTGCGGTGCCGAGGGCCACCAGGAGTCGTCCCAGGCGGACGGGGTGTTGCCGAGGATGAGGACTTCCGTTTTTTCAGAGTTCAGCTTTAGGCGGCTGAGCCTCATCCATTCGGCGACGTCCTTCATACCCTCTTGTAGGTTGGTCTTGGCGCTGGCGGGGTCCTTAGTGAGGGAGAGTATAAGTTGGGTGTCGTCGGCTTAGGAGGTGATAATGATGTCGTGCTTGCGTACGATGTTGGCGAGGGGGCTCATGTAGACATTGAAGAGTGTCGGGCTGAGTGATGAGCCTTGGGGTACGCCGCAGATGATCTCGGTGGGTACTGAGCGAAACGGAGGGAGGTAAACTCTTTGGGAACGGTTTGAGAGGAAGGAGGCGAACCAGTCCAGGGCCTGGCCTTGGATCCCGGTGGAGCGGAGGCGGGTGATTAGGGTGCGGTGACAGACGGTGTCGAAGGCAGCCGAAAAGTCGAGGAGAATGAGGGCGACTGTTTCACTGTTGTCCATGAGGGTTCTGATGTCGTCTGTGACTGAAATGAGGGCGGTTTCCGTGCTGTGGTTGGTTCGGAATCCGGTTTGTGAAGGGTCGAGCAGGTTGTTGTTTTCCAGGAAGGTGGTCAGCTGTTTGTTGACGGTCTTCTCTATTACCTTGGCTGGGAAAGGCAGGAGAGAGATGGAGCGGAAGTTTTGTCAGGTCGCTCGGGTCAGCCGTAGGTTTCTTTAGTAGGGCGTTGACTTCGGCGTGTTTCCAGCATTCGGGGAAGGTAGCAGAAGAAAAAGAAGAGTTGATGACGGCCTGGAGGTGCGGGGCGATGATGTCGTCGGCTTTGTTAAAGATGAAGTGAGGGCAGGGATCCGAAGGGGCGCCGGAGTGGATAGAGTTCATGGTGGATTTGGTTTCTTCCGTGTTGATGTGGGTCCAGTTGTTGAGGGTGATGGTCGGGGGTGCGGGTTCGGTGGTGTTTGGTTGGGTCTGGTGTCCGAAGCTGTCGTGGAGGTTGCTGATCTTGCGGTGGAAGAAGGTGGCGAGGGATTCGCACAAATCCTGTGAGGGCGTGACGGCGTTGGCGAACTCCTTGACGATGCTGAAGAGTTCTCTGCTGTTGTGGCTGTTTTTGTCCAGTCTGTCGGTGAAAAAGTTCCTTTTAGCAGCGCGGATCAGGCGGTGGTGTTCGCGGGTAGCGTTCTTGAGGGCGGTCATGTTGTCAGCGGTGTGGTCCTTGCGCCAGGCCTTCTCGAGAGCGCGACAAGTTTTCTTTGATTCTTTGAGGGTGTCAGAGAACCAGAGAGGTTTTTTGGTGTTGGTCTGTCGATGCGTGCGTTTGAGGGGAGCAAGGTTGTCTGCGCAGTTGGAGATCCAGTTTGTGAGGCTGAGGGCTGCGTCGTTGGGGTCGGTGGTGAGGGTGGGTTGGTTGGCGGCGAGTGCGGAAAAGAGTTGCTCTTCGGGGATCTTGTTCCACTGTCGACGAGGGATGGGTTGAGTGCGGAGGTGGCGGGTCTCGCGTCGGAATGTGAAGTGGACACAGCTGTGGTCGGTCCAGTGTAGAGCGGAGGTGTGGCTGAAGAAGATGTGTTTGCTGGCGGAGAAGATAGGGTCGAGCGTGTGTCCGGCGATGTGGGTGGCGGTGTTCACCAGTTGTTTGAGGCCGAGGTTGGCGAGCAGGGTGGTGGTGTTGGGGTCGTTGTTTTGTTCCAGATGAAAATTGAGGTCGCCTAGGAGGATGTAGTCCGGTGAGGCGAGGGCGTGCGGGGAGATGAAGTCGGCGATGGCGTCGCTGAATGGGGCGCGCGGTCCGGGAGGACGGTAGACGAGGGATCCTCTGAGGGTGGTCCTCGGGTCAGTGCGAATCTGAAAATGCAGGTGTTCAGCGGCGAGAGGGGTGTCTTCGGTGGAGGTGGTGACGCTGATGGAGTCTTTGAAGATGATGGCGATACCTCCTCCTACTTGGTTGGTGCGGTCTTTTCTGGAGATCTTGTAGCCTTCGGGGATGGCGGTGGCGATGTCTGGAGCAGAGGAGGCGTTCATCCAGGTCTCCGTGATGAAGGCGACGTCCGGGGCTGTGGAGTCCAGGAGGACCCAGAGTTCAACGGCGTGCTTGTGAACGGAACGAGCGTTGACCAGGATGCACTTGAGGTGGTTGATGGCGCGTGGGCTTGTGGTCGTGGTAGTTGCATGGTGGAAGATGCGTTTGCAGGAGTTGCAGGCGAAGGGTCCATGGGTGCGTTTGGGGTGAGCTTGGAAGCAGGTGTTGGAGCGTCCTGGGTTGAGGGCGTGGAGGGTGGTGGGGTCGTAGCGGATCAGCGGGGCTTGGGAGAGCTGGGGACCAGGGGTCGTGGCGCTGGGCGCGGGCCAGGCGCGGACTGGCAGCCATATGAGGTAGGAGGGAGGGGGGGGGGGGAGGGGTCAGCTGGGGGGGAGGGGTCAGCTGGGGGCGAATGGGAGCTGGGGGGCGGGGGCGTGCAGGAGGTCGCGGCGGGAAAGCGCGAGGGAGGGGGGGACAGGTAGAGTGAGAAGAGCTGGGCGAGGGGGGTTTAAGGGTGGAGGGGGGTGAGTGTTAGGAGGTTTAGGAGATTAGGGAGAAAGATAGGAGTAGGGTTGTGAAGATAGGGGAGGGGGGGTTGTAGAGGTGGGTGAGGGTGAGAGGTAGAGTGAGAGGATAGGAAGATAGGTAATAGAGGGGGTGGCGGGAAGGGGGTGAGAGATAGAGAAAAGATAGAGAAAATAGATGGTTAGAGAAATCGATAGATAGAGAAATAGATAGATAGGAGGAGGTGGAGAGTGAGGGAGTTAGATAGTGGGATAGAGAGATAGGTAGATAGGAGGAGTGAGGGAGGTAGATAGCGAGCGGGTTAGATAGGGGTGATAGAGAGGGGGGAGGCGAGTGAGGGAGGGGGATGAGGCAGGAGGGCAGGCGCGGGGAGAAGAAGACGGAGGAGGCAGAAGAGCCGAAGGCAGAAGATAGAAGATAGAAGAACGGGAGAACGGGAGAACGGGAGAACGGGAGAACGGGAGAACAGAAGACCAGGAGAACAGAAGACCGGGAGAACAGAAGACCAGGGGAACAGAAGAACACAGAAGAACACAGAAGAACACAGAAGAACACAGAAGAAGATACAGAAGAACACAGAAGAAGATACAGAAAACGAAGAACAGAAGGCAGAAGACCACAGAAGAAGATGAGGAAGAAGTGAAAGAAGAGAAGAAGAGTGAAGACGGGGAAAAGAAGAGTACAGAAGAAGATTACAGACGAGGAGCAAGAACAGAGAAGAAGAAAAGAAGAAAAGAAGCAGGAGAGAGGGTGAGTAGCGCGGGGCAGAGCGAGGGGCTGGGAGGTGGGGGGTACTTACTGTGAGGTGGGTCTCAGGAACTCAGGAACCTGGAGGAGCTGGAGGAGCTGCAGCGGCAGGGGGAGCGACCTACCCTTGGGTCAAGGGTCGCTACCACTGTCGCGCAGCGGGCACCATATGAGGTGGGAGGGGTCAGCTGGGGGCGAATGGGAGCTGGGGGGCGGGGGCGTGCAGGAGGTCGCGGCGGGAAAGCGCGAGGGAGGGGGGGGACAGGTAGAGTGAGAAGAGCTAGGGGAGGGGGGTTTAAGGGTGGAGGGGGGTGAGTGTTAGGAGGTTTAGGAGATTAGGGAGAAAGATAGGAGTAGGGTTGTGAAGATAGGGGAGGGGGGGTTGTAGAGGTGGGCGAGGGTGAGAGGTAGAGTGAGAGGATAGGAAGATAGGTAATAGAGGGGGTGGCGGGAAGGGGGGAGAGAGAGAAATAGATAGAGAAAATAGATAGATAGAGAAATCGGTAGATAGAGCAATAGATAGATAGAGAGATAGGTAGATAGATAGGAGGAGGTGGAGAGTGAGGGAGTTAGATAGTAGGATAGAGAGATAGGTAGACAGGAGGAGTGAGGGAGGTAGATAGCGAGCGGGTTAGATAGGGGTGACAGAGAGGGGGGAGGCCAGTGAGGGAGGGGGATGAGGCAGGAGCAGGAGGGCAGGCGCGGGGAGAAGAAGACGGAGGAGGCAGAAGAGCCGAAGGCAGAAGATAGAAGACAGAAGAGCAGAAGAGCAGAAGAGCAGAAGAAAGGAAGACCGGAAGAACAGGAGACCAGAAGAACACAGAAGAAGATACAGAAAACGAAGAACAGAAGGCAGAAGACCACAGAAGAAGATGAGGAAGAAGAGAGAAGACGGGGAAAAGAAGAGTACAGAAGAAGATTACAGACGAGGAGCGAGGAGGAAGAACAGAGAAGAAGAAAAGAAGCAGGAGAGAGGGTGAGTAGCGAGGGGCTGGGAGGTGGGGGGTACTTACTGTGAGGTGGGTCTCAGGAACTCAGGAACCTGGAGGAGCTGGAGGAGCTGCAGCGGCAGGGGGAGCGACCTACCCTTGGGTCAAGGGTCGCTACCACTGTCGCGCAGCGGCTGCCATATGAGGTAGGAGGGGTCAGCTGGGGGCGAATGGGAGCTGGGGGGCGGGGGCGTGCAGGAGGTCGCGGCGGGAAAGCGCGAGGGGGGGGACAGGTAGAGTGAGAAGAGCTGGGGGAGGGGGATTTAAGGGTAAAGGGGGGTGAGTGTTAGGAGGTTTAGGAGATTAGGGAGAAAGATAGGAGTAGGGTTGTGAAGATAGGGGAGGGGGTTGTAGAGGTGGGTGAGGGTGAGAGGTAGAGTGAGAGGATAGGAAGATAGGTAATAGAGGGGGTGGCGGGAAGGGGGGAGAGAGAGAAATAGAGAAAATCGATAGATAGAGAAATCGATAGATAGAGAGATAGGTAGATAGGAGGAGGTGGAGAGTGAGGGAGTTAGATAGTGGGATAGAGAGATAGGTAGATAGGAGGAGCGAGGGAGGTAGATAGCGAGCGGGTTAGATAGGGGTGATAGAGAGGGGGGAGGCGAGTGAGGGAGGGGGATGAGGCAGGAGCAGGAGGGCAGGCGCGGGGAGAAGAAGACTGAGGAGGCAGAAGAGCCGAAGGCAGAAGATAGAAGACAGAAGACTGAGGAGGCAGAAGAGCCGAAGACAGAAGAGCGGAAGAGCGGAAGAGCGGAAGAACACAGAAGAACACAGAAGAACACAGAAGAAGATACAGAAAACGAAGAACAGAAGGCAGAAGACCACAGAAGAAGATGAGGAAGAAGAGAAGAAGAGAGAAGACGGGGAAAAGAAGAGTACAGAAGAAGATTACAGACGAGGAGCGAGGAGGAAGAACAGAGAAGAAGAAAAGAAGCAGGAGAGAGGGTGAGTAGCGCGGGGAAGAGCGAGGGGCTGGGAGGTGGGGGGTACTTACTGTGAGGTGGGTCTCAGGAACTCAGGAACCTGGAGGAGCTGGAGGAGCTGAGGCGGCAGGGGGAGCGACCTACCCTTGGGTCAAGGGTCGCTACCACTGTCGCGCAGCAGCCGCCATATGAGGTAGGAGGGGGGGGGGGGAGGGGTCAGCTGGGGGCGAATGGGAGCTGGGGGGCGGGGGCGTGCAGGAGGTCGCGGCGGGAAAGCGCGAGGGAGGGGGGACAGGTAGAGTGAGAAGAGCTGGGGAGGGGGGGTTTAAGGGTGGAGGGGGGTGAGTGTTAGGAGGTTTAGGAGATTAGGGAGAAAGATAGGAGTAGGGTTGTGAAGATAGGGGAGGGGGGGTTGTAGAGGTGGGTGAGGGTGAGAGGTAGAGTGAGAGGATAGGAAGATAGGTAATAGAGGGGGTGGCGGGAAGGGGGGGAGAGATAGAGAAATAGATAGAGAAAATAGATAGATAGAGAAATCGATAGAGAGATAGAGAGATGGGTAGATAGGAGGAGGTGGAGAGTGAGGGAGTTAGATAGTGGGATAGAGAGATAGGTAGATAGGAGGAGTGAGGGAGGTAGATAGCGAGCGGGTTAGATAGGGGTGATAGAGAGGGGGGAGGCGAGTGAGGGAGGGGGATGAGGCAGGAGGGCAGGCGCGGGGAGAAGAAGACGGAGGAGGCAGAAGAGAAGAAGGCAGAAGACAGAAGAGCACAGAAGAAGATACAGAAAACGAAGAACAGAAGGCAGAAGACTACAGAAGAAGATGAGGAAGAAGAGAAGAAGAGAGAAGACGGGGAAAAGAAGAGTACAGAAGAAGATTACAGACGAGGAGCGAGGAGGAAGAACAGAGAAGAAAAGAAGAAAAGAAGCAGGAGAGAGGGTGAGTAGCGCGGGGCAGAGCGAGGGGCTGGGAGGTGGGGGATACTTACTGTGAGGTGGGTCTCAGGAACTCAGGAACCTGGAGGAGCTGCAGCGGCAGGGGGAGCGACCTACCCTTGGGTCAAGGGTCGCTACCACTGTCGCGCAGCGGCCGCCATATGAGGTAGGAGGGGGGGGGTGGGGTCAGCTGGGGGCAAATGGGAGCTGGGGGGCGGGGGCGTGCAGGTGGTCGCGGCGGGAAAGCGCGAGGGAGGGGGGGACAGGTAGAGTGAGAAGAGCTGGGGGAGGGGGGTTTAAGGGTGGAGGGGGGTGAGTGTTAGGAGGTTTAGGAGATTAGGGAGAAAGATAGGAGTAGGGTTGTGAAGATAGGGGAGGGGGGGTTGTAGAGGTGGGTGAGAGGTAGAGTGAGAGGATAGGAAGATAGGTAATAGAGGGGGTGGCGGGAAGGGGGGGAGATAGAGAAATAGATAGAGAAAATAGATAGATAGAGAAATCGATAGATAGAGAAATAGATAGATGGAGAGATAGGTAGATAGGAGGAGGTGGAGAGTGAGGGAGTTAGATAGTGGGATAGAGAGATAGGTAGATAGGAGGAGTGAGGGAGGTAGATAGCGAGCGGGTTAGATAGGGGTGATAGAGAGGGGGGAGGCGAGTGAGGGAGGGGGATGAGGCAGGAGCAGGAGGGCAGGCGCGGGGAGAAGAAGACGGAGGAGGCAGAAGAGCCGAAGGCAGAAGACAGAAGAACGCAGAAGAACACAGAAGAACGCAGAAGAACGCAGAAGAACGCAGAAGAAGATACAGAAAACGAAGAACAGAAGGCAGAAGACCACAGAAGAAGATGAGGAAGAAGAGAAGAAGAGAGAAGACGGGGAAAAGAAGAGTACAGAAGAAGATTACAGACGAGGAGGAAGAACAGAGAAGAAGAAAAGAAGCAGGAGAGAGGGTGAGTAGCGCGGGGCAGAGCGAGGGGCTGGGAGGTGGGGGGTACTTACTGTGAGGTGGGTCTCAGGAACTCAGGAACCTGGAGGAGCTGCAGCGGCAGGGGGAGAGACCTACCCTTGGGTCCAGGGTCGCACCACTTATGGTGGCAGTTCGGGAAGAATTTAAAAGGGGTGTTTTCCATGACCCCTACCGTGCTTCATTTTCCTGCTCTGTGGATTTCTTTGGCGTTCCGTGCCGGGGAATGTGTTTGGCTGTCTTCTTGCCTTAGTTTCTGTTGGATTTGGCATTATCTTCCCGTGAATAAAAACATTCAAATTATTTTTTTTACGTTTTCAGCATTCTCTCCAAAAAACTTCGGAGCTCCTTCCTTGCTTTCAGACCCAGTGACAGAAAAAAAATCTGAAGATGGCTATCAAGCACAGGAACTTTCGGGGCGCAGTCTGATGTCATGCAGGGGACGGACCTAACACCAAATGGTGGTTGACAATGCCCAGAAGAAATTTAAAAAAAGACAATTCCAGACCCAACCACTAAATGGCAGAATGATGCACAGCGTGTGAATCCAGAATAGGTTTCATGCTGCAAAACAATGGCTTACATAGTCCCTAAAGCTACGAAGGCAACAACTTAATAAAGCAGCCAGACTCCTAAA
Source organism: Pleurodeles waltl (assembly GCF_031143425.1). Classification (NCBI taxonomy): domain Eukaryota; kingdom Metazoa; phylum Chordata; class Amphibia; order Caudata; family Salamandridae; genus Pleurodeles; species Pleurodeles waltl. Next base: position 429,830,662 of record NC_090444.1, read on the forward strand.
GCTCCAGGACTCGGAAAGCAGCCAACTCAGCTCTTGCCTAGAACTAAAAAAGAAATAAAAGGAGGCGTTAGGGGAAGCTAAGTGGGTCACATGGAGTAGGAGTGGATAAACATCATATAGGCTTGTAAGGGAAAGTAAAGCATGCCGCTTTGGTCCATCATTAATCAACTTCAGTGAGGGTCTGTCGGAGTTCTAAGCAATACGGTGTCAGAGAAACAGCAGGTAGCCCACATCTCCAAATTATATCAGAATCAGAAGGTAGTTGAATTACCATCAAACACACGCACCAGGACGGCCCCATCAAACTTTGAGTAGAAAAAAATATAAGGGAGACTATGGATCTACAGTACTTAAAAATGACCAGTCTTCTGGAGCAGCCAATCATGCAAAATGTTTAACGCCTGTGTTACAGAAAACAAGATACCAGATTCATCGAAAGGGGCAACTCTACACCCTATCTATAAGAAGGGCCCTTCGAAGACCCAGATAGTTACTGTAAGATTGAGCTGCTCGATACCAACACAAAAATATTTGCTAGGACTTGGAATCCTAGCCTGCAAATTTAAACTTAATACCCCGAAATCAAACTGGCGTCCGCCCTTCATCAAGCACCTTTGACAACCTTAATGCATTGACTATACTAGCCAAAAAATATAAAAGGAAGAAACTAGACTTGTACACTTGTTCTGTTGACTTATCCAATGCATTCAATTCAGTAGATAAGTCATCGACTGAGGAGAAAGCTAGAGGACTATGAGATTTCTTGAAATCTGCTAAAAGGAATACAGCTCTTATACTCTGAGAACTGGGCCAGGGTTACAATTGACAGAGGCATCAAACAAGGCTGTGTACTGACCCTAACTTCATTCAATCTATTTCTGGCAGACCTGTGCATGCAATTGGACGCCGCCAGCTCCCATTCCCCCAAACTGGGCCAATACTTAACAGCACTATTATATGCAGACAATACAGTTTTCTTAAATCTTTCAGACACTGGCATGCAAAACTTGCTAACTGCTTTCCACCAATATTGCAAGCTAAATAAGCTGCATTTAAACACCCTGAAAGCAATGATGGTGTCTCAAATTGCATTTTTGCAAGTCCTGGCAACCAAACTGCAAAGTCCACCTTGGCGTCCACTGCTCAGTGTGATTAAGGCAAAGTTTCTTCCCATGTGGTCATATGGTCTGGAAATCTTCCCCGGCAAGGTTGACAACTTCTTGAATGCCACTCAGAGCAAAGCCTTTCGCCTTCTCATTTTACAGCTGCACATTACCTCTACGGCGCAAGTCAGACTGGAATTTGGACTCCAGGAGCAAGAACTGGTACAAGAGGGGGCATTCCTTAAATAAGCCTCACTGTTGAGACAGGCAATGGCAAAACACTTACCACACAAATCCTTTAAGCAATTACTGACTTAACAATTTAAGCAGTTCTCGTGGAACAACGACAAAGGTACGTTTAGCTTTCGTTCTTATGTATGGATGACTATCAACACAAGGTGCCAAATGGTCAGCCATGTATGGCTGCCTTATTGAAAAAGTACCTAAAATAGAAGTGCTCTACGTTTTCCTAGACCTACTTCCTTCGCTCGATGCAGCTCCAAAATGGGGTTTGCCCTCAAACTGCGAGAGATGCAGTATATGTGTATACCCTTGGGAGGACTTTTTATATATACTTTGCGTATGACCTGCACTGCTCCCTTGGCATAAAATCTACCTCAGAAACATCTTAAAGCCAATGGTATTAGGACCTGCCACCACGGAATCGTGTTCTGTCTAAAGGGGCTGACACCTCAATATATGGCATGCTTTGCAAAATTTATATTAAAAGCTGACCACCTACTCAAGCAAGTTTCAATCAATCAAGAAGGAATTTTGAACACAGCGGGCTAATTGCATCTGCACCATGTCGGACTCCTTCCTTTTGGTTTATTGTCATGCCATATGTAAAACTTGCACTGCATTTTAACTCGCCATCGATTCTAACTCTTTTGTGGTTAGGCTCCTGAGCTAGCACAATATAACAGTGAGCCGCTTTTACAATGCAGAACTTTCAGTCTTCACAAGGTACTGTGGTGGCTCATTTTCATTTCTGCCCTCTAGCCCTACTGATGAGAAGCATTGCAGCATTTGAACTTAACTTGTGTCACAGCTCGGCTGACTTTTAATCTACCATTGGGTTTTTTAAACCTTATTTGTATACTGGTACCTTTTTTTTTCTTTCTTTCTTTACGGTGTTCAGAGCACCCAATGAATTGTCTGTGCTCTACTTTAGTCTTAACTTTTCTTTGTTGTTGATTACAATAATTCTTATTAATCGAGCAAATACATTTTTCAAAAAAAAGAAGAAAAAAAAAAAATGAAAATACGTACCCAGTCTGACACTTAGGCTCATGCCCACGTCAGGCCTATTTCAGAGAACAGAAATATGTTTCTTATTAAAACATTGTACAGGCCAAGGAAAAACAGGGAAGTCATTATGGCCAGGATATTCAGCCACGCTGCATGACATTTCACTGCTGACCTCAACCTTGTCTCTACAACCGTTCACGGAGACGGTGGGTAGACCCTTATTTTCCAGGTAATAGGGGTGAGCGCTTCTAGGAAGCTGGCCTGGTGGGTACCTGAGGTAATTACACCTTATACCAGGTCCAGGTATCCCCTATTAGTGTGGGCAGTGTCCAGAAGCCAGCCTCTCTAGAGGTAGCTGTGAATTAGCTGCAAAGGCTTATCTATGAGACATGCAAAGCTCATGCAATACCACTGTAGTCACACAGCACTTACACACATGGAGGAAAACACTCAGTGTTACAAAAATAGAGGGTCTTTATTACAGTAACAGAACCAAAACACTAGATAGGCAGCCCTCCAATAGGAAGTAAGTAAACACACTAAATATGTACACTAATTATCAGAAATAGGTATAAAAAATGATAGAAAACAGTGCAAATGCAAATAGACAATAGTGACCCTAGGGGGAGCCCAAACCATATACTAAAAAAATGGAATGCAAATGCAGGACCCCCAACTGGCTAATTGGAATGTGTAGAGGGGATCTAGTGATACTAGGAAACGCCAAAGGTAAGTACCACAGTGCCTCCTAGCGACCAGTGAGAAAGGAGTAAGTTACTGGATTTTCCCCAAACCCCGCAAAATGGAGGAAAAGAAGAACATGCAACACCCAGACAAGACTGCAAGAAACTAGCGGTGGATTCTTGAAGTGGAAGACCTGTGGAAGAAGGGGACCAAGTCCAGAAGTCACAGAAGAGTCCAGGAGGAGTAGGAGCTACTAACCACCCAGAGGTGGTTGCAGGAGTTGGTCGACAGTAGGATGGAGATGGGCAGGAATGCAGCCATGGAGCAGATGATGAGTTCCTGGAGGATGCAGTCTACATCCCACGCCAGATGGATGATTGCAGTCGGTCAGTGGTCAGGAAGAGCCACCAACAAGCCTTGGCAAAGGCAGAAGTTGCGGTGATGCAAAAGTGGAGCTGCCGGGGACCAGAAAGGTCCAGGAGGACTCAACCCATGGAGGAAGTGTTAGGGGGACCTTCAGCAAGGTAGAGACTCCACAGAAGAAGAGGCAGCCCCCAGAGGAGACCCCACTGGATGCGTAACCAGGAGTCGCAGAGGACCCCACACGCAGCACAACTGGAGAAGGGTCCCACGCCGCAGGAGAAGCACCAAGAGGGCTGTGCGTAGCAGGAAGGAGTGCTGGGGGAAGGGGTGACACGGAGCATGAAGATCCCTTGGAGGAGATGCAAACAAGCCTTGATAGCTGCGAGAGCGGTGCACAGGGGTGCTGTCCTGCGTGGGAAGGCTCCACCAAAACTGGACAGCTGACAGAGGACTACTCCGGCCCACCACCCGTGATGCAGGATCCATGCAGCCCAGGATGAGAGGAGATCCACACAGCTGGTTGTCGTTGCAGTTGGTGCCTGTGGATGCAGGGGAGTGACTCCTTCAATCCAAGGGAGATTCCTTCTTCCTTCTCATGCAGGCTGATGACTTGCCGCCCTCAGAGGATGAACAGCTTGGGAAATGTTGCAGAAGCTGGAAGGAGCCGTGGAAACAATGTTGCAAGCAGAGTCTTTGTCATGGATGCAGACTGTCGGTTCCTGGAGGGTTCAGTCGCTGTTCCAATGGCTAGATGTTGAAGCAGAGGTTGCAGAGGAGTCCTGCTGGAATCCTGCAAGTCGAATCTGAGGACCCACCCAAGAGAGAGACCGTAAATAGCCCTGAAAGGGGGACTGGTCACCTAGCTAGGAGAACACCTATCAGGAGGGGGCTCTGTCGTCACCTGCCTGACCTGGCCACTCAGATGCTCCCAGAGGTCTCTGCCAACCTTGGATATAAGATGACGGAACCCCTAGTGATGGTTAGGGGAGTGGTCACTCCTCTTTCCACTGTCCAGTTTCACGCCAGAGCAGACTACGGGGTCCCTGAATGGGTGTAGACTGCTTTATGCACAGAGGGCACTAAACGTGCCCTTCATAGCATACCAGTGGCTTGGGGAGGCTACCCCTCCCAAGCCATGTAACACCTATTTACAAGGGGGGAGGGTGTTACACCCCCCACCCCCAAGGAAATCCTTTATTCTGCCTTCCTAGGCTTGACCTGTTCAAGCCACAGGAGGGCAGAAACCTATTTGAGGGATGGCAACAGCTTGGGCTGCCTGGAAAACCTCAGAAGGCTGGTAGGTGCAATGCTGGGGGTGCTCTAAGGAGCCCCCAGAGTGCATGGAATCATACTTCCAATACTGGCAACAGTATTGGGGTATGATTCCGACATGTTTGTTACCAAACATGCCCAGGTTCGGAGTTACCATTATGTAGCTGGACACAGATAGTGACCTATGTTCAGTACCCGCATAAAATGGCGTCCCCGCACTCACAAAGTCCAGGAAAATGGAACTGGAGTTCGTGGAGGCACCTCTGCTAGTGCAGGGGTGCCCTCGCACTCAGGTACTTGCACCCTGCCCTCTGGGCTAGGAGGACCTGCCATAGGGGTGATATAGTACCCTGTTGTAGTGACATTTAGAGAAAAGGGTGCATGCACCCTTTCACACAGGCTGCAATGGCAGGCCTGTAGATACATTTTGCATGGGCTCCCCATGGGTTGCATAATATGCAACCCCTGGTACCCCAATGCCCTGAGTACCTAGGTACCATATACTAGGGACTTACAAGGCGGGCACCAGTATGCCAAATGTCAGGTGTGTGTGTGGTCCAAGCAACCAAGTTTGAAGGGAGAGAGCATAATCACTGGGGTCCTGGTTAGCAGTGCCCACACTGACAAACAGGCAATGCACATCCCGCCATCTAGTGTTGGGCTCGGAGTGTTACAAGTTGTTTTTCTTCGAAGAAGTCTTTTCGAGTCACGAGATCAAGGGACTCCTCCCCTTTCGGCTCCATTGTGCATGGGCGTCGAATCCATCTTAGATTGTTTTCCCCGCAGAGGGTGAGGTAGGAGTTGTGTATATAGTAATAGTGCCCATGCAATGGAGTAAGTATGTATGTACATAAAGTGACTAAAAGTGATATATTTACAAATTTACAAATGTACAAGTTTAATTTTTTGTCAACTTAAAACGGCTACAGGCTCCTGGGGAGGTGGGAGGGCGCATGTGAATCTGCAGCGTCTCATGCCACGAACAGATGTACACTGGGTAAGTGACATTTTCCGTTCGATGGCATGTGTAGCTGCTGATACACATGCTGTGCATAGACTAGTAAGCAGTTATCTCCCCAAAAGCGGTGGTTTAGCCTGTAGGAGTTGAAGTTGTTTGAAATAATGTCCTTAATACTGCTTGTCCTACTGTGGCTTGCTGTGTTGTTAACACATCCACGCAGTAATGCTTGGTAAATGTATGAGGTGTAGACCATGTGGCTGCCTTACAGATTTCAGTCATTGGTATGTTTCCTAGAAAGGCCATGGTGGCACCTTTCTTTCTAGTGGAGTGTGCCATTGGTGTAATAGGCAGTTCTCTTTTTGCTTTTATATAACAGGTTTGAATACATTTAACTATCCATCTGGCAATGCCTTGTTTGGATATTGGATTCCCTGTATGAGGTTTTTGGAAAGCAACAAACAATTGTTTTGTTTTGCAAATTTGTTTGGTTCTATCAATGTAGTACATTAGTGCCCTTTTGATGTCTAATGTATGTAATGCTCTCTCAGCTACAGAATCTGGTTCTGGGAAGAACACTGGGAGTTCCACTGTTTGATTTAAGTGGAACGGTGATATGACTTTAGGTAAGAATTTAGGATTTGTGCGTAGAACTACTTTATGTTTGTGTATCTGTATAAAGGGTTCTTGTATGGTAAAGGCTTGTATTTCACTTACTCTTCTGAGAGATGTGATAGCTATTAGAAAGGCTACTTTCCATGTTAAGTACTGTATCTCACATGAGTGCATGGGTTCAAATGGTGGACCCATGAGTCGTGTTAATACAATGTTGAGGTTCCACAAAGGAACTGGTGGTGTTCTTGGTGAGATAATCCTTTTCAGACCCTCCATAAATTCTTTTATGACTGGGATTCTAAATAATGAAGTTGAATGTGTTATTTGCAGATAAGCCAAAATTGCTGTGAGATGTATTTTAATGGATGAAAAAGCTAACTTAGACTTTTGTAAGTGTAGTAGGTAGCTTACGATGTTTTTTGCAGATGCGTGTAATGGTTGGATTTGATTATTATGGCAGTAATAAACAAACCTTTTCCACTTATTTGAGTAGCAATATCTTGTGGTTGGTTTCCTAGCCTGTTTTATGACCTCCATGCATTCTTGTGTAAGGTCTAGATGTCCGAATTCTAAGATTTCAGGAGCCAAATCGCTAGATTTAGTGATGCTGGATTCGGGTGTCTGATCTGTTGTTTGTGTTGAGTTAACAGATCTGGTCTATTTGGCAGTTTGATATGAGGCACTACTGACAGGTCTAGTAGTGTTGTGTACCAAGGTTGTCGTGCCCAAGTTGGTGCTATCAGTATTAGTTTGAGTTTGTTTTGACTCAATTTGTTTACTAGATACGGAAGGAGTGGGAGAGGGGGAAAAGCGTATGCAAATATCCCTGACCAACTCATCCATAGCGCATTGCCTTGAGAATGAGGCTGTGGGTACCTGGATGCGAAGTTTTGGCATTTTGCGTTTTGTTTTGTTGCGAATAGGTCTATTTGCGGTGTTCCCCATCTTTGGAAGTAAGTTTGTAGTATCTGGGGATGAATTTCCCATTTGTGGATCTGTTGGTGATCCCAAGATAGATTGTCGGCTAACTGGTTCTGAATTCCTGGTATGAATTGCGCTATTAGGCGAATGTGGTTGTGAATCGCCCAATGCCATATCTTTTGAGCTAAGAGACACAATTGTGTCGAGTGTGTCCCTCCCTGTTTGTTCAGATAATACATTGATGTCATGTTGTCTGTTTTGACAAGAATGTGTTTGTGAGTTATTAGTGGTTTAAATGCTTTCAATGCTAGAAATACTGCTAGTAGTTCCAAGTGATTTATATGAAGTTGTTTCTGTTGAGTGTCCCATTGTCCCTGGATGCTGTGTTGGTTGAGGTGTGCTCCCCACCCTACCGTGGAAGCATCTGTTGTGATCACGTATTGAGGCACTGGGTCTTGGAAAGGCTGCCCTTGGTTTAAATTTATAGTATTCCACCCTTGAATCGAGGTGTATGTTTGGCGGTCTATCAACACTAGATCTTGAAGTTGACCCTGTGTTTATGACCATTGTGATGCTAGGCACGGTTGTAAGGGCCGCATGTGTAATCTTGCGTTTGGGACAATGGCTATGCATGAGGACATCATGCCTAGTAGTTTCATCACTAATTTTACTTGGAACCTTTGGTTTGGGTGCATGGCCTGTATTATGTTTTGGAATGCCTGTACCCTTTGTGGACTTGGAGTGGCAATCCCTTTTTTTTTGTGTTGATTGTTGCTCCTAAGTACTGTTGTATTTGACATGGCTGTAGGTGTGATTTTTGGTAGTTGAGTGAGAACCCTAGCTTGTGAAGGGTTTCTATAACGTATTTTGTGTGTTGTGAACACTGTTCTTGCGTATTGGTTTTGATTAACCAATCGTCCAGATACGGGAACACATGTATTTGCTGTCTTCTGATATGGGCTACCACTACGGCAAGGCATTTTGTAAAGACTCTTGGCGCTGTTGTTATCCCGAATGGCAACACTTTGAACTGGTAATGTACCCCTTGGATTACAAATCTTAAGTATTTTCTGTGGGAAGGATGTATGGGTATATGGAAATACGCATCCTTGAGGTCTAATGTTGTCATGTTGTCTTGTTGTTTGAGCAATGGGATTACGTCTTGAAGTGTCACCATGTGAAAGTGATCTGAATTGATGTAAAGATTTAGTGTTCTGAGATCTAAGATGGGTCTTAGATTTTTGTCTTTTTTGGGTATGAGAAAGTACAGGGAGTAAACACCCGTTCCTTTCTGATGATTGGGTACTAGTTCTATTGCATCTTTTTGCAACAATGCTTGGACCTCCAGCTGTAATAGATCCATGTGTTGTTTGGACATGTTGTGTGTTTTGGGTGGCACATTTGGTGGAAATTGTAGGAATTCTATGCAATAACCATGTTGGATAATGGCTAGAACCCACGTGTCTGTTGTTATTTCCTCCCAGTTTTGGTAAAACTCTGTTAGTCTCCCCCCCACTGATGTCATGTGTTGGGGATTTGCGACACTGAAGTCACTGTTTATTTTGATTGGTCTTGGGACTTTGGAACTTTCCCCTAGTTTTAGGGAACTGTCCACCTCTGTATAGTCCTCGAAAACTTCCTCTCTGATACTGGCTCTGGTATGTGGGTCTGGTTTGTGAGGTTGAGGGTTCTGTGCTTTGTCCCCGAAAGCCCCCTCTAAAAGGTGTTTTCCGAAATGTGCCTCTGCCCTGTGGGGAGTAGAGCGCGCCCATGGCCTTGGCCGTATCTGTGTCCTTTTTAAGTTTCTCGATAGGAGTGTCCACCTCCAGCCCAAACAACTGCTGTCCGTTAAAAGGCATATTAGGCACCGCCTGTTGAATTTTGGGCTTGACTCCTGAGGTGCGTAGCCATGCGTGTCTCCGTATGGTGACCACCGTATTTACAGTCCTTGCAGCTGTGTCTGCTGCATCCATTGTCGACCGTATCTGGTTATTAGAGATACTTTTGCCCTCTTCCACAACCTGTTGTGCACGCTTTTGGAACTCTTTGGGTAGATGTTCTATGAAGTGTCGCATTTCGTCCCAATGAGCTCTATCATATCTCAATAGCAAGGCCTGTGAATTGGCAATGCGCCATTGGTTGGCTGCTTATGCCGCGATTCTTTTCCCTGCTGCGTCGAACTTGCGACTTTCCTTGTCGGGTGGTGCTGCATCTTCCGAGGAGTGCGAGTTCGTCCTTTTGCGAGGTGCACCTACTACCACTGAGTCCGGTGTCAATTGCTGCGTGATGTACACAGGGTCTGTTGGGGGAGGTTTGTACTTTTTCTCCACCCTAGGAGTGAGTCCGAGTCCGAGTCAGCAATGGAGAAGGTTTCTTCTTCCTCCAAGTCTTGGTGTCCTGCCGACGCCATTTGAAGTCTTCTTTCTCTCCGGTCCCTTAGAGTTTTCCTCAACCGAAACGCTCGACAGGCCTCGCAGGTATCCTCTTTGTGTTCGGGAGACAAATTACAGACCAAATGCTGATCTGTGTAAGGATACTTGTTGTGGCATTAGGGGCAGAAGCGGAATGGGGTCCGTTCCATTAGCCTTGAAGACGCACGTGGTCGGGCCGACCAGGCCCCGCCGGGGAATCGAAAACCCCGAAGGGCCACCGGAGCTCTTCAAAATTCGGTGTCGATCTGCGTTATCTAACCCGATACCGAACGCAAACAATACTGTCAAATTTTCAGAGATTTAACTAACTTTCCGAACCGAAACACGAAGCGAAGAGGAACACGTCCGAACCCGATGGCGGAAAGAAAACAATCTAAGATGGAGTCGACGCCCATGCGCAATGGAGCCGAAAGGGGAGGAGTCCCTCGATCTCGTGACTCGAAAAGACTTCTTCGAAGAAAAACAACTTGTAACACTCCGAGCCCAACACTAGATGGCGGGATGTGCACAGCATGTGTATCTGCAGCTACACATGCCATTGAACATATATGTATATGTCATTCCAGTATGCTGCAGTTGTTTATTGTCTTCTCACTGGTCATAACAATCCTAATCCTGTTATGTCTCAGTGTCCTAATAATTGCAGCTCATATATTTTATCGTAGATTGCAGTCCTTTCAATAAATATATTAAAAACAATCCTGCTTCTTTTCTTTGGCCTATGTGTGTCTATGAGACCTTTGCTAACGAGAGAAAGGTGTGAGATTTGTCAACCATAACACCCCCCTGAAATATCACTGAGTGTCATGCGTCAGGCTGCTACAAATCACCTTTGCTTTTTGTGTTTTGGTGAGGTGCTGCTAGATAGCCGAAAGAGATGGGCCAACATCTGCCAACATGATGTGGGACTGACTCAGTCACCCACGAACGGTGGTGCTGCTGCCCCGAATCCAGCATTCCTGTTCCAATAACGAGAGTCCTATGAGATGGTGCTGCCAAAGTTGGTAAGCCACTAATTATACAGGTCCCTGGAGTATCTCTGTCTCATAAAAACGCTAAAGGTACCCTAAGTACCGTTAGACGGAGATGTCCAAGGTGTTAGGGAAAATCCTCCTCACCTGAATAGGGAGCACCTATCTAGGCTGTTGGTTGCTCAAGCATGAACTTTAAAAGGATTCTCCCGCTGGTGTTGTCGACTCTGATACCTATTCCTTAATATGGCAAAACCAGTAAATATCCGAGAGAACTGTAGACAACCTGTCACACAGTTCCTGGATTAACAAATGAGTTGGGGATGTTACATTCGATGTTGAAGCTCACAACGCTCACAGAACAGAAATATTTTACTCATGGGTCACCTTCACAACAATAAATGCAGACTCAACTACATTTCATACATAATCAACTACATTTCATACATACAGAATAATAAATGTACCACCACAATATAGAGCATACCAATATTTAGAAATACCCTTAAATTATCATCAACACCAAGACTGGCTTAATGGCGCCCTTCCACATATAATACAACCTTTTAGGTTAGGTCCTTTAAGCAATGACGGACCAACCTGGCCAATATTGGACACATATACACCACATCACAATGTGCAAGCTATGCAAGTACCTTAAGTACGCACATTATACAATGAGCTAGTAGCAATATACAGACGCTTAGTGCAATGCGTAATGCAGACCTTAAACACCACCCCAGCGAGGGCTGCTCCAGCTATAAATCAATTTGCCGTTACAGGGATAAATCCACAAAATGTCCATTCAATAATGGGAAAAGCACCCACAGGACGACAGAAGATTCCATTCTGGATTGCACAAAAAACAAACCAGCTGGAAGCAGTGCTTCACCATATGGGCCCTCAAGATAAACATAGAATTCTCACAATATGCTTGCCATTTGGAACGGTTCTCTAAATAGAGGACTGTGCCACTTGGGGTACAGTCTTTGGCACAATATATACTATTACACATGGTACACCGACACTTGTGAATTTCACAGGAAGTGTTGAAACAAATTCAAAATGAACACACGGCCGCCCCAGCCCTGGACTTGGGGATGGAACTGATGTGTAATTTTGAGACAGTCCTCAATAATTTTAAGCACTATTAAAGGGGAAGCTGCAGCATTGGCGATTCACCAATGGCTCCAAGAGGTTCTTCAGCAGGATCAGGAGCATGAGGTGCCAAAGATTATTTCAGAAACGTATACTGGTATAGGTTGGGATAGTCTGGGGGCAGACTAACTAAACCTCAACTACAGAGTACTTCACCAAGAAGAGTATTAAGGGAGAACAAAAGAGCTCTAAAAAACGCTGGGATATACAAAAACAAAGATAGAAGAATGCAGAGAGGAGAATCTCCATCACTGGAGACATCAGAAACAAAGGTACAAAACAACCTTAGAAATAGGGAAACTTTAAAAACATCAGATAATATCAATATACTGACAGCTGCCAATCTCGTTCCTTCCAGGAAACACTGGATAAACGGAGTGACAGAGAAGGGTGGTCAGAACACTGAAGCAACTACGTGAAGCAGAAAAAGGATTGACAATGTTCCTCAGGGACTTTCACAAAAAAGGAAGAGAAACTTCCACAGCAAAAGCCCCAATTTAAAAAGAAAAAGGTTGCAGCAATACCAGTTAAAGATGCCTCTCGTATTGAGAACATTATCGCACAACACGACTTAGGCAGTGTCTCTGCTAGACAGAGGTCACCATATGTTGCCACAGTCTTATAGATCTTCTGGATGTGACACCAACTAACAACTTCCTTTAAGTCGAAACAGCAGATAGGCACGTCTCCCCAACCGACATTCAGATTGAGGGAGACATAGCGTGTACTATTAAATGTGTCTTCAAGGGAAGATTAACATTAAATTATGATTTTTTATTGGCTGAAAAGGTTTGGCCACCTGAATTTATCCACGTGCTACCACAAGGGGTAGATGTAATTTTGGCTTCTTTCTCAGTTCTAGTTCCAGATGTATTAAAGGGAAGCCTATGCTGCAGGTTGGGCCCTGGCACAGGGTCACGCACTGTATCGTGGTCATGCACTGTAGTGCAACCATGTACGGTGGGATAGAGATTTTCTCTTACATTTAATACCAATTAGATCAACTCCACAGATCCATCCTCAATATCCAATTAAACATGAAGCGAAAGCACCCGTGGGAGAGATTCTCACACAACTTGAGTACAAGGGAGTAATAGTATCCTGTGTCTCTGCAATGAATAACCCATTATTTCCCATAGCAAAACCTGGCTATTCATATAGAATAGTCTTAAATTACAGACATTTAAACAGTCATACATGCACATTTCCCATCCAAAATGCACAAAGCACAGCACTTAACAATACAGTGCATCAAAAATACAAAACAGCCTTTGACATTTCCAATGATTTGTTCTGCCAAACTCTAGTGCCCAAAAGCCAGGATTGAAGTGCCTTCAGTGTGCTTGGCTCTCAGAGGCGATTTTGCAGTTTATCTCAGGGGTACAAGAACAGCCCTGGGGTGTTTTCTGCCCATGTAACATCAATGTTACACAATACTGACCCTGCGGCTTTAACTTATGTCAATGCCATTTATATCACAGATGAAAACCTCAATGCCCATTTGGCCCAGGGGGAATAACATCATCTTAGGATTTTCTGCCCAAGGATACAAATTCAATTTCAAGAAAACCAAAATTGCTTTTCTTAGTTTCTTATTTTTAGGATACAAACTGTCTGATGAGGGCAAGAGCCTGGCCCCTCACTTTATAGAAAAATGCACTTAACATCAACATCCAAACTCCATCAAGAAACTACAGTCATTGCTGGTGCCTTTAATTTTTTGCAGAACATAGATTCCTGACTATGCACAGCATATAAAACCAATTTAGGATTTAATTCATCCAGATTTTTCAAGCAAACACTGCACACCAGAAATACACACAAACTCAGAGATTTACAACAAGATATGCTAGCAGTACAACACTTGCACACATGTGGTAACAAAACAAATGTGGTCGTCAGAACAATCCCTGGTGCCATCTGGTTCACCTAAGTCACATTTAATGAGGGCGACACTGTATCCATAACATACAAATCAAATTTGTACTCTAATGCAGAACAACGATTTGCACCAACAAAAAAAATATGGACAGCTGTACAAATGGCTATCATTAAGAACAGGCCACTTTTTGAAGTGAAACTAATTATTGTTACCACCCCAGAACCAGCACTTGAGGCTATTACCAAAACTAGTGTTCCTAACGTGAAAGCATTCCATCCACATTGGATTCAATGAGCAACCTCCCGTACTGCCATTGATGTTGATTATGTTTTTGAGGTCAAACTACAGACCCAAGAATTTCTACAATATGAACTTGAGTACCCGTGCCCTCCAACATCAAGTCTCTTTAGCAATACAAAATCAAAACAATCATTTACACCAATGGTTCAGCACAACCAGCTGTAGGTACAAAACATCAATATTGCACCCCTTGTGCAGCTGTTAGCGGAGTAATGAGGGATGGTACATTCAACCCTCAATATACCTACACGCAGACACTAGGGCACTGCACAGCACCAGGCTCTAAATTTGGTACTGGAACATATGGATCCTGGGCAGTCTACATTGCTTGGGTGCGATTCCTACTACTGTGTCCAGTCCTACAATGATTACTTACATCATTGGTGCATGAACTGGTTTAGAGACTCAAAAGGAAACACCATCAAACACAAACACTTTTGGGGGAGGGTAGTAGATCCTAGGGACAGACTACCAAGGGCTCATGTAGTTCATACATTGGGCCATCAACATGCAGGAGTACACGATGTAGGAAATACTTTGGCTGCCAAATCCACAGTGGCTACGGCTTTTGTTGCTCGTTCTCATACAAGATTGGATAATGAGACACTGTTGCTGTGAAAGCTTCTGCTGACGACAAGCCTTTACCAAAATCACACCCTGCTAAATATACCTACCTCCTCAGTGCCCAAAATACTGCATTTGGGTGATCATGTGATCCCCAACCAAGATCAGAGATCAAATCTCATTAAAACAGCGCATGAATGTGTTGCTTCTGCCCATGCCGGTGTGGCCGCTACTATATCCCTGCTACAAAAACACCATTGGTGGCTAAGTCTATACAAACAGACTAAACAGTATGTCCTTTGTTGTGACATCCACCAACAAATTAAGGGGTCCACCAAACGCCCACCACAGACACTCCTCTTAGTGTCCAAACAAACTGCTACAATGTGTGTACCTGGACCATTGCGGTCCCATACAACCGGACTGTACATACAAATTCATTTTAGTCTTTGTTGATTCATGGTCTAGATTCCTGTGGGTATGGTTACAACAACTGGCTGATGCCCAAACCGTTATTAAAGACTTGTAGGCCTTCATTGGGACATATGCAGTTGAGGCATTCCACTCGGACCAGGGCCCTGCCTTTTCCTCCAGGGCATTCAGGGACAACATGGCAATGATGGGTGTTCCATTCGATTTCTCATCTCCATTTCATCCTGAGGGAAATTCTGTTGTGGAGCGGAAGAACTGAGACTTACAGCAATCCTTAACAGCAATGGTATTAGGTGCTGGTCGCAGCTGGCTTCATCACATAAATGGGGTCCAAAGATCACTAAATCTACCCAGAAGGTCCTTGGGAGGATGCACCCCTTACGAGGTCATGTTTGAGATACCCATGTATGTCTCAGAGCTTGATGGCCCTGGCATGGTGGCGGCAGAAAAACCTTTTGATATAAAAGAACATGTCACTGGTTTAAAGGAAACACAACAATTCTGTGATGAAAATTCATCTGCCTATGCTGTCACCTTGGGAATGAGGGATTTGCCAACAACATATACAGACTGGATTCCTAAAGTAGGGGGTCTAGTAGAGAAAACATTGCTGTAAAAAAGAAGTTTGGCCCATCATATAAAGCACTGGCTCTAGTCCTGGAAATACACGGTACTAGAACTATCATCATTCCACCGCTGCCTGGTTCTAAACAAAACCGCTTTGTTTCAATTGACAATGTCAAATTGCACCATGTGGCCAGTCCTGCACAGTAAACCACGAGGATTCCTGGGTAGTTCCCTAGCCTCCCTCTCTACCCAATGAGATATACCTCTTCAAACATTAAACAATGCTACTGCAAGTAGTAATGCTACAATTGTCTCCCTGAGGTTGGGGAGGGCGGAGGATGAGCTTTTGTTACTTTCCATCACCACTTCACCAACAAAAAACATAGATCTTTACTATACCAACTGAACACAAATGGATGACTTTGTTTATTATGAACAACCACCATTGGGTCCACCTACCAGTTCTGCACCGATAATTACAACTTTTCTTCAAATTCTTCTGCATCTGCCACTGCACCTGTCTCAACAGCATGTAAGCTTTATAAACGGTTTAAAAAAAAGATTTGGGTCATCCATGGTACTATCTATGGATACTGCTGACCATGATTATCATCCTGCTTTGGATTGGGTTTGCCACTGTTTTTTTTTTACTGATAAATGGCCACTATCTTCCTGAATGCTCTGCTGTTGAACTGGTGGATGAGGTTTTGACACCTTACCTTTCTTCCCAAAAGATCCAAAAAGACTTGTCTCTTGTGAACATTTCAGCTGTTTCGATTCATGATGGGACTGTTTGGGATAAAGTACCATATAATATATTTGGACCTACTGAGGTCATTCAAATGCCATAAGTCTTCAAAGTTTCAATTTATTATATTATTACACCTGGGGTCGTTTCTGACGACTGGGATATTAAAACAAATGATTGCATGCTTTCAGAGATTGAATATTACACTGTATTTGAAAGTAAAGCTGTATATATGAACACAGCGAATGATGGGAAATGTTCCTTTACCATCATTGTGGACGCTCCTTTCTGCACCAAGCTAGTACCCAGAGATCAGTTTTTAATTACACACGGTGGCGGCATTGTCTGACTCCACCAGTGGGGAGTTCCAGAACATTTGTAGAACGATTTGCATAGTTTTCTGGGTATGATGTCAAGAATGCATACTCATAATACTTTAAATTACCTCCTGCTAAAGTGAGAAAAATATTGCTAACTGACAAAATTAATCTATTCTGATTCCTTTGTTTCCCGACTAGATGTTGAGGGCTATGAATTTTGGAAAATTTCTATTGATTTGAAGAGTGTATGGGGAACACATGACTGGCAAATATAGGGCAGGGAAGCTTTATTTAGAGCATTTATTATGCCTTTACAACTGGTATTTCTGAATGACAGTTCAGCCATCAACTTGCCTGAGGTTAGCTAAAATAAAAGAACCAACACTAGATAAATTTAACAATTAGAAGACACTTTTAAATTTCAACGAAGAGCAGCTCACTAATTGGGTTCAGAATGGTACCTTTAGTTCCTTACTTTCACATCCTGGCGGGTGGTTATTGTGGCCACTGGACACAAATGGTTTTTAGGCACGTTTTGTAAATTCCACATGTGGTGTCAGAGAAAGCCGACCGGACCCTTGCTACACCACAGCTCAAAACTCTGGTATTATTAGAACATATAGTGTGGATGAAAACTTTGCCAACAGTAGTTACATTCTTCCATTTAGCAGCTATCAAAGAATACCTTAGTCTCCTTTCAGAAGAGGTCGACTTACAGATTTTTTTGGGGGGTCCTAGAAAGCCATGCTCGAAACTTTTTTTATATGCTATATACAATGAAATTTGAAAGCTTTCGCAAATGGAAGTTGATGTACGTTTAAGGCAGACTGATAAAATATACAAAAAGGCTCTAGCCGTTGTCGATAATGGTATGAACATATTGTCCAACCGCATTTACACGCTAAACAATATCGTGTCATCTCCAATAGACATGATTCACAATGATATGGCAATTTTACATCATGGACAAAGTCAACTTAGGTGCATTATGTAGCTGAGATGGTCGGTACAGGTTCTTAGAAACGGCCACAAGCCTTTTACTAAAACAGAAATTCCATCAACAGTATGGCTAACACACGCGGTGATTAATCTGCTCATTTCCACATTTTAGTTTAGCAAGTACTTGAAACATTTTGCAGTTGGCAGGTTTGTGCAGTTGGGGGACAGTTGAATCCAAGAGGTGTGGTAGTTACCTTTCGAATGAAAATGTCTAAATGGCAAAACAGGGGTCTTTTTTAGCAGAAGCAAATGTGACACTGCAAACTCCTTACAGATTTGTAATGCAGCCATTACGGACTTGGCTTGCTATCTGAAGGGTACTTCGGTCTTTGTTCCACCCAATATTTCAGATTCTTTCAAATGGAAATTATGTGATGCCTAGTAGTGAAGGCGGTTGTGGGATGAAGCCTGGAATGGCCTACGTGATTTCGGTTTCCCAAATTATAACTTGCTGTGGCCATGGGGTATTTCCCCCTACACGAGAGATAAAAGTAGCAGAAATGTAGCTGCACATTGCTACTTCAAATGTGAATTTAGACAAGCTGAGCAGACTAGAGGCGCTACGGTTTCAAAAACATATGGCTTTGATATCAGCCATAGAGACCTATGACCTCCAACTAGTAAGGTCATTAGCAGAGATGCAGTCTTTATTAAATACCAATTTCTCCAAACATTTGGAGAGTTGGTGAGCAGGATTTTCAACACATCTAATACTTAGGGAATTGTGCACTTTTATAAGGCTGTGGGGTCAGGATTTGTGAACAGCTTCCAGACTATATATATATATATATATGAAGTGATACCCTCAGCCATCCATTCTCTGAGAGTGTCTTTGGTGGATTTCCAATAACTTTGGCATTGACTGGTGGCATTCTGCCATTGCTATTTTTGATACGTAATGGCTGTCCCATCTCAGCAAAGCGGAATAATGGAGCTCCCACTAGCCCACCTGTGACGCTGTCACATGATGCAGTACTTCAGAGTTTCAATGCTGGAGCAGCTTGAGCTGAATTGGTCATTGACATTTCAACCAATATACTGACCTGTGTGCAGCCGATTTTCTGCTGCTTGTGGTGCTTCTTCAAGTGTGCACCAAAGGTGTGCCTTGCCGTGCAGCCTGTACCTTCTGTGGACAGGGATCTGTTAATGTTCTCAATGAGGGTTCATTCATAGACATGCCCACTGAGATGCCAGTTGATACGCAAGGAATCTTATGAGCCCCCACTTGTTGATTTCCTGGCTCCTTCTACATTTGCCACTGTGAGGAATGTGGCATCTGCACAAACACGCTGGTCAATCTGTCACCTGCAGGGTGGAATCCTTCTTGGCTTCCCTCACCATTAAAGACATCGAAGATTTCCTGCAGGACCATAATTATTGTTGACATTCGATGATTGACGTTTTTGTTTCAAATCCTAAATTGCCACTTTAAATTAGCCTGCCTTGCATGTCATCTTTGGCTTTTGATTTCTTTTATGCATATTTTAATATTCTTTTAGTGTTTTAAGTTTTAGAATCTGCACTCTTGTCCAGACAATGGGGAGGATATTGTGGGTTCATTTTACACCTTGCTTGGACACACATATTTTATCTTAAACCTGACGGCTGTGTCCTCTCAGCTACATATGTGCTCTGATTTCATTTATTCATTTTAGTTAGCCTACTTTTCAGCAGGGATGATTTTATTTTTCCCTAATCGGTTGTGATTCTGCGAAAGCATTGTTACTATAACACTTTAACAGTTGATACACTTTAACAGTTGAACACTTAGTAACACTTTGGTAACACTTTAACAGTTGAATACCTCATCCCAGTGGTGTAATGAAACTGAAAGGGGCACGCCTGCACAGAACATGCAGGGGGCCCACTTCTGGAATCACTCAAACCAGGTGCTGTGCTGAGGGGGGGGCGGCCCTTGAAGCCCCCGAGCACCGCTGTGTCTGCGGTGGCCTTTGTTACATCCCTGCCTCATCCCCGGTATGGCCTCGGGGTAATTGCCCCAAGCAGGGGATCCTGCATCAGACTTCACTGCTGTTGCCCTATTCGAATTTGCATCATATTACTGGCACCTAATGTGTCTCCCGGCCACCACTGGGCAGTTACTGGGACCCTAGCTACCCCCACATGGGCGTGCCCCAAATATCTTCCAAGTGTGATGCCACGGTATACACTTTTGTCAGCCGATACTTGTTTGTTCTATTGTTTGATTTGTTGTATAACTGAGAGAAGCTCTTTAACATGATTGGGATGCTGAAGTGGGTGGTGAGTGGGATACTGTTTGGAATTGTTGTCACCGCCTGAAGACACCCATCCCTGCTGATACACACAACTCTACACCGTTTGCCAAACCATGTCAACTCTATAATACTTATGCCATACTGACACGCTCCGGCCACTAGGACACATCTCACTGTAAACCTGGAATGTACGGGGACTTAATAATCCCCATAAGACATGCCAAATACTGGCCTACTTAGACAGACACAATATACAAACTGTTCTCCTCCAAAAGACACATTTAATGAAACAGCCAGAGAGCGGTATCAGTACAAGTTGGGCTACGGCCTGACTATCCTCCTCCTACTCATCCTCATAATCCAGGAGGGTCTTAATATTAATCAAAAGGGGAGGTACTTACACTGTCACTCAGACGGAGATAGATGACCAGGGTAAACATGCCATCATGGCGCTTTACAGTACGCTGGTCACCTTGGTAAACACCTACAAGCCTAACATATATGATCCTGAGTTCTCCACACACACATATATAAATAAATTGCACCCCATGCAGCCACAGTCGGTCTTGTGGAATGGGGACCGGAATACATACCTCAACTACATACAGGACAGGTCGATACAGACAATGTGGCACAGGGGGACATTCCACCAAGGTTTTGAGAGAGGGAATGGAGAAATATGGACTGGTGGACCTTTGGAGGCTGAGGAACCCATCCAGCTAGGTGGTAAGTTGTAGACCTGTCTGCCCTCAGACAAAGTACACAATGGCCTAATCAGTAAGGAAGATACAGTGGCAGAGACTATCAACACCGGGATAAAGAAGGTATGCAGCCTCAAGCTACTACACAAGTACATCTGGCTCTTTCACCTCCTCCGAGCACAACTCATGGTTCAGGCTGGATTATTGCCTGACAACCAGAAAATCAAGTGCATGGATGCTGGACATACAGCACCTCGCTAGAACCTTGTGGTTAAAATCACTGGCCAGGATGGAGAGGACACATATAGTATGACAGATGCTTTGACTGCTTTCTCAGATTTCTACACACAGCTCTATGCGGCCTGTCCACGGAAGTGGAGGTAGCGGAGTACCTTGATGATATTGCATCCGAGTGGTTATTGCTAAAACACAGGGTTTATTAAAGTCAACCCATAATGGCAGAGGAGGTGCAGGAAGCTATTTGGACACTCTCTAATGCTAAGGCGCCAGGCCAAGGCAGCCTAGCAAGTGAAATCTATAAGTAGTTTGCATACCTGCTAGCTCCCTACCTAAAGGTGCTATATGAGCAGGCTTACACTAAGAAGATTCTTATCCCAACTCTTCACGTGGCACGCCTAAAGCCTGAAAAAAGCCAGAATATTGTGAATTATATCACCTTCTCTCACACATTAACACAGACACTAAAATCTTAGCTAAAGTTTTAGCCAGTAGACTTCGACCACTGCTGACAAATCCAGTTCTCCCAGACCAATCGGGTTTTGTTCCAACCTGTTCTACAACGCATGGGCTGCACACAATATTCACACTATTACATCAACCGAACCCTTATCTGGAGGTGGAAGCGGTATTATTAGATGCCACCAAAGCCTTCAACTCTATCGAGTGGACTTACATGTTTGCTATCCTGCGCTGTATGGGGATTCCAGAAACTTCCTTGCTTATTGTACATGGCCCCAGTGGCTAGAGTGCTGATTAACAGGCGCACACTGGACTTGCAGCCCATACAGCGTAGCACAAGGCAGGGATGTCCTGTCTCCCCAATACTGTTCATATTGGCTCTTGAACCGCTGGCGTGTGTGATCTGCCAGAGGAATGCAGAATCTGCACTAAGGTTTTGTCTGAAGTCAATCAGCATGTCACTCTAAGCAGACTACACTGTGCTTTATGTCAGCAACCTCACATTGCACTTGGTGCCACGCTTTCGCAAATACACTTGCTTTGAAGGACACTCCGGGCTGAGAGTAAACTGGACAAAATTGGTGATACTCCCTCTGACACCCCCACTACACACCCATTACAATGGAGCACCGACCCGACCCTGTCAAGTACTTGGCGGTATGGATACACAGAGACCAGGACCTGGTCCGCAAGAACTACAACAGGGTGGTATCAAAATAGCAAGATCAGGTGACTAGGTGGTCCAGAATGCTTCTGTCCCTAGCTGATAGAGTAGCAATAATTAAGATGATAATACTCCCAAGATTTCTTTACCTTTTTACCAGCATTCCTACAGTGCTCCCACAGTCCCTTTTTAAAACAATTTGCATGCATTTAATGCTAGCATGTTCAGCAAGGCAAGCAACCCCGCATAAGGTGGAACATTATGACACTGACATATGCACAGGGAGGGTTTAGCAAGCCAGATCAACTATATAACACCATGCCCAGGCGCAGTTTGCTCACTATTGGCAGCACCCTCAAACATACATGCCCCACCTGGCTGTTGAAGCAAAGGATGCACACCCCACCCCACTCAAAGCTATTCTGCCGCATAGGTGTACAGATGTGCCTCACATGGAAATTAACACAATACATTGCACCACAACCGCCTGGCAATCACTTTGGGCACAAGGCCAAAAGCTCCCCCTTTAATCTGCTAGATCTATCATCAGAACATTCTTAGTGTTAGTAGTAGTCCCAAATGACTTTGTGGTATTCTGTTTCAAATAAAATAATTAAAAAACAACAAGGTGGTGACACAACAGCCCCTTCTAACAATGGTTTCTAATGGCAATGGCCATATAATTGGCCTATTATCAGACAGAGCCATTAAAAAAAAAAAAAAAAACACTCTTAAACTAAAAGGCAGCATTGATCAGAGGATTATGAAACTTTATTCCTTCCCTTGCCTAGTACAGAAGCTTCCTTGATCGTCATATGGAATGATGTAAAAAATCAGTTTATTAAATGGATTTGCTTTATTTCTTCTACTAGACCTCAACTATGTGCCTTTGACACTATCATTCTACATGATATCAGAGACTGAAAAACACAGGAGTACAAGGTACTTTTATGCATTGTATAGCCTCCTACCTAGCAGATAGATCCATGATCTAACGTTAATCACTGACATTATTCCAATACATAGCTGGGATCCTTTCGGGATCGCCCAATGACCAACTCCTCTTTAAATGTATGCCTTTCACCTCTCTCTGACTTCAGCGTCTCCTTCAACTTTAAGAGCTTCGCCTAGACTGATGACATGCAAATCATTCTAATGCTTCCAAACCATCATACAGTGAACTTCTGTACTGCTGGCTAATGCCGCCAAGCTAACTAACAGAAGCAAAATGTGGTACCTGCATGTGGAAACTGGACACCTTTTTCCCCACCTGGCCATGAGAACTGTGCACCCTGAAACTCTTCAACCAGATAGGTAATACTCTAACCTTTTCCTCGTGACAGAAGTACAGCAAGTGACCAAAGTAACATGCTACATGATGCAATGTTTAGGTCAAATTAACTTAGTTAGGTTCACTCAGTACGTGCCACAATCGACCTTGTGCTCTCCTGCCTCAATTAAACCAAAGGGGTAGATCTATTTTTAATTGTTCGCTACTTGCTTTGCAGGCTACAGAAGATTAAGAACACAGTTACAAAACAACCCATACAAATCTGGACCACATCTCACCAGCCTTCTAATCTTTACAAAGGCCTTAACTTTCGCTAGTAGTATTACCTGTAAAGAAAGCTAAGTGCACCACACATCGAGCTTTCCACTGTCCTGGATCACTCCTTCCTTTAAAATAAACTCTTATGTACTGACTAAGCATTTCTTTTGACCATCCCTCCCCTGAAAAGCCTTGAGCATGAAGAAGGTCTTCCTGAGTACAGATAACCAAACTATGAATTTTGTTTTGAAAGATTAAGAGTGAACAACCTTCTCTAATTGTAGAGAGCATAAGAACTTGGGTATTCCCAACCTCATGAGTCTGAGACAGACGCCTACTAAACAAGACGGTATGCATTCGCTTGTCTATCTATACCAAACACCTTTCTTCTCCACTTCATGCTCTTAGCCGAACTCTAAGGCCACTGCACCCTGGCTGGAGCATGCCTCCATCCACATGCCCCACAGCCATTACTCCCCTAAGACCAGACAAGAACCAAACACTCATTTTGAAATGCCCTTGCAAAAACCTGATGACAAGTTGATTGTTTAACATAACTGTGAGGGACATTAAATGTTATAGGAAGCACTATACAAATGGTGCAATACAATACACTGGAAGGAAGTCCTCAGTAGATGGAGAGCATGTCTAAAAGTGTAGGCAATTAACATGTCATGAATGTTCTTGTACATGGAAAAATATGCATAAATGGGTCTCCTAGGCTGTGAACAGTGAAACACTGAGGAGGAGGGCTTTGGCAGGCCTAAATACACAATGCTTCAGAAAACCTTTATCCACTTTCACCTTAGCTTGGCTCTTAAGAGCTCAAGGCAGGTCTCCCCTCTTTTGGACGCAGGAAATCTTCATGAACCATAGGTGCTACTGTAACCGATCTTTTCATGCTGGGTGGATGGATATAGATATAGATATATGGAAAATGTTACTTACCAGTAGACATCTGTTTGTGGCATGTAGTATATGTCGTACCCCTATAAAATATTTGTGAACTGTATTTTAGCATGGGTAAATACGCATGTGTAGATTTGCTCATGTGAAAATCTATTGAGCAAGTTCATTTTCCCTCAAGCCACTTACTTCCCAACCCTGGAAGAAGTTCTAATTCTGCCATTGTCAGGAGTAAATGTCCAACCTTTATTATTATGGGAAAATATTAGAGAGAAGCTGGTGAAGATCTTTAAAACATGCAGGTTAGTAGGTTTGCAGACTCAAAGGCATTCCAGCCCTGGAACTATTGCTTACTGCTTCCTCCTGCCCCAGTATGCAGATCTGCAGAAAGGTGGAAAAATAAGGAAATTGCTACAGTAGGGATTGAAACTGCAAGTATTCAAGCCCTACTATGGTAGTAGCCCTGGCATAATCAGAGAGGCTATTATCAGAGCTCTTACATAATGAGATTGCTGCCATAATTTGGCGCCACACTACATGGCACCAAAGGGACAAGTAGATCTTTTTACAGGACAAGTAGATTTGAGAAGCAACCTGTCCCGTGGACAAGTAGATATTTTAATAAATTCCACACCCCTGTTATAACATCAATAAAAATATCAATGAAACATTAGCAGTCAAATTATTGAATGAAAAAAAACTGTGCATGGAAGGAGCGAGTTATAGTTACCTTAGGGTGTAAGTTATAGTTACTTAAAATAACACCAACTATAACTGCTGAATTTCTATGGTTTTGCACAAGTAAATTCAAAACCTAACTATAACCTTTTTTTCTTTCAATGAATCTATATATATATATATATATATATATATATATATATATATATCATCCAAAATTCTTCATTCGAAGGCAATGTCGCAGCCACTTACTTGCTTCAATTCCGGTATTATTTATTTAGGCAGATAAACTCCATTAGAGACAAAACAAAACAAAATACTCCAACGCGTTTCGGGAGGCTCTGCTCCCTTGATCACAGAGATATTCTGAAAACCGGAATTGAAGCAAAAAAAATAAAAAGGAGTATTTGGTTTTGTTATATATATATTTATTTATTTATTTTTTCCCTCCTTGGTATGCATAGGAGAATCCCAACGAAATACTATGAAATATGCTAATAACATTGCCAGGGAGAACCACAAGAGCTGTTTCTGCCTGAACAGCAAAACCTACCATTTTCTCCAGTTTGCCAGCAGAGAACATTGTGGCAGTTTTTGTAGCCCAGTATCGCTATGTGGGCAAAATAAAAAAATATGCATGGATTTCACTTATTCTACACTCTGTAAAACAGCTCAGACTCTTGAGGAATTGGGGCTTCAAGCAATGACTGCATCTTTTTTTTGTTAAGCAATCAACTCCGGGAACTGGCCAAGGCCTAATTGACTGTGGATGGTAGAGATTTCACTGATCCACTCTTTAGTATCTTGATTAGTGTTAAGAGAGAAGTAAAATAGGAGGACATTTAGTTGGGTTAATAACATTTTCCCTTATGACTGCTGGATTACTAAGCAAGTGTAGTGACAGTCACACCACCTCCACCAAATAACTTATACAACCATTGGCTAGGGAAGCTACAAAGACTCTGCTAGAACAAGTCGCTACTAGATAAGACATTACCAATAGTAATTAACTTGTTCATATGACAGAGACTTCTAGCCCCAGATTCCTTACCCTAAAATAAATACCCAACCCATCTCTGAGAATGTGGGTCTGCAAACAGATTAGACCAAAAAGTCCCACTTCACCAAACAGGTTCCCATCACAACGAACCTGACCGCCCAGGCAGTAGTGTTTGGTGAATGTATGTAAAGATGTCCACATTGCTGCCTGACAGGTGTCCAGGACAGAGAATCTGTGAGCTAACGCAGTGATCCCAGCCTTGGCTCTGGTGGAATGAGCATGCAAGGCCTCCGGGGGTTGCTGGTTGGCCAAAACATAGCATATATTTTATACAAACACAAGCCTTCATGAGGTAGACACTTTCTGCAAAGCCTTACCTTTCTTTGCCCTGACATACCCAACCAAGAGCTGATTGTCTGCCCAGAACTCTCTAGTAAGGTCAATGTAGAATGACAACCCTCTTTTTGGGTCCAGACAATGGAGTCTCTCTTCTTCAGAAGGGTGAGGTGGGGCAAAGAAAAAAAAAGGCAGACAGGTTGATACTTTGGCACACATGAAAAGGAGTCACTACCTTCGGAAGGAAGGTGGCCCGGTTTCTCAGAACCAGTTAATCTGGGTTGAATGGCATTTAGGAAGGGGGTGGGGGACAGTGAGTACTTGCAGTTTGATGATAGATGTAATGGTTACCAGAAAAGCGGTTTTGATG
Organism: Pleurodeles waltl; assembly: GCF_031143425.1. Taxonomy (NCBI): domain Eukaryota; kingdom Metazoa; phylum Chordata; class Amphibia; order Caudata; family Salamandridae; genus Pleurodeles; species Pleurodeles waltl. The sequence goes on from NC_090444.1 coordinate 429,857,342, forward strand.
GTTGAGAAAGTGGAAAGGACAATTATGCAGTGGCTTAAAGGGTGCCCACATGAGGAATGTTAAGACCAGACAGCAGTGATGAATGATGTTGGGGAAAAAAAGATGTTGGAGTCCCTTTAAAAATTGGGTCACAACAGGTGACTTGAAAAAAGAAGGTGGACCCAGCAACTGCAGTAAAGCTAAGATGGCTGATAAGTAACCTTTAATAGTGCCCACAGCAGAGCCCTGCTGTGCTACAGAAAGAAAAAACAGTAGAGCTTGAGATAAGGGTGCAGAAAGAGGGTCAGTATTCCTGGATGCACACAATGTGACTAATCTGTCCCAACGGCACGTGTATACCATCTTGGTGGAGGCACGCCTGGCTGCCAAAACAACATTACAGATTTTTGGAGGAAGGTCGAAGATCTCCATGCATGAACGTGAATGGTCCACAGATTTGGCTACAAGACCAAGCCCTGCTGCTGCAACAAAAGATGCTCCTAAAGAGGCAGCCTGATCGGAGGACTGATGCTCATGCTCAACAGCTTGGAACACCAAACTGTATGTGTCCAATCCAGAGCCACAAGAATGACTTTGGCCCGGTCATTTCTTCTGATCTTCTTGATAACTCTGGGCAGAAGTGGTATTGGCAGAAAGGCGTACAGGAAACCTGAACTACACTCGAGACAAAAGGCATCTCCAAGAACGAGCTGCCTTGGAAACTGCAGCGCAGAACTACCAACACTGCACATTCCCGGCAGTGGTCAACAGATGTAACCAAGGTTCTCCACAATCTCAGTAGAAATCTTGTACTATATCGGTTTGTGATTCACTAGGCATCAATAGCTGAGTTTATCCACTCTGGTATTCACATAGCCCGCCAGATATTGAACCACCAGGAAAATGCCCTGGGATTCCAAATATGTCCAAAGACACAGTGCCTCATGACACAAGGTCCACGGCCCCACCTGCCCTGTTTGTTTCAGTACCACATGGCTGTAGTGTTGTCCGTGAACACCTGAACCAGCTTTCCCTAGATCAAAGGAAGAAATGCTTTTAATGCCAGTCGGATTGCCTGTAGCTCCACTAGCTTTATGTGGAGCTGGGATGCCATCCGAGACCAGAGCCCTCTGATCTCCACCTCCCGCAAGTGGCTGAGCCAACCCATGAACAATGGATCTGTCACTAAAGTCAACTCTGGCAGGGGAAGGGAGAGGGGTCTGCCACTGATCCAACTGTGGTTCACCAACCACTGCTGCAGGTCTTCTTCAGTACCCTCAGAGATTTGGAAAATGTTGGAGAGATTTCCCTAATGCTGTGCCTACTGAAACTTCAAGTCCCACTGCACAGCCAGCATATGCCAACTGGCACGTGTTACCAGCAGAAGGCCATGAGGCCCAACAGCCTCAGAGTCTGTCGCACCTAAATCCAGGATATAGGCTGACCGGAATCATGGCCTGGGTATCCTGGACATGACCGTTTTGGAGGACAGGCCCAAAACTGCAATGTGTCCAGAACAGTTCAGATGAAAAGAGGGGTCTGAGAGGGAGTCAGGTGTGACTCTGGCACATTTATAGTGAACCTTAGAGAATGCAGGAGTTCCACCATAGTCAGGAGGTGGGTGATGACTGCCTGGGGTAAGCCCGCTTTCAACAGCCAAATGTCAACGTAGGGGGACGACTGGAACCCCTGACCTCCGCAAGTGTGCTGCAACCACCCCATCACATTGGTGAACACCCAATGGGTGCTGGTAAGGCCAAAGAGGAGCACAGTGCACCGATAATACTTGTGGACCATGGGTAAGGGCAGGCAGGATGAGGCTGTGAAAATAGCTGTCCTGCAAGTCCAGCACTACCATCCAGTCTCATGGGTCAATAGCAGACAGGACTTGAGCTAATGTGAGCACCTTGAACAAATTCTTCAGGACAAAGTTGAGAATGTGCATGTCTAGGATAGGGCGGAGGCGTCAGTCCTGCCTGGTTGCCAGAAAGTAGTGAGAATAGCAACCACAACCTACTTCTGATGCCATCACTTTCTCAATAGCTCATATGGCCAAAAGAGCCAGTACTTTCTGACGGAGAAAAAGGAGATGGTCCTCCACCAGCCAGTCCTGAGAAGGTGTCATGGGCTGGGGTTTTTCCAGAAAAGAAATGAGTAGCCCCTCCAGGAGGATGAGAGCGGCGGCCCCACCTCTATCCAAGGATGCCCTAATTCCCTCAGTTGTTTTGATCAGGGCGGTTTCTGAACTATGCCCCGGTCTGAAACCAAATTGAGATGGATCCAACAAACAGCTATCGTAAATGAACTGAGAGAGCTGAGTGTTCATTTCCTTCTCGACAATCTTTGCCGGAAGGGGAAGGCGGGAAATCGGGAGACAGTTTTTGGGGTCAGCAGAGTTCAGGCCTGGTTTCTTTAGAAGAGGGAGAACTGAGTCTCCATCTGATAAGAAACACACCAATAAATTAAAGTCTAAGAAAGCTAACACTATTTGCTTTAATAATTGGTTATTATAAAGTCTTCCAAATATGCTGTAAGCTACAACAATAAAAATAAAGTATCCCATTTTGAAACTGCTAATGATCATCAGAAATCAATAAAGACAATAATGCTAATGCTATATCTTTTATACATTAAAAAAATTCAATCTTGATGAGACACTAAATCATGCTAGTCTACCCACCCCTACTGGCTATTGTATTTTAGAATAAAGTTAACAGTTTGCTTGAAATGCTGAAAATGTATCTCCTCTTCTAGAGATGACTGCTTGAGAAGTCTGTGTGTGGGGACAGGCATGGCAAAAGCATGAGGTTAACATCTCAAAAGTGAAGTGAGGCAGAGAAAGGCAAATTCTGGGGAAAAAATAAGGAAAATGTCACTTACCCAGTGTACATCTGTTTGTGGCAGGAGACGCTGCAGATTCACATGCTGTGCATTATCCTGCCATCTAGTGTTGGGCTCGGAGTGTTACAAGTTGTTTTTCTTCGAAGAAGTCTTTGAGTCACGAGACCGAGGGACTCCTCACTTTCGGCTCCATTGCGTATGGGCGTCGACTCCATCTTAGATTGTTTTCCCCGCAGAGGGTGAGGTAGGAGTTGTGAGTATACTAAATGTGCCCATGCAATGGAGTTGGTATGTATTTACATAGTGTGTATCAAAAGAATATTTATTTACAAATTTACAATTTTCATTCAACTAATAACGGCTACAGGCTCCCGGGGAGGTGGGAGGGCGCATGTGAATCTGCAGCGTCTCATGCCACGAACAGATGTACACTGGGTAAGTGACATTTTCCGTTTGATGGCATGTGTAGCTGCAGATACACATGCTGTGCATAGACTATTAAGCAGTAATCTCCCCAAAAAGTGATGGTTTAGCCTGTAGGAGTGGAAGTGGTTTGAAATAATGTTCTTAATACAGCCTGTCCTACTGTGGCTTGTTGTGTTGCTAACACATGTACACAGTAATGCTTAGTGAATGTATGAGGCGTAGACCAGGTGGCTGCCTTACAAATTTCTGTCATAGGTATATTCCCAAGAAAAGCCATTGTGGCGCCTTCCTTCCCAGTGGAATGTGCTCTTGGTGCAATAGGTAAATCTCTTTTTGTTTTAATATAGCAAGTTTGAATACATTTAACTATCCATCTGGCAATGCCTTGTTTGGATATAGGATTACCTGCATGAGGTTTTTGGAAGGCTACAAAAATTGTTTTGTTTTACGAAAATGTTTTGTTCTGTCAATGTAATACATTAGTGCTCTTTTTATGTCTAATGTATGCAAGGCTCTTTCGGCTACCGAGTCTGGTTGTGGAAAGAAGACTGGGAGTTCCACAGTTTGGTTTAGGTGGAATGGTGATATGACCTTTGGTAAGAAATTGGGATTTGTACGGAGAACCACTTTATGTATTTGTATAAAGGGTTCTTGAATAGTAAATGCTTGTATCTCACTTCTAAGTGATGTTATAGCTATTAGAAAGGCTACTTTCCAAGTTAAGTATTGTATTTCACAAGAGTGCATGGGTTCGAATGGTGGTCCATGAGTCGTGTTAATACAATATTAAGGTTCCACAAAGGTACTGGTGGTGTCCTTGGTGGTATGATTCTTTTTAGTCCCTCCATATAAGCTTTAATGACTGGGATTCTAAAAAGCGCTGTTGTATGTGCAATCTGCAGATAGGCAGATATTGCAGTGAGATGTATTTTACTGGAAGAGAATACTAGATTAGACTTTTGTAAGTGTAATAAGTAGCTTACAATGTCCTTTGCGGAGGCATGTAGTGGTTGAATGTGATTAGTGTGGCAATAGCAAACAAATATTTTCCATTTGTTTGCGTAACAATGTCTTGTTGTAGGTTTTCTAGCTTGTTTAATGACCCCCATACACTCTTGTGTAAGGTTTAAATGTCAGAATTCTAAGACTTCAGGAGCCAGATTGCTAGATTGAGCGATGCTGGATTGGGGTGTCTGATCTGTTGTTTGTGTTGTGTTAAAAGATCTGGTATGTTTGGTAATTTGTTGCGAGGTACTACTGATAAGTCCAACAGTGTTGTGTACCACGGTTGGCGAGCCCAGGTTGGTGCTATGAGTATTAGTTTGAGTTTGTTTTGACTTAGTTTGTTGTCCAGATAAGGAATGAGTGGGAGAGGGGGAAAAGCGTAAGCAAATATCCCTGACCAACTGATCCATAGTGCATTGCCCTTGGATTGAGGGTGTGGGTTCCTGGACGCGAAGTTTTGGCATTTTGCGTTTTCTTTTGTTGCAAATAGGTCTATGTTTGGTGTTCCCCAGCGGAGGAAGTGATCCTGTAGGATCTGGGAATGAATTTCCCATTCGTGAGTTTGCTGGTGACCTCGACTGAGATTGTCGGCTAACTGGTTCTGAATGCCTGGTATGTATTGTGCTATCAGGCGAATGAGATTGTGAATTGCCCAATGCCAAATCTTTTGTGCTTAGAGACACAGTTGTGACGAGTGGGTCTCCCCTTGTTTGTTGAGATAATACATTGTTGTCATGTTGTCTGTTTTGACAAGAATGTGTGTGCGGGCTATCAGTGGTTGAAATGCTTTTAATGCTAGAAACACTGCTAGCAGTTCTAAATGATTTATGTGAAGTTGTTTTTGTTGATTGTCCCACTGACCCTGTATGCTGTGCTTGTTGAGGTGTGCTCCCCACCCTATCATGGAAGCATCTGTTGTGATAACAGCTTGAGGCACTGGGTCTTGGAATGGCCGTCCTTTGTTAACATTTATAGGGTTCCACCACTGAAGCGAGAAGTGTGTTTGGCGGTCTATCAACACTAGATCTTGAAGTTGACCCTGTGCTTGTGTTCATTGTTTTGCTAGGCACGGTTGTAAGGGCCGCATGTGTAATCTTGCATTGGGGACAATGGCTATGCATGAAGACATCATGCCTAGAAGTTTCATTACAAACCTTACTGGGTAGTGTTGGTCTGACTGTATGCTTGATGTTATAATTTGGAACGCTTGGACCCTTTGTGGGCTTGGAGTGGCAATTGCCTTTTGTGTGTTGAGTGTTGCTCCCGAGTATTGTTGTATTTGGGATGGCTGCAGATGCGATTTCTGGTAATTTATAGAGAACCCTAGTTTGTGTAGAGTTTCTATGACATATTGTGTGTGACGAAGACACTGTTGTTGAGTGTTAGTTTTTATTAGCCAGTCGTCTAAATATGGGAATACGTGCATGTGCTGTCTCCTTATGTGAGCAGCTACTACTGCTAGGCATTTTGTGAATACCCTTTGGGCCTTTGTTATCCCGAACGGTAACACTTTGAATTGATATTGTACGCCAAACCTTAAGTATTTTCTGTGAGAAGGATGGATGGGTATGTGAAAGTACGCATCCTTGAGATCCAATGTTGACATGTAGTCCTCCTTTTTTAGTAAGGGAACCACGTCTTGGAGTGTTACCATGTGGAAGTGGTCTGATGTGATGAAGAGATTTAGTGTTCTGAGATCTAAGATAGGTCTTAACGTTTTGTCCTTTTTTGGAATTAGGAAATATAGTGAGTAGACGCCTGTTCCTTTCTGATGGTTCAATACTAGCTCTATTGCTTTTTTTTGTAATAGTGCTTGTACTTCTATTTGTAATAGGCCTAAGTGTTGTTTGGACAGATTGTGTGCTCTTGGTGGCACATCTGGCGGGAAATTTGTGAATTCTATGCAATAACCATGTTGGATAATGGCTAGGACCCATGCGTCTGTGGTAACGTGTGTCCAGTATTGATAGTATGCGGTCAGTCTCCCCCCCACTGGTGGTAAGTGTTGGGGTTTTGTGACATTGAAGTCACTGTTTGGTCTGGCTTGTTTTGGGTGTCTGGAACTTTCCCCTTCCTCTTGGGAATTGTCCTCTATAGGAGCCACAAAACCCTCCCCTTTGGTATTGTGCCCGATAGGTGGGTCTGGTTTGAGAGGTGGAAGGCTCTGGTGTTTGCATTCGAAAACCTCCTCTGAATTGTGGCTTCTCCTCTGACTTGTGGGGAGTAGAGCGCGCCCATGGCTTTGGTCGTGTCCGTGTCTTTTTTTCAACTTTTCAATTGCTGTGTCCACTTACGGCCCAAACAATTGTTCTTGGTTAAATGGCATGTTCAACACCGCTTGTTGGATTTCTGGCTTGAGTCCAGAGCTTCTTAACCATGCATGCCTGCAATTGATTATTGCAGTGTTGATCGTTTGTGCTGCCGTGTCTGCCGAGTCTAGTGCAGACCTTATTTGGTTGTTGGATATTGCCTGTCCTTCTTCCACAACCTGCTGGGCACGTTTCTGGTGTTCTTTGGGCAAGTGTTGAATAATGTGTTGCATCTCGTCCCAGTGTGCCCTGTCGTAGCGAGCAAGTAGGGCTTGTGAATTAGCGATCCGCCATTGATTGGCTGCCTGTGCTGCCACTCGTTCACCCGCTGCGTCAAACTTTCTACTCTCTTTGTCAGGCGGTGGTGCGTCTCCTGACGATTTCTTGCTGCTCCTACAACCACTGAGTCCGGTGTAAGTTGTTGTGTTATGAACACAGGATCCATTGGGGGAGGCTTGTACTTCTTCTCCACCCTAGGCGTGATAGCCCTTCCTTTAACTGCCTCCTGGAATACTTGTTTTGCATGTTTGAGCATACCCTGGAGCTTTGGCAGACTCTGGTAGGAAGCGTGGGTGGATGCCAAGGTGTTGAACAGGAAATAATCCTCTATTGGCTCAGAATGCATTGCTACGTTGTGGAACGTAGCTGCCCTGGATAGTACCTGTGTATATGCAGTACTGTCCTCTGGAGGTGACGGTTTTGTTGGGTAATAATCTGGACTGTTATCTGATACTGGTGCGTCATATAAGTCCCATGCATCAGGATCATACTGTGTCATCCCTGTATGTGTGGGTGACTGCATTGGAGGTGTTCCCACTGGAGACAGTTGTGGTGAGTGTGGTGGTGAAAGTTGTGGTAAAAACCTTGGTGGTGGGGATTTTTCTCTAGCCACCTTCGCCTTCGGCTGCATTTCTGTCTCCTGAAATGACAGTTTTCTTTTGGTCTTAATTGGAGGGAGAGTTTGTATTTTTCCAGTCTCTTTCTGGATATGCAACCTCCTTTGGTTATGGTCCGGTTCGTCCATACTTATTTCCTGCTCAAACCTAGGTCTTTCCTTCATTTGGCTGGAAAGTCCTTGCTCTTCTGTGTAAGAGCTTCTTTTCGGCTCCGAAGCCGTTTTTTTCGGTACCAATGTTTCAAAATGAAAATGTCACTTACCCAGTGTACATCTGTTCGTGGCATCAGTCGCTGAGATTCACATGGTATGCATGAGCTCGCCATCTGGTGTTGGGTCGGAGTGTTACAAGTTGTTTTTCTTCAAAGAAGTGTTTTCGAGTCACGGGACCGAGTGACTCCTCCTTCTGTGCTCATTGCGCATGGGCGTCGACTCCATCTTCGATTGTTTTCCCCGCAGAGGGTGAGGTAGGAGTTGTACTATAGTAATAGTGCCCGCGCAATGAAAAATGTAAGTATGTACCTATTAAAGGATTAAATAATATATATACAAATGTACAAAATTGAAGGTAACTTCTGAACTGCTACAGGCTTCCGGGGAGGTGGGTGGGTCCATGTGAATCTCAGCGACTGATGCCACGAACAGATGTACACTGGGTAAGTGACATTTTCAGTTCGATGGCATCTGTCGCTGTAGATACACATGGTATGCATAGACTAGTAAGCAGTTAGTTCCCCATAAGCGGTGGTTTAGCCTGTAGGAGTAGAAGTTGTCTGAAATAGAGTTCTTAATACAGCTTGACCTACTGTAGCTTGTTGTGCGGATAGCACATCTATACAGTAGTGTTTGGTGAATGTGTGAGGCGTAGACCAAGTGGCTGCCTTACATATTTCCTGCATTGGGATGTTTCCTAAAAAGGCCATTGAAGCACCTTTTTTCCTTGTTGAATGTGCCCTGGGAGTAATGGGCAGTTGTCTTTTTGCTTTAAGGTAGCAGATTTGGATGCATTTAACTATCCATCTGGCTATACCTTGTTTTGATATTGGGTTACCTACATGAGGTTTTTGGAATGCAATAAATGGCTGTTTAGTTTTTCTGATGTTTTTTGTTCTGTCAATGTAGTACATTAATGCTCTTTTGACATCTAATGTATGTAGTGCTCTTTCAGCCACAGAATCTGGCTGTGGGAAAAAAACTGGTAGTTCTACCGTTTGATTTAGATGGAATGGTGAAATAACTTTTGGTAAAAATTTTGGATTAGGTCGTAGGACGACCTTATTTTTATGTATTTGTATAAAAGGCTCTTGTGTTGTGAACGCTTGAATTTCACTTACTCTTCTTAGAGATGTAATGGCGATGAGAAAGGCAACTTTCCAGGTTAGGAATTGTATTCCGCAAGAGTGCATGGGTTCGAAAGGTGGGCCCATGAGTCTTGTTAGAACCACGTTTAGGTTCCATGAAGGAACAGGTGGTGTTATTGGTGGTATAATTCTTTTAAGCCCTTCTATGAATGCTTTGATAACTGGTATTTTATACAAGGAAGTTGAATAGGTAGTTTGCAGGTATGCAGATATTGCTGCAAGGTGTATTTTAATAGAAGAGAAGGCTAGCTTTGCTTTTTGTAAATGGAGCAAGTAATTTACTATATGTTTTGGAGTTGCGTCTAGTGGTTGTATCTGATTATGATGGCAGTACCAAACAAATCTTTTCCACTTACTTGCGTAGCAGTGTCTAGTGGATGGCCTTCTGGCCTGCTTTATGACTTCCATACACTCTTGGCTAAGTTGTAAGTGTCCGAATTCTAGGATTTCAGGAGCCAGATTGCTAGATTCAGCGATGCTGGGTCCGGGTGTCTGATCTGTTGGTTGTGTTGCGTTAACAGATCTGGTTTGTTGGGCAGTTTGATGTGTGGTACTACAGACAGATCTAGCAGTGTTGTGTACCAGGGTTGTCTTGCCCAAGTTGGTGCTATTAAAATGAGTTTGATTTGACTCAATTTGTTTACTAGGTAAGGAAGGAGAGGGAGAGGAGGAAAAGCGTAAGCAAATATTCCTGACCAGTTCATCCATAGGGCATTGCCTTGGGATTGCTTGTGTGGGTATCTGGACGCGAAGTTTTGGCATTTTGCGTTCTCTTTTGTTGCAAATAAGTCTATTTGTGGTGTTCCCCAGAGTGTGAAGTAGGTGTTCAGAATCTGTGGGTGGATTTCCCATTCGTGGACTTGCTGGTGATCTCGAGAGAGATTGTCTGCCAGCTGATTCTGGATCCCCGGAATAAACTGTGCTATTAGACCAATTTGATGGTGGATTGCCCACTTCCATATTTTTTGAGCTAACAAGCTTAACTGCGTTGAATGTGTTCCTCCTTGTTTGTTTAGATAATACATCGTTGTCATGTTGTCTGTTTTGACAAGGATGTATTTGTGGGTTATGATTGGTTGGAAAGCTTTTAGTGCTTGAAAAACTGCTAATAATTCTAGATGATTTATATGCAGTTTTGTTTGATGTATGTTCCATTGTCCTCTTATGTTGTGTTGATTGAGATGTGCTCCCCACCCTGTCATGGAAGCATCTGTTGTTATTACGTACTGTGGCACTGGGTCTTGGAAAGGCCGCCCTATGTTTAAATTTATACTGTTCCACCATAGAAGCGAGAGGTAAGTTTGGCGGTCTAGCAACACCAGATCTAGAAGGTGACCCTGTGCTTGAGACCACTGTGAGGCTAGGCACTGTTGTAAGGGCCTCATGTGCAGTCTTGCGTTTGGGACAATGGCTATGCATGAGGACATCATGCCTAGGAGCTGTAGTATTGTTCCTGCTTGTATTGTTTGGTTTGGAGACATGTGTTGAATGACTCTGTTGAAATTGTGGATCCTTTGTGGAGTTGGCGTTGCTACTCCTTTTGTCGTGTCTATTATGGCTCCTAGATATTGCTGTACTTTGCTTGGCAGAATGTTTGATTTTGCAAAGTTGACGGTGAACCCTAGTTTGTAGAGGGTTTGTATGACTTGATTTGTGTGGTTTGAGCATTGTGTGAGCGAACTGGTTTTGATTAGCCAGTCGTCTAGATACGGGAACACATGTATTTGCTGCCTTCTGATGTGTGCAGCGACTACTGCTAGGCATTTTGTGAATACTCTTGGAGCGGTTGTTAAACCAAAAGGCAATACTTTGAATTGGTAATGTATTCCTTTGAATACAAACCTTAGATATTTCCTGTGTGATTGATGTATTGGTATATGGAAATATGCGTCCTTGAGGTCTAGGGTTGTCATGTAGTTGTGTTTTTTGAGCAATGGTAACACTTCTTGTAGTGTGACCATGTGAAAGTGGTCTGATTTGATGAATGTGTTTACTACTCTGAGGTCTAGAATTGGTCTCAGTGTTTCGTCCTTTTTTGGTATCAAGAAGTACAGTGAATAAACTCCTGTGTTTATTTGTGTGCTTGGTACTAATTCTATTGCATTTTTTTGCAGTAGTGCTTGAACTTCTATCTCTAGAAGCTGTGAATGGTATTTTGATAAATTTTGTGATTTTGGTGGTATGTCTGGAGGGAATTGCAGGAATTCTACGCAATAACTATGTTGGATAATTGCTAGGACCCATGTGTCTGTAGTTATTTTGTCCCATGCTTCGTAATATTGACGTATCCTCCCCCCCACTGGTGTTGTGTGGGAGGGGTGAGTGACGTGTGAGTCACTGCTTGTTGGTAGTGGTTTTGGGGCTTTGAAATCTTCCTCTATTCCTAGGGAATTGCCCCCCTCTATACTGGCCCCGAAAACCTCCCCTGTACTGTCCCTGGTAGGTGGGCGGTGCGGACTGTGAGGTGCTAGCTTGTGTGGCCTGACCCCGAAACCCTCCTCTAAAAGGTGTTTTGCGGAAGGTGTTATAAGATCCTCTGCTCTGCGGGGAGTAGAGTGCGCCCATGGCCTTGGCAGTGTCAGTGTCCTTCTTGAGCTTTTCTATGGCTGTGTCGACCTCCGGACCGAACAGAAGTTTTTCGTTTACTGGCATGTTAAGCACTGCCTGCTGAATTTCTGGCTTGAATCCAGACGTTCTGAGCCATGCGTGCCTACGGATGGTAACCGATGTATTAATGGTCCTTGCGGCCGTGTCTGCTGCATCCATGGAGGAGCGTATTTGATTGTTGGAAATGTTTTGACCCTCCTCAACAACCTGTTTTGCTCTTTTTTGCAGATCTTTTGGGAGATGTTCAATGAGATGCTGCATCTCATCCCAGTGGGCTCGGTCGTATCGCGCTAGCAGCGCTTGTGAATTTGCGATGCGCCACTGGTTTGCTGCTTGGACAGCAACCCTCTTCCCGGCTGCATCGAACTTCCTGCTTTCTTTATCTGGGGGAGGTGCATCCCCAGAAGTGTGTGAATTTGCCCGTTTTCTGGCAGCCCCTACCACCACAGAATCTGGTGGCAACTGAGAGGTGATGAATACAGGGTCCGTAGGAGGCGCCTTATACTTTTTGTCCACCCTAGGCGTCACTGCCCTACTTTTAACTGGCTCCTTGAAAATGTCCTTTGCATGGCGTAGCATGCCTGGGAGCATCGGCAGGCTTTGGTAGGAGCTGTGGGTTGAAGAGAGGGTGTTAAATAAAAAATCATCCTCTACTTGTTCCGAGTGTAGTTCCACATTATGGAATAGTGCTGCTCTAGCCACCACTTGTGAGTAGGCTGTGCTGTCTTCCGGTGGTGATGGCCTAGTTGGGTATGTGTCTGGGCTGTTATCAGACACTGGTGCGTCGTACAAGTCCCACGCATCCTGATCTTGGTCATCGTGGCTCATGGCGGTGTGAGCTTGGGAATGTGACGGGGTGTAAGTTGGCGAAGCCGGAGTTACAGGTGGAGGCGAGGGAGGAGGTGTTACCTTTTGTGCTGTTTGTTGCTGAGGAGTAAACTGAAGCGTTCTCTTTCGTTTGACAGGTGGAAGGGTACTGATCTTCCCAGTCCCCTGCTGAATAAAGATACGCTTTTGCGTGTGATCCACGTCAGTGGATTGCAGTTCTTGTTCAAATCTATGTTTCTTCATTTGTGAAGACATAGAATGCTCTTCAGTATAGGAGCCTGAAACAGGGTCTGATGTCGCTTTTTTCGGCTCCGAAAACCCTGTTGATTGTTTTTTCGGCTCCGAGGTAACCTTCCTCTTTTTCTGTGCCGAAAATTCTTGGCCTCTATGGTCTTCGGCGCCACTGTCTCGGCGTCGATCCGTGTCGACACCGAACTCTCTGTGTCGATGCTTCTGTTTAGCACTCTCTCGGTCCCGAGGAGGCTGCGTGCCGGTGTCTCGACCGAAGTCGGACGATCTCGACACTGAATGGGCCTTTTTCGGTGCCGATTGTTGGTCACCGAGAATTTGGGTGGAGCCATGGCCGGTTGGCAGTGGCGTCCCCTGGGCCTTCTTTCCTTTTTTAAGTTCTGATCTCGACGTCTTACTCACAGTTTTTGTAGAGTCTAGCTCGTCGGAGTCTGAATCCTGGATGGAAAAGGATTCCTCCTGTTCCTCTTCTGTCTCGAACTGTCGACGCTCCTTTGGCGTGGACGCCATCTGCAGTCTCCTCGCTCGACGGTCGCGCAGAGTTTTTCGGGACCGGAACGCCCGACAGGCCTCACAGGATTCTTCGCTGTGCTCGGGTGACAGGCACAGGTTACAGACCGAGTGTAGGTCCGTATAAGGATATTTGTTGTGGCATTCGGGGCAGAATCGAAACGGGGTCCGTTCCATCGGCGTTTTTCTCCACGCGGTCGGGCCGACTAGGCCCCGACGGGGTGTCGAAATCTACCCCGAAGGGCACCGAAGCGCTTCGATGTTCAACACGTCGTCGTATGTGTCTATCTCGAACCGGATCGCAACGATACCGTCGAAAATCTTCAGTTTTCAGCTATCTTTCTGTTCCGAAACCCGGAGCGACAGGAACACGTCCGAACCCGATGGCGGAAAGAAAACAATCGAAGATGGAGTCGACGCCCATGCGCAATGAGCACAGAAGGAGGAGTCACTCGGTCCCTTGACTCGAAAACACTTCTTCGAAGAAACACAACTTGTAACACTCCGACCCAACACCAGATGGCGAGCTCATGCATACCATGTGTATCTACAGCGACAGATGCCATCGAACAATATCTTTTTCAGTTCCGATGCAATTTTTCTCACTCTCGGTGTTGAGATCGTTCGATGCCGGATTTTCGACCGGAGTCGGAAGTCTTCGGCAAATCTCTAGCCATTTTCGGTGCCGATGTTTGGTCACCCTCTTTTCGATGGGTTAAGCCATGGCCTGCTTGCGGTGGCGTCCTCTTGGCCTTAAAAATCTTTTTGTGAGTTTTGGACGGGGCAGTTTTACTCACTGTTCGCTGCACCATCAAGGTTCAGTCACTTTCGGATTCGTCCAAGTCCGATCCCTGGATGGAAATTCTTTCCTCCTCTCCGACGTCGAGCTGCTCTCTCGGTGTCGACGCCATTTGTAGTCTTCTTGCACGTCGATCACGTAGGGTCTTTTTAGATCGAAAGGCTCGACAAGCCTCGCAAGTATCCTCCCTGTGTTCTGGTGATAAACACAGATTACAGACCAGGTGCTGGTCTGCATAGGGATACTTGGAATGGCACTTCGGACAGAAGCTGAAGGGGGTCCGGTCCATTAGTCTTTGACAATGTATGTGGTCGGGCCGACCAGGCCCCGCTGAAGAACAGAAGCCAGAAGGGCCGCCAGAGCGCTCCTGCTGTCGGTGCCAATAGAACAACACTAACCCGGTACCGAACGAGAACAATACAGTCGAATTTTCGATATTTAGCTAACTTTCCCGATTCGAAATACGGAGCGAAGAGGAACACGTCCGAACCCGATGGCGGAAAGAAAACAATCTAAGATGGAGTCGACGCCCATGCGCAATGGAGCCGAAAGGGAGGAGTCCCTCGGTCTTGTGACTCGGAAAGACTTCTTAGAAGAAAAACAACTTGTAACACTCCGAGCCCAACACTAGATGGCAGGATAATGCACAGCATGTGTATCTGCAGCTACACATGCCATTGAACATAAATAAATAAATTAAAATAAAAAAAAAGTCCTTTAACATGGCCTATTTCATGGAATAGATCAACCAACAAAAGCAACAGAAGAAGAAATGCCTAGATTTTTTACAGATACGTACAAAAAAATAAAAAGAGCAGATATACAAGTTGGCAATCAAGCTGATAAAATGGGAGACAGGAACAACATACTGCATGACCTGTATATTTACATGTTTTACAAACATAACTTATAGGCCAGTTTCAGGTCCCAGCACAAGGTTCCCAGATGTTAAGAAGAAATCTAAGTTGGGTGGGGGGCGTGGCCAACCAGCCAATATGACGGACGCGAGCCGATAGAGCTCAGTGCCCTCACCCCGGTTTATCCGGCACCGAATGGTGCATGTGGGGACAGTAACTGCTACACAGCAGGCGCTCCACCACGCTGAGCCTCCCTAGAACACCGGAGATTTCGATTGCGGTCCTACGATGCCGCATCAGACTGAATCAGGGCGCATGCGGCTACGTGTGGAGGCCTGCGTGGGGAAAACAAGGTGGTGGGACTGCGCTGGACTGGAGCGCCGCTGTCGCATATGGCCCGTGACGGCTACAGTGCTCGGAGTGACGCTAGGACCGAAACGGAGACCGCGGCAGGTGAGTCACTGTAGAAGCTGTCGCCCCTGAGCGGCAGGCGGCTTGGGGAGGCCCGGACCCTGCCGCGGCACTGCGGGGTAGAAGTAGGCCTGCTCCTGTGCGCCCTGGGTGATCTGCGGTTCCTGGCGAGCTGGACAGCGGGATCCCTTGGACAGTCCTGGAGGTCGGACACTTGGGGGATGGAGGGGGCTCCAGTGGCTGGACCGCTCGTGCTGCTGCGCCATTGTGTCCTGGAGGCGCATGCAAGCGGGCCCAGCCTAACCTCCATCGCCACAAAGGCGTTGCGATTTGCTGCCTGGGGGGGCTTTGGAGGGGCCATCGCTGATCTCTGTACCGCTTGACGCCGTCTTATGGGCCAGGAGACCGGAAGCAGGCCCCAACCACGTTGTACGGGGGGGGGGAAGATAAACACCGCTGGTCAGCCTGCAGGAGTGCAGTGGACATATGACCGAACAGGCTCACCCTACTGCATAGATGTGTAACTGACTGACATTACCTGCGCTGTTCACTCCGCTTGTTCCGTGTGGTGCATTGGTGGGTCTTGCACGACAAAGCTTCCTGGGGGCTGCCCTGTGGGTGAAGCAAAAACCTGCCTTCTCGCTGGTATCCCCACAAGGTGTAGCGATGGTGGGGGTTGGCCGCCTCCGCTCTGGCACTGGTGCCACAAATGTGCAGGAGACAGCACCCAAAGACAGTAAAAAACAAGATGCCCTACTGGCGGCGGTGGAGCGCAAAGGTGCCTCCCTGGAGCGGGCCCGAACATCCTTGGAAGGCAAAATTGACAAGGTGGCCAGCGACCTTGCCTTGCTGCATGCGGATCACCACAGATTAGCGGACAAGACAGGTACACTTGAGGCATGACTTGACGAACTAGAGTCCACAACATCCCGACTGGAAACCACAATGGGAGACGCATTGGCCGCATAGGTGAACTGGAGCGTCGTGTCGAGGATGCATAAAGCCTCTCCCGAAGAAACAACATACGAGTCATTGGCCTACCGGAGGGCGTGGAGGGTCGAGATGCCGTCGCCTACCCTGAGGCCTGGCTTAGGGGGCTGGTACCCGAGGGGACTCTGACACCTTTTTTTTCAGTAGAACGTGCACATAGGATTCCTACTAGGCCATGACCACCAGGAAGCGGCCCACGTCCCTTTATACTTCGTTTGCTCCATTATGCAGACAGGGATATCATCCTACGGTCAACTAGGTCGTCTCCACCGCCTAGGGTAGACAATGCTCAGGTGTTCTTTCCTGATTACACATTAGCTGTGCAGAGAGACAGTGCCTATTTACCCTTAAAACGCAAGCTCTGGTACCTGGACCGCGAGTACTCTCTTTTATTCCCGGCCAAGCTTCGCATAATAACTGAAAACAAATCCCATTTCTTCACCACGCCAGAAGCGGCGTGGGAATGGCTGGAGTCAACAGGCCGTATTAATGGTCGAGAACCGGAAGGGAATCCACCAGTACCGCGGAGCAGGCTCACCCGCGCGAGACGTGGCCGCAAAGCATGCGATACAACTTCGGAGAGGGCAAAACATGTCCCTGATTTGGAACAAATCATTCAGGAACGACGTGAGGCACTGCAGTCAGCAGCGGCCATTAACTCTTCCTCAGCTGCTTCGGAAGCAGGAACCAAAGTTTCACCACTTATCAGCGAAGGTCTTGCTACACCAGATCACCTCTCCGGCACACCTGGAGGTGACCACCCATACAGCAGATGAACTATTCTAGAGTCCTTCTGCACTTATCTTGAACTCCTGGCGACTCCGCAGGCATATCCTTCACAGTCCCAAGTTTCTTCAGTAACCAATGCATACCCTGATCACCAATTTGTAATACACTACTGGACTGATAGACCAGGAACGCACTTGAGAACTTACAGGGAAGTTGTCTGGCAGGGCACATCAGTTACACCAATTTTTCTGCTATTCATGGGCATTAATTTCTATTGGCCCCACACTCAATCATTCACATGCACCGGGGGAACACAACTCGCTACACGTTCACCTTCAAGACACACGGCCTACCCCACTCTCCTACTAGCGGAGACTTATTTTGTATAGTTGCTCTGTTGACCCTGCGGGGTATTTGGTTTGGGCGGATGCTGGTTGTTCCTCTGCTCTGATGGTATTTTGTTTGTTAGTGTTGTTATGGATACCATACTTTGGCAGCCTGATGGAGTGTTGAAACTCTACTATTCCATGCATGGCCCCCGCTTACATGGGCTGCACAGTTAGTTAGCTGCTCTTACTACCGAAATCCACCATGAATACCTATACTGCCCTTACATGGAATGTGCGCGGCATACATACACTAAAACGACGGTACTCTATATACTCCTACATTAAAAGCCACTCAGTACACATAGCTTTTCTGCAAGAGACTCATTTGGCGCTTCCAGAGGTACCTCATCTGCAGCAATGGAGATGTCAGTTATATGTGACAGGTCACTCCATTTATGCAAGGGGCGCTCTGGTTTGGATTAGGCCAGGCATACCCTTTGTAGCAGAAGATCAAATAATTGATGAGCAGGGACGATACGTGTTGGTGAGGGGACGACTTGCGGGTTGGGCACTAGTATTGGGTTCCATATATGCACCGAATCTGGATCAGGCCTCCTTTCTCCACACTTTGTCCAACCAGCTGTTGGGGTGGAGCGATTACCCCTGGCATTTGGGAGGAGACTTTAATAGTGTAATGGATCCTGACTTATACCGCTCCTATCCCCCAGCGCCCACAGCGCCCACTGTGACTGCAGCACGAGCGTTAAAAATCTGGAATGGAAATTGGCAATTGTTAGACATATGGCGCCACCGCAATACCACTGACAGAATCTACTCATATTACTCTGCTCCACATTCCCTACATGTGCGTCTCAATAGAATATTGTGAACATATAATTTATATTCTGCTGTACTGGACACTGATTATCTGGGACGTACTCACTCAGGCCACAATCCACAATTTGTACAGCTAGGCTGGGATGCCTCTCCCCCGACGGTCCCTACCTGGAGGCTCAGGCCTGAGCTTTTGGAAGACGCAATGTTTAACGCATCATTAGATGAGGCAATCCCTGAATACTTCATACATAACAGAGGCACAGCAGAGATGCCTTTAAGGTCTTTATTAGAGGCCACTGTATGGGAACACAGTGGAGCCTGCGACGCTCTGTGGAGAGCGAACTCATTCGGGTGGAGCGGACCTTACTGCGTCCTGAACGGGAGATTGCCCGAAGTCCCACGGAGATAGCACAATTGTCAACAACACGGGCTGAGCATCTCTCTCTGCTAGAGCGGTTACGTTGTTTAAATTACGGCGCCCACTTGGCGCGCACCCATGCCTCTGCTGATAAAATCGGGCAGACTCCTGGCCTGGCTGCCCAAGTGCGAGCGAGACCATGGCCCTATCGCAGAGATTCACTCAGTGTCTGATACAGTGCTCCATACACCCTCAGAGATACACTCAGCGTTCACACACCACTACAGGGCCCTCTATCACTCAGCTGCACCATCGAATCAACAGGCCTGTGCAGAATTCCTCTCAGCAATCACACTGCCCCGTCTGACGGTGGCGCAGCGGGCCATGCTGGAGGAGCCCTTGGAGCTCTCCAAAATTCAGGCTAGTATACACAATCTCTCTGTGGGTAGAACTCCTGGCCCAGATGGTCTTCCAGACGATTTTTATAAGACCTTTTCCTCTATTCTTGCGCCCCATCTCCTCCGCATATACAAGGAATCTGTGCAGGGAGGATCATTGTCGACATCGCAGAATGAGGCACTGCTGGTGTCACTCCCCAAGCCAGACAAGGACCCGTTGGAGTTTGGCTCCTATCGACCATTGGCAATGCGCAAAACAGATTATAAAATACTGGCCAAGACACTAACAATGCGTTTGGCGCCTACGGTGCCAGATCTCGTTCACGCAGACCAGAAGAGTTTTGTGCCTGCACGAGATACATCACACAACATCAGACGGCTGTTCCGTGTTATGCACTATTCAACACAGGACTGGCCGTTGGCAGGATGCCTGGTCCTTGATCTGGAGAAGGCCTTTGATTAGTTAGTATGGCCATACCTTTTTGGAGTCCTGCAACGGTTCAGCCTTGGGCCTCGCTTCCTCCGTATGATCAGGCTACTATACATGAGCCCCCCGGGTCCGGGTCAAGACGGGTGGAAGTATCTCAGAGCCGGTTGCGGTGCGCAGGGGCACTCAGACAGGGCTGCCACCTCTCTCCACTACTGTTTTTCCTCGCCATGGAGCCCCTGGCCGCAGTACTACGAAGTCAAGGTCCCCATTGGAGCATCGAGCTGGGAGACTGTCTACACACTGTGTCACTATATGCGATGACCTCTTATTGTATTTTAGGGACGTTACGCAGGTCCCTCCAGAGGTTGGGACAATCTTGCAACATTTTGCCATGCCTTCCGAATTACGGGTTAACTGGGCAAAGTCCTGCCTCTTTCCCTTTGATCCCAAACTGCCAGATCCAAGGTTGCACCTCTCTGCAGTTGTAGTTCCCTGGCAGCCACACACGTTTAGATATTTAGGCATTCAAATTTATCACCGAAAAGAGGACCTGTTTGATGGAATCCTTAGAAAGGCGGTGACATCCATCGGATCCCAAATGGCTTTCTGGCAAACGCTGCCGCTATCTGTAGCAGGCAGAATTGCCCTCTTGAAAAGGATTGTGCTGCCACGATTATTATACTACTTCTCCAATCTCCCATACTATATACCGGCCAGCTTCTTTAGGGAATTGGAACCCAAACTACGAGAATTTATCTGGAATAAAGGACGCTGTAGAGTTGCACTTAAGAAGATTTATTTGCCACTAGAACAGGGTGGCCTTTCAGCACCCAATCTGGAGCATTATTATTTGGCATCTCCGCTCCAATGGGTGTCCAGATGACTCATCTCCCTGATACCGCGGGACTCTGGTCTCTCCTGAGAGTGACGCTCCTGCTCCACCCACTGACGCGCTCAGCACCGCCGGAGGAGCTTCCCCTCAAAGTCGCCCATAACTTATCGCAGGTCCTTGCAACTCACGAGGGGGACTGTCCCGTTCGCCCCGGCCCTGGCGCTATTGGGCACACCTCGTGGCTCCGGAGCCGTGTCTGGGGCGGAACTTAGGGCGTTGCATACTGCGGATCTGCACACATTGGGTGATCTGTGCAGTGAAGGCAAGCCGATTCCGTTCACTACTCTGTTCGCTGACACGGGCCTCCCGGTGGGACAGTTTCTACTATATAACTCACTACTGCGCTCTTTATCGAGTGGATGGGGACACTTAACAACTGCCCCCCCCCCCAACCCATCAACTAATACAATATATACAGGTAATGGGACGGGGAAGACATCTGATCATGTGGCTCACGGAAGCGCTCTGAGCTCACTTGGTGCACTAGCATGATGCGCTGCGCACGGCCTGGGAATGTGACTCAGCCACGCCCTTCATGGACCAGCAGTGGACGTCTCATCTCTAGCCACACCACTATACCCCGCAACTTCAGATTTAGACTCCTACAGTTCTACATAATACATAGGGCATACCTTCTGCCAGCTCGCATTAATAGATATTTCCTTCACTGTGACGCAGCTTGCCCCTGTTGCAAACATTTAAATGCAGATCTCCTACACACGCTATGGTTCTGCCCCTCCTTGCATGGCTACTGGGGAGCAGTGGTTGCTTGCTTAGCAGCATGCACAGCACGCGCCATGCCGCCTACATGGGAGAGTTGAGTGTTGGGTTTATTTCCTAGGGGCCCGCGGCACAGGGCCACAGCAAGATTTTTAGATTTGGGATTTGTAACAGCTAACCGAATGATAACTCGCAGATGGAAGTCTGCAGAGGCACCCAATGTATCGGCCTGTAAATGATCATTTACGATCTGGGCGGGTGCTGAGGGGGTGGCACTGAGGAGGGAGGATGCACTCGGCCTGCGCAAATACCCACAATCAGACAGCTGGGATGCGATGCTGACACGCTTACAAACTTCAGAAACAGACTCCACCTCAGCAGAGATAAACTAGCATTTAAGACAGCCCAGCGCTTATCAAACACTGGGAACACTATGATAAGGTTACTGACACACTTACTAAGCATTCCCCCCTCATCCTGAACAGTCAAATCAAGGCTAGGTAGTCACTAAGCACCTGGGGCTCAAACACAGCTCAATCTACACCAATGCACGCATGCAACACCGAGGGGACTCCACACGCAAGAAGGCACAGCATTACTATTATCAAATATTTGAAGATAAGGTACTCCATTGTTCAAGAATGTTATTGTTTTTATTAGGATCCAGGATCACCATTTATAAATAACTGTGCAAATGTATACATACTTAAATGGAAAAGCGAAAAGAGCGGCGGATTGACTAGTACTCTGTGTTTAAACCCAGATCATACGAAATGCCTATACTTAGACTCAGACAAATCCTGCTGCCTGTACAATGTGTTGCCTAAGTTTGGATAATTCATCCATTTCCCTAACTGACGTTCTTGTAAATGCACCAATTATTTCTGGTACTACCTGCAAATTTGCGAAACGTATAACAGATGTAACTGTCCACTGTGCAAATATTAATATACAATCAAATTGTTATGATATAATTGAAATAACAATAAAAAAGATTCCTGAAAAAAGAAGAAATCTAAGTTGGGTGAAGTGGCTACCGGTGAGGTTTAAAAGTAGTGGGGCAAAAATACCTGCCTGTAATTGAAGTACGCAAATCGGTCTTCCCTTAACAAGAGATCAAATGAAGTAAGCAAATTGAGCTTCCCTTAACAAGAGCTCTCTGGATCTCTTATTTCTCTCATCCTGAACGGAAATAGTGGAAACAAACAGGAGGTTTGAAGAGGAAGCAATGAAATATTACAATATTTTAGTGTGGTGCAAGACATGACTTTTGTCTAAAAAGCCCTAAGAAGCACTAGAAATACGTTGGCAAACAGAAGATTCTTGTTCTGATAAGTTACACTAAAAATGTTTTAAAAATGTATAGAGTGTTTCTTCACTTTGTTTTCATCCCAAGTACTTTCACAGTCATATGTTGTGACAGCAAATCTACTTGTAAGGGCCACGGTGGAAAAATCATAAGTTATACTTATCTGATATTCACAGACTGAAAACAGCCGAACTAAACAGACCCCACAGGCTAGTACCTTAGTTGTACAGCTCAAGTTTTTAGCTTGTAGGTTAGGACAGCAGTATCAACAAAGAGAGGGATAGGGAGGTTAAAAGGTCCAGTGTACGTTCTCCCAGTAAGACTAACTGACAGCAACAGGGTACACTGTTCCATGTATCTAGGGGGACATTTAAAGTTCAGGAGCAAGAGCCCTCACACACCCAAATGGATGTCATGCTTCATCATCGGGAAGCTCCTCGTCAGACCGGCGGTGCAATATCTGACGGGCTCCCCTTACGGGGGCTCTTTACCGGAGATCTTTTATGGGTGGCTGCCTTTGCGATCGTAGAGGTCAGACACTCAGTATTGCAGGAAAGTAGAAAAATTAAAATTGATTAGCAACCCCACGGCAATCTACTTTAATGGGTATATTACAGGGTTGCGATCAAGATTAAAAACATCTGGAAAAGTGGATAATGAGATTAATGCTCAACCACTTAAAAATGCCTGGAGATCTGGGAAATTGTCACCTGACCCCTAGGGTCTGGTCAACATGTTTCGCGTAATGTGGTCATGAAAGATCCTCTAACGCTTCATCAGGACCTACAATCAAATGAACTTCTCCTGACTGTTTGAGAAATGAAAGAGACACTATCATTTGGGTGTGTGAGGGCTCTTGCTCCTGAACTTTAAATGTCCCCCTAGATACATGGAACAGTGTACCCTGTTGCTGTCGGTTAGGACAGCAGACCAGCTGTACGAAGTTTACACGTTCGGGCCCCAGATAGAAGTGGTAACAACAAATCTTTAACAATACAGTGGAGTAAATGTCTCAACATAAGTCAAGTAATAGCCAAATTAGTAACTGCCATTTGATAACAAGGAATCAAAAAAAATCAGCAGGAATTCTTATGGATTCGGCCTTAGTTGTCCCTCAAATATCTTAAAAATTATTTCAGAAATGTGATAGTTTGGTCTGCAATCTATTTGAAAACCAAGGCTGCCCACAGAAATATGAGAAAATTTGGAGGCCACGAAAGAGTTACTATAGACTGGATACCCCAGCCAAAAAGCCCACCTACAACTCCCTTAAGTGGCTGACTACAAGCAGACATGTGGAATTTTGAGTGGCTTTCCTACTGAGGGTTACAAATAACTGCAGAAGTCATCTGTTCTGTATATTACACATTGACAGGACCTAGTTACTATAGGAAATAGATTTCTTGGTTTGCTAGTAACTTTGGCACGGTTTGACAAATCTTCACAAAACTTTCCAGAACAAGATTAATCTACCATAAGCTTCTTTTTTTAAACTTTAGGGGTTATCCATCAAGTGGTGGCCGAGAAAAGAATGGGGATTTTTGAACATACAGTTGAGCAGAGTTACACCAAATTTGGCAGAAAGCTATATCTTTACCCAGAGAGCATCCTGTGGTGTATATTTGTTCAATAGTTTTTGAGAAAAAGGGTTCAAATCGTATGTATATCTCATCTCGATGGTTGGGTTTGTGGAAGTGTAGTGGGCACAAAACATAAAAAAATATATATATAGAACAATCTGATTTGGCTGGGTGGGCTTTCATTCCTGTGGGCCTCTTTGCTCCTGTGGGACTGAGAAGCTTCCATGAGTCTCACAGGAGTCTGGTCCTGCAATGGCAGCTGCAAAATGTTGCAGCCAGCTTATCAGAGGACCAGGTCCCTCTGTCCAGAAACTAAAAATAAAGTAAGATATAAGGGGGCAGTGTAGGGGTACCCCAACCTACTGAACATTATGGGGGGTTCCAAGTGGTCAAATCTAAAAAACATTTATGTATTGTAAGTGCTCCACAATCCCGTTGGAGCCAGAACAGGCCCCTGGACTCTCGCAAGAGTTCCACAGGAGTTAGTGCATGCCCTTACTCCTGTGGGGGTCAAGCGGGATGAGGAAATGAACTGAAAAAAACAGCATGGCTGGTGGCATGGGAGAGGGTTTGGCCAGCAACAGTGGATTGGCATACTTATGTATGGTAATAAGCTCCTATTTACATTAAAAACAAAACAAAAAAACGTACATTTACTGAAAAAAAAAAACAAAGGTTAAAGTGACATTTTAGTTAGGTGAAAATATCAGTTTAAACTTAACATATTAAACTAAAACAAAAAAACAAAGAAACTAACCAGTTATAGTTAACGCAAGAAACTAGAATAGGCACCCATGCAATGCTCTGCTTATGACCGTACATATTACAGCACTCAACATGTTTTATGACAACATTGATAACATCACTGATGACAACTGAAACAACATCATTAATGACAACATTATGCAAGGCAGGGGCACAAAGTTATTTTTTCTTGAGTGAACTATAACTGATGCATTTCAGAGTTTTTAGTTTCAAATGCTACTATTAAACTGACATTTTCAAATAGCTACAATGTCACTTTAAACTTTGGTGTTTGTGAAAATATATATATATATACAGGGAGTGCAGAATTATTAGGCAAGTAGTATTTTTGAGGATTAATTTTATTATTGAACAACAACCATGTTCTCAATGAACCCAAAAAACTCATTAATATCAAAGCTGAATATTTTTGGAAGTAGTTTGTAGTTTGTTTTTAGTTTTAGCTATGTTAGGGGGATATCTGTGTGTGCAGGTGACTATTACTGTGCATAATTATTAGGCAACTTAACAAAAAAAAATATATACCCATTTCAATTATTTATAATTACCAGTGAAACCAATATAACATCTCAACATTCACAAATATACATTTCTGACATTCAAAAACAAAACAAAAACAAATCAGTGACCAATATAGCCACCTTTCTTTGCAAGGACACTCAAAAGCCTGCCATCCATGGATTCTGTCAGTGTTTTGATCTGTTCACCATCAACATTGCGTGCAGCAGCAACCACAGCCTCCCAGACACTGTTCAGAGAGGTGTACTGTTTTCCCTCCTTGTAAATCTCACATTTGATGATGGACCACAGGTTCTCAATGGGGTTCAGATCAGGTGAACAAGGAGGCCATGTCATTAGATTTCCTTCTTTTATACCCTTTCTTGCCAGCCACGCTGTGGAGTACTTGGACGCGTGTGATGGAGCATTGTCCTGCATGAAAATCATGTTTTTCTTGAAGGATGCAGACTTCTTCCTGTACCACTGCTTGAAGAAGGTGTCTTCCAGGAACTGGCAGTAGGACTGGGAGTTGAGCTTGACTCCATCCTCAACCCGAAAAGGCCCTACAAGCTCATCTTTGATGATACCAGCCCAAACCAGTACTCCACCTCCACCTTGCTGGCGTCTGAGTCGGACTGGAGCTCTCTGCCCTTTACCAATCCAGCCACGGGCCCATCCATCTGGCCCATCAAGACTCACTCTCATTTCATCAGTCCATAAAACCTTAGAAAAATCAGTCTTGAGATATTTCTTGGCCCAGTCTTGACGTTTCAGCTTGTGTGTCTTGTTCAGTGGTGGTCGTCTTTCAGCCTTTCTTACCTTGGCCATGTCTCGGAGTATTGCACACCTTGTGCTTTTGGGCACTCCAGTGATGTTGCAGCTTTGAAATATGGCCAAACTGGTGGCAAGTGGCATCGTGGCAGCTGCACGCTTGACTTTTCTCAGTTCATGGGCAGTTATTTTGCGCCTTGGTTTTTCCACACGCTTCTTGCGACCCTGTTGACTATTTTGAATGAAACGCTTGATTGTTCGATGATCAAGCTTCAGAAGCTTTGCAATTTTAAGAGTGCTGCATCCCTCTGCAAGATATCTCACTATTTTTGACTTTTCTGAGCCTGTCAAGTCCTTCTTTTGACCCATTTTGCCAAAGGAAAGGAAGTTGCCTAATAATTATGCACACCTGATATAGGGTGTTGATGTCATTATACCACACCCCTTCTCATTACAGAGATGCACATCACCTAATATGCTTAATTGGTAGTAGGCTTTCGAGCCTATACAGCTTGGAGTAAGACAACATGCATAAAGAGGATGATGTGGTCAAAATACTCATTTGCCTAATAATTCTGCACTCCCTGTATATATATATATATATATATATATATATATGCTTTAAAGGGGTTTCATTTTATAAAATGAAATAAGAAATACTTCAAAAATTATCAACTTTAAATACATTTCAGAAATGTAAACATTTGCCCCAACATATCATTGTGCTAGTTTGTAGACATACAGACATTCCGTTATGAAATCCAAAATGTACATGTTTGATAAAGAGGCCCTATTTTCCTAAACAGAATCATATCTTATTTATGCAAACTGCATTTGTTTTCCAAAATGTGTTTTTTTATTACTACTCTCACACATGGAGACATTTATGCCCATTTATCATCAACAAATAGAGATGTCCATCATATGAAAGGGCTTTGTATCTCCACTGTGCTAGGACTAGCCAAAATTATGCAAAGGTGGCTACCGTTAGTCAAGAATAGGTACATTGTGCTGGTGCACCATTATGCATCTGAAATTCCAGGCACCTCCACAGTATTATGCCAGAGTTAGCAGGAAAGTTGTCAAGAATGGCCACAATCTGTTAGGGAGGGGCTGCTGTGTCCAAATGGGGCCAATGGTGCCCAGAATATGTCAAGATAAGAGTAATATTATGCTATGGTTAACCAAAATGTCACTTATATCCATAGTTGAACGATTGCCTGGAATGCCATCTGTAGTCCAAAGATGCAGTTAAAGCTAGACACAGAATGGTCTCTGTATGTGAAGGATTGGCCGCTATTATGCAAGTGCTTTTCAGAACTTTGCTACCTATAACCACAATATATCAATGATTAGCATCCATTATGGCAGGCATTGCCTGACTTGCCCCAGGGGTGTCAAAAATATCTAAGGTATGCACCACTAATATTCCATGAAAGCTGTCAACAGAATGCTGCCTTCTAAGACAACATTATTTTTAGGCCCCAGCTATAGTCTTACCCAAACTACACTCCACATCCCAAAAGGCATGCATACACAGAAATTCCCCCACCCCTTTTATACTTTTATTTGTCCAATGGAGCTGGAACTGTCCTCGAGGGTGGCTACACCCTACTTGTGCCTCCTCCCTGAGGGTATGGGGGGCACATCCCTATTGCTATTGGGGGGAATCCACCAAAACCAAGATGGAGGATTTCTAAGTGCAGGGGTCACCTCAGCTAAGGGCACCTTCGGGGCTGTCCTGACTGGTAGGTGACCCCTCCTTTTTTTCTCATTATCTCCCCCGGGCTTGCCGCCAAACGTGGGGGCTATGTCCGGAAGGGGGCAGGCATCTCCACTAGCTGTGATGTCCTGGGGTGAGAGGGGGCCTTTGAGGCTCACTGCCAGGTGTTACAGTTCCTGCAGGGGGAGGTGTGAAGCACCTCTACCCAGGACAGGCTTGGTTTCTGACCACAGAGTGCACAAAGGAACTCCCTCCATGTGGTCAGAAACTTGCGTGGAAGTGGCAGGCTGGCACAGACCGGTCAGTCCTACACTTCCAGACTGGCTAACATACAGGGGCATCTCTAAGATGCCCTCTCTGTGCATTTTTCAATAAATCCCACACTGGTATCATTTGGGTTTATTGTGCTAAGAAGTTTGATACCAAACTTCCCAGTATTCAGTGTAGCCATTATGGTGCTGTGGAGTTTGTGTTTGACAAACTCCCAGACCATATACTCAGTATGGCTACCCTGCACTTACAATGTCTAAGAATTGACATAGACACTGTATTGCTCATGCAACTATGCCCTCACCTGTGGTATGGTGCACCCTGCCTTAGGGCTGTAAGGCCTGCTAGACGGGTGACTTACCTATGCCACAGGCAGTGATTTATGGACAGGGCACCCTGAGGGGAGTGCCATGTCGACTTTGTCTTTTCTCCCCACCAGCACACACAAGCTGCCAGGCAGGGTGCATGCACTGAGTGAGGGGTCCCCAGGGTGACATAATACATGCTGCACCCCTTAGGGACCTTCCTTGGTCACGGGGCCCCTGGTACCAGGGGTACCTTTTACAAGGGACTTAACTGTGATCCAGGGCTTTGCCAATGGGTTAAATAAAGATAGTTTTAGGGAAAGAACACTGGTGCTGGGACCTGGTTATCAGGGTCCCAGCACACTTTCAAAGTTAGCATCAACACTATGCAAAATGTGTGTGTGTGTGTGTGTGTGTGTGTGTGTAAGTGTGCGTGTGTGTGTGTGTGTGTGTGTGTGTGTGTGTGTAAGTGTGTGTGTGTAAGTGTGTGTGTGTAAGTGTGTGTGTGTAAGTGTGTGTGTGTAAGTGTGTGTGTCAACCATGCCAACAGTGGCATTTTTCTACAGTCACGCCCTATGATGCCAATTTCTAGTGGCTCACAAAAGAGCAATAGAGAAAGAAGCCTTTACATTTTGTATTTTTCTTGTCACATTTGCTGTGCGTGAAAGACAGAGATGAAACAGTGGGCTATGTCTTCTGACAAATTGCTGCGCTTTCTTTTAACATGGGATTGGAGTTTTTTTTCCTTTCTCTGGCTGAAAAGTGAGAGGAATTTTTAAAGTGAATTATGTAACAATCTTGCTGGGGTACCTGGCGTGTGAAAGGAAAGGTTGTAGGATATAATTTTTTGTAACAAAACAAAAGGTAAATATCTGAAAACGAACCATACACCTATTTAGAATTTCAGCAGTTAGGAAAGAAAAAATTGAGTACATTGTTTTACTTATGAAATGTGCTGGAAACAAATATTTTAATACGATCAAACTTACTTGGTGATGCACAAATGATAAACATTAACTGTAACACAATTTCACACATTATCATTTGAATGCGATACAAATGTATCAGTAAAACTGTATGGTTGGGCAAACTTAGCAGCCATTTCAATGGAAAATGTGCTATCTGTAAATGGCAGTGCGCTACCGCACAATGCCTTAATAATATGTTAGCCAAAGGTGATCCAAAGTCTATCACCTGCTAAATACTACACCCTTCCACTCTCCTAATAAATACATTTACCACACTGTGTGAAGCTAGGATTTTTCACAGTCCCTATGACTTAAGTGATGTGACATTTATGTCATCACCTCTACTCTAACAATTGTTGCAGCACCACTGTTGCAAAAATGCTGAACTATTTCCCTATGTCCAGTTTTAAAACAGACCCTTATAAGTATTTCCAAGCAAGACTCCACACGAGCGTTTCAGTATTTTTGCTGCTGTTTTATTAATTCACGAAGGGAAAAGATTTAAGTCCCAGTGTTGGCTCTGGGCAAATCACTTAATCGCCTGTGCTTAAAATAAAATGAACCTGACCATGTGTAATGGTATCTAATGTATGTATACAAGTCCAAAATGCACCACTGGGCCTCGACTCCCACTAAAGTGGATATGAGACCTTACCTCATACTATGCTGCAGAAAGGGGTTTTATTTTCTAACACGTATCAACACCAAGATTTTTCAGAAGACTTGTGATTTTAGTGAACAAATGCCACATGAGAGTACCACATTTTGAAAAACGTGTTACAGCTCCAGTGCAGTTCAGCATCTACCACTTATGGGCAGATCAATATCTTGGCCACAGTCTGATAAAGAAATATCAAAGGACGTGGTCAAGGTCCTGCCATTTACAAACAAGTGCCGTTAGCGAAGAACACAAAAACATTATAAAAAGCATGTAAAGTTTGGTAATTCACTACATTTACACAGCATGCCTACTATCACACTAAAAAAATTACTCCACCTCATGTCCATTGATGCTAGGTGAGTAGCAAGTATTTGTAGATCCAAAAGCTGGGTCATGGTTCTAAAAAGTTTGGGAAGCACAGTAACAGAACATGTTCAGACTCTCAACTGAGCTATCGATTCCCTTCAGTGCTGGGGCTTCAGTTAAACTGCTATAAACACTTAACTAAAATGTTTTTCTCAAATTACATACAAGATCACTTCAAGTTTTAATTATTAAGTTCAATAATGAAGAGATTTGCATTATGAATTAACCTTGGTAATATGCAAAAATGAAAGTGCATTCAAGAAACTTACCTACTCCCTCTGTTGAAGGACTCTTCCTGATCAAGTTTCCAAGAAAATATTCTTGAATATTTAGCTTCTAAAATTGTATAAAAATAAAAAAAAAAAGGAAAACATTCAGAATGGTTTTGAATTAAATGAGGAAGAGTGAAAAAGGAGTCACTTCTGATGCCTGAAAAGTGACCATAAATAATCCAAGCTACTCTGCCGCAGGTGTAACTAGAAATGCTTGGAATCCATGAAGGTCTCTTAAATGCATCCTCCCCTTTACATCTTCAGGTGCATACAGTGATTATAGAGATTTGATGCCAAGCACTGGTGCCAAATTATCTGTTATTTCCTACCCAATATGGCAAGTCAATAAGGACAGTAAGAGTCTGCTTCATCAACAACTTTCATTTAGTTATTCAATTAGTTTAACTTAATTATTTTAATTGTGTTGATACTGTTGAACCTAGACTGAAAACCGCAATGATTATTTACCAGAACATTGGGACAAAAAACGGGCAGCAAAACTAACCATTATTTTAACATTAATCTGACACCCACACCACCAGCTCTGGGTCCTTCAATTGAATCTCCATCCTTAAGACTAACCTACCTTAGCATTATATGTTACCAGGAACAACAGAGATTTGATTACCACCAAAGAGCAGTGAACCTGATATTGGCCACTGCCACACTAAGTCAATCTGCCACTCTCACACTCTCTAGCTGTACCTGACATCTCTTTGTTCAGAAACATTTAGTAGAAAATAAAAAACCAGCAAACTCCAGTTGTCCTGAGGTTTACATCAGTGAACATCTCTCCACTCACCTGCCTATTACATAAGCTGGCTGAGATCTGGTCA
This sequence comes from Pleurodeles waltl, assembly GCF_031143425.1. NCBI lineage: Eukaryota > Metazoa > Chordata > Amphibia > Caudata > Salamandridae > Pleurodeles > Pleurodeles waltl. The sequence goes on from NC_090444.1 coordinate 429,888,426, forward strand.
CTAGCACTCTGTGAATATAAGGAGTCTAGAGGCTGTAACAGCAGGGTTCAGAGCTTATAGGACTAGTATTTTTAGGCTTGTTCCAGCTACATCAAGTTCACAACCTGATTCTCAGCCCAAGACTCACTCATACATCCACTTCCTGGTACTCCAAGCCTCCCCAAGACTTCAGTCTATTCACAGCAGAGCCCGAATCCAGTCTTGCTGCTGGGCTTTTTCTTGTACAAGTCACTTTTTTGTAGAATGCATCATGCTCAGGCTGTGTGAGACACAGCCCGGACCAATTTTCAGAGTTTAATTTTCTCATATGGGCATCCCTTCACAAGTCAAAGTCATGAAGGAAACTCATCTGCCGTCTTCTTTTGGAATCAAATGCCCTACCGCTCTGAGGCAAAATACTCCATTTTCCTGCTCCTCCGGAGCAAAAACAACTAGACCATGTAGGAGGCTGGCTCAGTTTATGGTGTACACCTATAGTGTGGCACTCTATACTGAGACCAAGCAACCCTTAGTGATAGTGTTTAGGTGTCCAGATAGCAAAAGCTCTCTAGGGGTAGCGGAGGCAAGCAGCTAAAACTTATCCAGGAGAAATGTTCTAAAAATAAAGGATTCTTTATGACAGCACTAACTACTAACCTAGTATTGGTATATCTCCGTTTGGAGGTATCTACACACAATATATACACCAAATAACAAGCAGAAATAGCATAAAATGTACAGGGCCCTATTGGGGAGGGGTGGGGGGGGGGCTATATACTAAGTAATTGGAATGCAAAATAGTGAGCCCAACCAAGGTAAGTGTGGTAGTTAGCTAGGGGCTGGGGAAGAACGAAAACACCAGAGGTAAGTACAACAAGTGTCCCGTGCGACCGCATGCAGAGTGGTTACCTACCAGGTTGTCCTACAGACTAACACAGGGAAGTCACAGTTGGAATTCTTGAGTTTCAGGACCCTCCCCAGTGGTGCACGAGGAAACCCAAACACTGGAGGAAGGTTGGAGAGTGTTCCCACCCAAGGATACCCAGAAGACAGAAGTACCTTCACCACAGGACCAGGAGGCATAGGGATGAAAGAACATTGGAAAGTGGAGGCCTCGGCTGACCAGCTGCAGTCGCCACCCGTGGACCAGGCTGCTGGAACCCAGGACAGATTCCAGCACCCTCGGAAACGCCCAGGTAGTGCAGGTGGCAAGGCCCACCCTCCTAGAGGAGAGATTCCTGCAAGCTGGTGAAGGTTGGAGTTTAGCTGTGGGGACCAGGAGCTGCAGAAGATCCTAGGAGTCACCTACGAGCTGTCCCATGTCGGTCGCCAGATTGCAGTATGGTCAGTGACCAGTGATGCCACCAACAAGCACTGCTGAAGATGGATGTGCATGTTTTTGGGGCCCAGCAAGATCCAGGAGGCTCTATGGAGGGGAGCAGGGGTGGGGGGAGGGGTTTCCAGGTGCAAACAGAGTCTCTGTGACCCTGGAGGATGCACAGCCCTGGATGTTGTAGAATTCTAGCAGGATCAGAAGAAACACATTTGCAATGGGAGCCTTCCCACGAAAGCGGATTTTTTTTTGGTTCCAAAGCAGACCATCAGCAGTTCCAGAGGCCAGGAGCAGATGTCGTCTCTCATAGAGTTCCTTGTAGAGTCTTGCTTGACGAATCTGAGGATCCACCCTCAAGGGAGCCCTTAAGTAATCCTAAAAGGGGGTTAGTCACACTCTGAGGTGACCCACCTATCATAGGGGGTCAGGGACATCATTTACCTGTCCTAACTAATCAGATGCTTCCAGGGGCCTCTTCCTACCTTGTTTCCAAGATGCAACTTCAACCAGCCACCTGGCTATGTGTACCTCCCTAGGGGAGGAACTGGACAGGGGGATTGTCAATCCCCTGTCCTTTGTGTGGTTTTGCACCAGAGCAGGAACGGCGGATCCTGAACTGGTGCAAACCGGATTATGCAAGGAGGGCACCAAATGTGCACTTCAAAGCAGCCTGGTGGTGCTCAGAGGCCACACCACCCCAGTCCATACACCCCGAATATAAAAGGGGAGGTGGTCACACCTCTCCCTTGCAAGAAATCCTGCAAGGGTGCACAGGCAGAACTGGGGAATCCTCTAAGGAACCCCCAGAGTACAGGGGATCATGCAACTAGCACTGGAATCGGTGCATTTGCGTAATTCCAACATGTTTGATACCAAATATGCATAGGCTTGGAGAAGCCATTATGTAGTTGGACCACTCGTGTTGATCAGTGTCCGCTACATACCTTAAGATGGCCTCCCCGCACTTACAAAGCCCAGGGAGTGGAGTCTGGGGTTTGTAGGGGTACTCTGCTCATGCAAGGATACCCTCACATTTAGGGACATGCACCCTGCCCTTCAGCTGAATAGCCCACCAGGGGGGTGACTTAAAGAGTCCAAGTGCAGTGGCCAGGATATAAGGTAGGTCTTGCATCGGTGGTGAAACGGTGCATGCACCATTTCACACAGGCTGCAATGGCAGGCCTGCAGACACAGTTTGCATGGGCATCCATGGGTGGTACAATACATGCTGTGGCCCATGGGAGACCCCCCCCACCCCCACCCTCCAGTGAACCAATGACCTGGGTACCTAAGTACCATATAATAGGGATTTGCATAGGCGCACCAGTATGCCAATTGTGGAGTGTAAAGTTTACCAACAACCAAATTTAGAGGAGAGAGCTCAGGCACTGGGGTCCTAGTTAGCTGGATCCCAGTGCACTACAGTCTAAAAACACTGACACCAGGCAAAAAGTGGGGGGACTATGTCAGAAAGATGCTTCTTTCTTACAGACCACATTACGATAACAACCACTGTGGCCATATTAAAATGGTAAGAACTGAGTTTTGAGTGCTTATCCCTTCCACAAGCATTCCATCGTGCTACAAACACTATCAACTGTCACAATGAAGCATTAACTTGAAAATATCTGAACCCTTGGCTCCTATCGACTACACCCTGCATTAACGAAAGTGAACTGTTGTATAAGCAACATCTCCCAAACATTCCTTGTAGATACTAATGGTTCATTTAACAAATATACACTAGGACAGTGTGCTCACCTTTGTGGAACTGCTTTCACCTGCTCACCAGCTTGCTGTATCATGCCGTCACCTCTGCATTTCATCCAATCTGTTCATCACCTGCCTTCGGCCTTGGCTTACACTACATTGCCAATTTCTATTGCAACCCCTCCATTTTGAGCTTTCAAATCTCCAATTACCCACTGCAGCTCATACTTTGCTTTAAAATCCAAGTACTACCTTTCATCCTAATTTCCATAAGGCTAACAATTCTTTAGGTTCCTACCATCAGAAGGCTAAAAAAAACTACAAAAAAAAACAAACACTTCTTTCACATCCCAACATATCCCACAATAACACTGCAAATCAAACTTGCCTTCCACCAGTTGATTTCCGCACATATACCAATCAGCCATGGCCCACTGCAATTTAAGTACTGAACTTTTTCCCTCACGTCAACATTTTTCTAATGAAAACAGGGCTCATCCCCAGCAATTTTCCAATCTCATTCTCACAATCTCTCCAAACCAAATGGTATGCAAGGACCCTTACAAGACTAGTAATGGTCTGTTGCCATCTTCAGGAAACATATACAGCAACAATAAGGTTTCCTCCAAAGCCTGGGACTATCTTCATTTCTATTTCTACTGCTCCCAACTCAACACACCTGTCTCTCTAAACTTCTCATTGACGTTATCAGCAGATTCACCCTTTCAAGATACTTTTGAGGAACTGAACCCACATAGGACTCAGTTACTCTAGGCAGTGCCTTCTCGCCAGAAACCTCCAGAACTTTAACACCTCTGAACTTGTACCCTAATGAAAATGTATACTGGAGCAGGTAAAGTGTCCTTCACACAAATCAATTTGCAAGGTCACAGATTCAAATTACAGCCAAAGCAGTCTTTCATCCTCTTGATTCTTTAAAATTATTAAAAAATAGGGAATTACTTTGCTGGGCATAGGCTGGCTTTTGACTAAAAAGACATTCTGCAACAATGGAAAACAGATACGATTCCAACAAAGTTTGAGTGGCTGAGGGGGAATAGACACAACAGCAGTCACGGAGAAGGCTATAAGTCAAGGGAAGGGATGCTTGAGGAAACACAATAAGATCTCTGGTCCACGGTGAGAGTATTTTGGTCTAGATACGACCTAAACACCACCAAATCAACTGTTCGCTTAACCTCGTTTTTACTTTATTGATTTGACTCTTCTACCCGAGCTTTTAAATACTACTAACATACAAAGATAATGCTGGTGTTGATTATGCTGCTGAGGTCTTCTCTTTCTTATAGTTAAAACTTAATTAAAAGAAAAGTTCATTAAAAATGTAATCAGTTAATGTTATTGGATCCTCATTACTAATCTTTTCTGCTTCAGATGATCTTCTTTGAGCTACTGTATCTATTCAAGTTTTGTCTTCTACATATTGTGACTTAAATTACTAGATTGTCTCCTCTTAGAAAAACTATTTAAATATGTGCTGCCATCCGTCCAACTGCAATCCTATGTTGCCATTCACAGCCTTATTCAACACTAGCCATGGCACTTTTCTAACCGAGCATCAAGGTCAATACTGTACAACTAGCTGCTCATGTCCACATCCACTGGAGCCTAAAGAGTAGTGCTTGGTGATCCTACAATGTTAGAACAGGGCTTTTTACCGCATCCACAATATAGTTCTACCCAGCTTCCCCATAAACATCATTCCACTTGGAGGAATTCTAAGTTGTTTTAAGAGTGGCGTCACCTAGATTGTGCTCTTCTCCTTTAGTTCTGTTGCACATTTCAAGGCTCACTGATGCCCCTGCTCTTCAACTTAATATAAGGAAATAGCTGGGTGATACCGCTGAATTAACACAAATTGTCTTGAATAATGCTGTGCAATTTTACAGAGGAACAGCTATCCTTCCTTGCTGAGATTAAACCTTGTTAATGAGAATCCCTCTTTCCATTCTGAAATGTGAAGCATCCTGGCACCTGAAGCAAGGATTTTGCAAACTATGCAGCTTCAGTAGAAAATGTGTTTCTATACTGATACTCTGGAGGATAGTCTTGTACTTATGAACTCATCTCGGCACCAGAATCACTAAAGGATCACATCCATGTGACTCCTTCTAGAAGCATTGTATTGGACTAAAAACGTAAGCTTCAGTTCATCTCGACTACTTAGCAGCTACAGGGGAACCCTGCTCTGATTTTCCTGTGAGACCTTTTTTATTCAAATGCATTTTCAGGCTAAACTCTCTGCAACACAAATATTTTTCTAGATATATGTACACCAATGACACTCAACCGTTGCACAAGGTTGACATCTTTTCCCTACAGAACGGTCTCACCCCCTTCAAAAAGTGGATACATTTCAGACTCAGAACCACAAATCCTACTAATTTCCTCACCCCACCTTTTGATAAAAAAACAGGTCAACAATAGTCCCTTTCACAGCATAAGGTTTAATTTCCCACCTTCAAAATTTCTAAACACATCAGCTCCCCAACCTACACTGATTTCTTCTTGAGGCATCTATTCCACTTCGACTTTAGAGGATTCAAAATTAAACACTGGGATAGGAAATAGGTCTGGCCTGGGCAACCTGTTGCCATGATTATCCTTTTTCCCCTTTTTTTGCCTTTAAAAAAAAAAAAAAAAAAAAAATCACAGGCACATTAAAAAAAGCCAATATATAACTGTGACCACCAAATGCTTGCAGAACAAATTTGAAATGTAAAAACATTCACTGATGAGGCAGTTTAATAATAATCGTTTCAGTCGTGCCATACATTTTATTATTTGTGATGGAGACAGGAATAAACCATAACATATCCAAGCACTCAAAGTTACAATGCCACTTCATAACTGAACTTTAAAAGGAGATGGATAATAAATCACCATTTAACTGAGCACCTGTAGTGTAAGTAAAATCAAGAGTATGTAAAGATTTTTATTTAAAAATAATAATAATAATAATAATAATAAAGAGTGCACAATGAACCAGCCATGTCACTGAAGAGATGGGGACTAATTTTTAGTGGAAGCTAACAATGTGTACAAGGTTTGTTCAGCCACTCAAAGTGAAGAGAGCCAAGGGGTAACATGGGCTGACCCATAAGTCCATGCTGTATGCTGTGATGAGGGGAAGCAAAGTGTGACTGACAGGCGACTAGATGAAAATAAATGACAAACAGACCGTTTGTGTATGTATGTTTTGTAAGATTTAAAAAAAAAAAAAAAAAAACACAATTGTCATGCAAAACAGCTAAACCTGTCTCAAAAGCCAGAGCTAAAAAACAGCTTAACATACGCCAAAACTCTGTCTTCAGAAGATTTGCATCCACCCACAGTTAAAAGATGTATGATACAACCTATCCCTCCTAGGAACACAAGGTCAACTGACATGTTACCAACGATTGTCCCCTATCTAACACCTTAAAAAAAAAAAAAGTCAACAAAAACTGTTATATCTTGAACACTGGTGCTAGTACCCTGAAACATCCCTTATTCTCATTCAAGAGGAGAAAGAACTTTTGTGCCAATTCAGTCCGCATTCACACTAGCTTAAATAAAAAAAATAAAAAAGAAAAGCCACAGGCATCCCCTGGACCCGGTGGGGTCTACTATCTGTCACTGACTAACATCCTTGTGGCAGATATAGCCCTTGACAACATACCAGGGCCACAAAAGAGGCACAACAACATTAAGACACAATGGAGTCTCATTAAATACAGCAATTGCAATTCAGAAAATGTGATCTACCTAATCCCTTGCCATTGCAGAGTTAGATATATTGTGATGATTATATGTGAGGTATGAAGCAGGATTAGCGAACATCGTAACAGAGGAGTACTAATATGGCCAACTATTATCTAGAACAGGAACACAAAGGATTATATGAGATGGACTGTAACTGAGAAAAAAACACAATGAGGTCAGAAACTTAGATTGAACACTGGAATAAAAATGTGTCCACTGAATGTTACTTTCTTCTCTGAGTGTATAGTCTTCAGTTTATTATTCATTATAATTATCGGTTAAACATCTTGCAGATGTGAGTAACATAATAACTGCCCAAATATCATACAGAAAGATAATTATTTGTACACGTTTTCGGAGTATAAAAGTGCAAACAGACGTGCTGCATAGCAAGCATTATCGACGCTTGACGGTACACATGAAATTATTATGTCACCTCCTGGGAGGGAGGAAGTTGCTCCAATGGGCTTTAAAATGCTTCTCTGCATACCTAGGGCTTTTAAACCCCTTGACTTACAAATACGATCCTGGAAATCACTTAACGATTACCTGGCAATCGCTTAGCAATTATATTTATTTCATTAGAGTAGGAACTTGGTCCACATGTATGGCCTTCCTTCCTTGGGAGCTTGTTGCACTGCTAATGTCATTGTGCAAGGTTCCGCTAACAAAACCACTGGCCTATTACTGTTCTCATATTTGTCACTTTATCTAGGACTGTGACCAACTCTAATGGAAGAGAAAAACTGGTGCATGCCAATTTCAGGCTACAGACAAAAGTAGAGCTTTACTACAGAAGAACCGGTGAATGACCTCTGCTGAGCAACAATGAACATTTTTGATTATGAACACTACTGAATTATTTCGTGTTTCACCACGTGTGCTTACTGCTTTGTCCTCATGACAATTAAACCGAGTATTATTTATGATAAGGAAGATACCATTCTACCTCTTTTTAAATCATGTGTGACATTTTCTTTAAGTTTGCATCTGGGTATATTTTCACCACCCTATAAGGAAGTGATGTTGCGTCAATTTCATCAATCAGTAGAGATGACTTGTTAATGATTATTTGTTACTATTTTTCCATGTCTGTTTCCCAGTGGAAACACTAAATAGGAGTATATAATAACAATTACGTTTTGTATATTTAAGTTCTTACATTTAATACATTCACTATACACAGCATACATATTCTTATCAGATTAGAAACAGCGGGCAGTGTTTAGGGATCGCAGGGTCCATACAAAACAACTAGTTTGGGTTCATGGTAGTGGCAGAAATATGTTGACCAAACAAATGGAGGGATACAGAAGTGTTCCCAAAATTCCACTTTCTCATTTTTGATCTTGTGGAGGCAACTGGAATAAAGGTGAATCAGGTTAACCTTTGGATAGTTTTATTCACAAGAGGGGTCAACCTACTCTTGTAAAAATGTGTTGCCTCTCCAACAGACTCAGAAAAATAGGAGTTCATGATAAGAGCTTCTTAGGAGCCTGTTTGGACTGATGACATATCAGTTCTGAACAAAGAGAGAACTCAGTGATAAAGCATGTCATCATTGGTTGGTGAGGGTTCCACATCCTAAGAAAGGTCTTTCCCTTTGGAAAAGTCTGGTGACTTTCAGGATAGTCTTTAGGCTTTATATATTTTTGTATGTTTTGTGATGTTACTGCATCCTGCACTTTGAAATATCCAAGTCGCCAAAGCATTAGTGATCAATGTACAAAACAAATACAGAAACAGCTACCTGTGGCCATTCATCTTTCTTCTCCACCACTCTGAGTCACTAATCTCCAAACCACAACTTTTGGCTCGGTCTACCATATGCAGTTAAACTCCACCCAAGAAATATCAACCAATCAATCTAACATTTATAGAGCATGGCAAATCACCTGAGAGGGTCTTGAGGTGCTGAAGCTGAATGCTGCTGTGTGGAGGAATGATCATTTGAACATCCAGGTCTTTAGTTCACTTCTGAATTACTGGAGTGACAGTGCGGTCCTGAGGCGCAGGAGGAGGCTGTTCCAAGTCTTGGTTGCCAGGAGCGAGAAGGAGCGTCTTCCACTGTTGGCTCGACAGATCCGTGGGATGTCTGCAAGGGAGAGGGAAGCTAATCAGAGGTGTCTGGTCCATTGGTGGAAGGTCAGGTGTTTGTTGATGTATTCTGGTCCTTCATTGTGCAGGGCCTTGTAGGTGAGCATCTTGAACTGGCATCTTTTCTGAATTGGGAGCCAGTGTAGTTTTTTGAGATGGGGTCTGATGTGGGTCCTTCTGGGGAGGTTGAGTAAGAGTCTTGCTGCTGAGTTCTGTATTGTCTGGAGTCTCTTCAGGAGCCGTGCTGTGATTCCTATGTAGAGCATGTTTCCGTAGTCCAGTCTGCTGAGGATGAGGGCCTGCAAAACAGTCCTTTGGGTGTCTGCTGGGAGCCACCTGAAAAACTCGGGGAGCATGCGTAGGATGTGGAAGCAGGCAGATGAGAAGGCGTAGATTTGTTTCTTCATGGATAGTTTCCTATCCAGGAAGATGCCAAGGATCTGGGCGTTGTCTGTTGGGGCGAGGGGTTTGCGGAGTTCTGCAGGTCACCATGTGTCAGTCAATGGCGAGGTGCTATTCCCAAAGATGAGGACTTCTGTTTTTTCAGTGTTGAGTTTGAGACAGTTGTACTTCGTTCAGTCCGCTACGTTCAGAATGCATCTGTGGAAGTTAGCTTATGTGGTGGAGGGGTCTTTGGACAGTGAGAGGATGAGCTGTGTGTCATCAGCGTAGGAGATGAGGTCAGGTCCGTGTGATCAGACTGACGGCCAGTGGGGTCACGTAGCTGTTGAAGAGGGTCCGACTGACAGACTATTATTGGGGACTCCACGGATTATCTTCTTGGGCTCTTAGGTGAACGGTGGGAGACTGATCCTTTGGATTCTGCCGGTGGGGTACAAGGCGATCTAATTGAAGGTATTTCCTTGAACCCCAATATGGAGTCTGTTGATCAGGATGTGATGGGAAACTGGGTCAAACACAGCATACACGTCAAGGAGGATGAGGGCTGCTGTTTACACACGGTCCTGGAGGGCTCTGATGTCATTGGTGGCTGCAATCAGGGTTAATTCGAAATCCAGATTGGGAGGGGTCCAGGAGGTCGTGGTCTTCGAGGTTTTTGGGTGAGTAATGGGGAGGAATCAAAGCTCCCCTTCCCCCACGGTCCCTGCTCAGCTGCTCAGGCGTGGAACTTTCAATTCATGGATTCAAGCAATCAGCAGATCAGTAAAGCACCAGTGCTCAACATTCATATATTCGCCCCCATTCTACCATAGGCCTGAGTTGGGCCCCTTGATGAAAGTTTTAAAATGTTTGGAATACGTATCGTCTCTGCTCACGGGAGTATTTATGATGTGAGGGACATGTATGGTTTAAGACCTCTCAAGGCAAATGTGTTTATTTCATGCAGTGGTGTTTTCAGAGTTTTCAGAGGTTGTTGTAAAGGAAGTTATTGTAACATGAATAGTATTTTAGGAAGGACCGTCCTCTTCAGGGCAGCTCAGACCTCAACCATGCATGCAGATAAACCCCACCAAATCAGTTGAAGAAATCCCTGGTAGTTTAGCGCCGCTGTGACTGGCAAGGTGTTCATCACCTGTATCCCTAAATATAAAATAAGCTTGGGAGCACAGTTGATTGGAAATAGAGAGTGGAGCATGTCTTGTTGATATGGCAGGATTGAAAGGCTAATAATCTGTCACTTCTGCAGGCTTAATTTAAACACTAATACTTTCCTGAAGTTGTGCACCTCCTTCGCTACAGCTGGAAGGGTATGAGCAGGGTAGGTAAGGGCGAGAAGCACATCATCTGCATACATGCTGATCTTCTCAGTCTCTCTCCCAAAGGTAATACCTTTAATGTTTAAGTGAGCCTGGATTCGTTGAACTAGGAGCTCCATAAATAAGAGGCAGCAGAAGTAACATCCCTGACGTGGCCCTTTTTGGATTGGAAAAGATGTAGACAAAACCCCCTTCACCAATATTTGGCCCCCTGGAGAGGAGTTCCCGCATTATCCCCACTGATGGAGCTTATTGCAGATTTCAAACTCCTTTAGGGTCTCCAAAAGGTACAGCAGTGGGCTCTATCAAATGCCTTTTCAGTGTTGCTAGTGAGTAGTAAGGCGCTGTTCGTGGATCAGTGGACCCTATCAATAAAATATAGCATCTTCTCAGTATTGTCCGCACACCTTCTCTCCAGGATAAAACAAGACTTTTCTGGGTCAATCAGACCTTGCACATATGGGCTGAGTCTGGTTGCTAATTTACTTTGAATAGTTTACTATCTATGAGGATATGTGATATAGGCCTGAGCAGTAGTTAAAATTCTCCAGACAGACTGGTGCCCCAGTTCGTCTGTGTATCTGTTCTAGTTCCTTTACCATGTTTTCTAGTTCCCTCCTCTAACCTTTCTTTCATTTGCCGAGATAGCTATTAGTTGGTCTCTGATTAGAGATTTCAAAGCTTTCACAAAATGCTCTGACTGATATCCCCACACAGTCGTTTCCAGCCATATATTGGGTGATGGCTAATAGTATAGATGCTTTACTGGTTTCATTTTGGATTATGGTATCCCAAAGTCTCCAAGGACCGAAAGTCCCTTTATTGTCAGAAAACCATAGGCTAATAGATATGGGGCAATAATGCAAGAGTGCCATGCGATAAATCTCCAATCCCACAGTGTACTCTAGCAGTGAGGGTGCTGCCAGAAAATAATAAAGGGGAGCTTCTGTCTCATGATGCAGAGTAGTACGTGAAGTCTGAGTGAGTGGGGCATATCTTCCTCCAAACAATCCTCGACCCCTGTGAAGTTCAACCATCTCAACCCTTTGGTGGAGAGAGACCAGAATAGCCAAACCTCTGCCCTAATCTGTCATTTTTGTTATTCATGATAATATTGATGTTTCCTCCAATCAAGAACCTTCTGTCTGGCGTGTGTAAGATGTCTGATTTTGTAGGTAAGGAAGGTCTCCTAACGCTCATTAGATTAGAGAGATATTATATATATATTTGCCACTGTGAAGTTCTGTTAATCCAGCCCAAAACTGAATGCCATTATCCCTCCTGCTTGGTAACTTTATTCCCAGACGTGGGTCCCGTGCTCACTGTGCCATTGGAACCAAGCTATACCTGGCTGAAGAGCCTCAACAAGAGCGAAACCGGTCCTAGGTTGCTTATGTTCCAGTTAAGGGAGGACCAGGCTTAGCAGTTCTGGCTGGAGTGTTCACATGAGAAGCAGGGTCAAGGTTAATTTACAGATGGCTGGGCCCAAACTGTCGTGGCATGGTAGACAAATAAACAATGGATTGGGTTGTGGCCCGAGTGATTGCCAGTAGCTGAGATCAATCCAAGCATTACATCCGTCACCTCTTTGATTTTACTTTAGTTGTCTCTGTCAGCTCTTTTCTCTGGGACCTAGGGGAATATCCAGTGAGTTCTTGAGCTCTTGCCCATCTGCATCTTGGTCCATGTAAAGGTTTTTACAAAGCTTATATAATTGCAGTTGTAACATCCGCCTTTTGTGTTCATATGTAGGTATGCTAAATAGGGATGCTGGCATTTGTTACCTCATGGAAGGTGCAGATACATGGTGTGGCTGAGAAGTAGAGTAGTCAGCAAGAATAGTAAAAACTTAAGATCTGTACCAAGTATCTAAGAGACTAAATATAGAATGTTGGAATTTAAAAATAAATATTAAAGTACGAATGGCATGTGTAGGTGTATTGGCCCGTGGGACAGTCTCCAGTAGGAAGAGGAAAAAAGGGGATAATCAAATGTGGGTGGATTAGTATAAAGGGCGATTGACTGTGACTGGTAGGTGTCAGTGCAACCACCTTAGAAGGTCTTCAGTGGTCCACCGATCGGCAATTGACTCACAACAACCATTACCAAAAGCGGAGAGAACAGTAAGGTGAACACAACTCTAGGTGCAGCAAGATTAGCTGAATTGTCAGCTTTTTCTCTTTTGACTTTGTCATAATATACTAATTTAGTAATGTGGCAGATGTGAGAAGTGGGTAGCGTTTAGGATCCGCTTTCAATAGAAAGTGCTTAGCTGGCTTATAGCCCCAGCCAAAGGTGACCAATTTATCCTTATCGACACAAAGAACAAAACCGACAAAGACACAGGCCCTCATTATGACCCTGGCGGTGAGTGAAAGTGGAAGTAATACCGCCAACAGGCTGGCAGCAAGAACCGCCATAGACAGCCAATGTACGACACCAACCGCCAGGGTGGACACAACACTCACCACGGCGTTCAACCTGTCCACAATTCTCTGCCATAGCTCCAGCTTCTTCGCAAAGGATATTTGCTGCACCTGTGCTCCAAACAACTGTGGCTCTACCCTGACAATTTCCTCCACCATGACCCTTAACTCCTCCTCAGTGAAACGGGGGTGCCTTTGTGGTGACATGGGTGTTGTGTAGTGTGTGTTGGTAGAATGTATTGAGTAATTTGGTGGGGTGTGTAATGTGGGGTGCGTGAGAGATGTATGGGTATAAGTGGTGTGTGTCTAGTTGTCTCAGTGGTCTTGGTGTCAGTCTGGTGGCAATGATTTGTAATCATAAAGGGTTGTGGGTAATGTGTGTGTGTGTTTTATAGTGGTGTGAGTGTGTGGGTGGGGTGTGTGTACGGGTGTCAGGTGTGTGTTTTTGGTATTGGCCAATGTGGTGGTGTTTTGTATGTGGGTGTCCATTCTGAGCGCGGCGATATGTACCGCCAATGGTTCACTGCTGTTGAATGTCCGTTGTGGTGATTCGTGGGTCATAATGTGGAGAGTGGTTGTTCTGTTAGCGTAACGGTATGGGTGTTGGGACCGCCACTTTTGCACTGACCTTTGGGCTGGCGTTTTTTTGTATGTGGCAGTATTCGGTCATGTGTGTGTGTCATAATATCACGAACGGATATTCACCACCGCGGTGGTATATTGGCGGCCGTCAGCGTGGTGGTAGGCAGTATTTACGGCCAATGTCATAATGAGGGCCATAGTCTTAGTGGAATGATGGGGAGGCGGGATAAATGATAGCGCTGCTTGTGTAGATTCTGGGAGTTTGGAGCAAACAGTGTTCTACTGTTTTCAGATACCCTTTTCCGGTTTCTTGGCATGGATCTGGGGGGTGGGGGGGTTAGGGGGAGTCACCGTACCGGGGTATGTGGGTCCGGAGATGGTGAAGTGTACACTGTGGTGGTCACACCAGGTGAGTGGTGTAGATGTACCGGACTGTCGCTGGAGGTGAAGATGGGGTTGAGTGTGTGTCCTGAGATGTGGGTAGGGTCGGTGACTAGCTGCTTGAAGCTGATGTTGCGCAAGCTTTCCAGGAGGGCGGTGGAGTTGGCGTCACTGGGTTCGTCAAGGTGAAAGTTGCAGTCCCCTAGGAATATGTAGTGCTTGGGGGGCAATGAGTTCCAAGATGGCGTTGCAGAAGGTGGGGCATGCTCCTAGGGTCTGTAAGCAAGGGTGCCTCTGATGGTGCTTTATCCGTCTGTGTGGAGTTGAATGTTGAGGTGTTCCATTATTGGTGCTGGTTCATCGGGGATGTTGTGCAGTGGATGGTGTCCCTGTAGATGATGGCAATTCTGCCTTCGTGCTTGTTGGTTCGGTCCCGGTGAGTTATCTTGTAACCTTCAGGGATGGCAGTGGCGATGTCTAGTGCGGAGGCGGGGTTGAGCAAGGTTTCTGTGAGGAAGATGACATCTGGGGTGAGGGAGAATATTGTGTCCTAGACCTCTGTGGTGCGTTTAACTGGTGAGCCTGCGTTTAGGATGCACTTGCGTTGTGTCCTGGTGGTCTCAGTCGATGTGTCAGTTGCATTGGTTGCTTCGGTGCTGAAGGTGAGGTGGCAGTGTCAGCAGGAGAATGGTCCTCTGGTGGTACACAGGGATGAGCAGCAGCAGCAGTGGTGGTTGTAGGTGTGTCTGGGGTCCAGGGTTCGGAGGTCAGCAGCAGTGTATCTTCGTGGGGTGGAAGAGCCAGGGGTCGTGGCGCTGGGCACGGTTCAGGTGTAGACAGGCGTGCCATCAAGTAGGTTCTGGGAGGCAGTGGGCAGGGCTAGGCTACAGTCTGGAACACAGGCAACAGGAAAGAATGGGAAAAGAAAGGAATGAACAGAGAAAACAAGGAGGCAAAAGCAGGAGAAAGTACTCAGAAAAACGGAGTGAAAGGAGGGAAAAAGCAGTGAAAACGAGGCAAAAAGTTGGGGAAAGTACTCAGGAAAACGGAGGGCAAGGGGGGAAAGCAGGAGAAATCACTCAAAAACTGGGGGAAAGGAGGGAGAACGCAGTGAAAACGAGGCAGAAAGCAGGAGAAAACACTCAGAACAATGGAGGAAAAGGAAGGAGAAAGCAGTGAAAATGAGGCAGAAAGCAGGAGAAAGCACTCAGGAAAAACAAGGGGAGAGGAGGAAAAAGTGAGAACGAGAGCTTAAACAGGAGAAAGTGATGAAACAGCAGGGGAGAGCTGACCTGGGACCTGAAAGAAGCTAAGAAGTGGCAGTGTGGGATTCTGCCACTGAGATGTTTAGCCTCACAAGGATTTATTTCCCGTTCACACCACTAATCTTCAACCCTGAGCTTACTCCAGTGCTTACAGGGGAGCAATTTAAAGCATGGCAAATGGTGGACTACAAACACTTAAGGGATATGATCGACCAAGAAGGAGTGATCCCCTCTGAATTTAAGAAGAACTGTAGTCTTGCAAAGGTGGAATGTCTGCATTATTTACAGGTCAGGCACTGGGTGTCCCACAGATGAAGCTGACTGCCACTAGATCGCTTACTACATTTGAGAGATGGATCCTTTCCAAAAAGACAAATATCTATACCATGAAATCCACTCCCTCCAGTTGGCAGCCACCCCACATACTACATTTTCAGGTCAGAGGAGATGCAAAAGCGATTTCGGTCGAACTCTTACTGATAGAGTAGGAGATTGAGTTTCAACAGGCATGTGTCACAGCACGCTATACTATTGGCAGAAAGACCATGAGAAAACTAGCAACATACTGGTATAAGACTATTGTGCTCCAACATGACTGGCACCCTTGGAGACCTGACAGACGTTGAAGAGGTTGTGGAGGATCTAGCATGCTCATACCTCTACTATTGCACTGTCCCAAACTGGCACGTATGTGGCACAGTGTTAGATCACTGAGATAAAATAACAAGAGTTAACATACTGTGCTTCACACGATACACTATATTAGGCCTACCTAACAAACAGACTTGCCCATTACATTCTACTGGAGTCAGTAGATGACGCAAGTGCTCCCTGGGGCAAATCGGGTAGTCCTGTCCCACTGGGGTACCAACAAAACCCCATAGCATAGAAATTGGCTATATCGTATTTGGGAGCCACTGGGGAAAGTAGAAACATTGTCTATAGACTCCAAAGACAAATATTGCTCAGAGGTGTGGACCCCGTTCCTCTCCCATCTTAGAATTTAGGGAGTTGTCCTTACCTAGGTACCTAAAAGTGCTACAGATTCTTCAGGCACTATCAAACTGTAATCCCCCTAGGCTGGATAACATGGTGGCTTGCACTGCAGTCACAGTAATGAAATACATGTGTACGTTGAATTTTACGGAGACAGAATATCAGTGCTACAATTATTCTAGTTCTAAGGTTTATTTCATTTCCTTATTACTGCATAAGTAGTGGACTGGAGGAGTGGGGAGAGTAGCTTTATTACTAACTGGCGGCGTCAACCAGCATCCGTTTTGCAGCAGTTATATGATAATATAGAAAACTGATCTAAGAAAACCATCACATGTAGCTTGCAAGAATCTCTGCCCTCACCTAAAATTGGGATTGCAGTCCTCTACTGTAGAAAAGACCCAACTTCTAGGATTCATTATGGAAAAACATGGTGATGTCCCATGACTTAGCACTGTTGTAACTCAAACATTAGTCATTTAAAATTAGTTTCACTGGAAGAATAGACAATTGCACCTTTGAAAGCTAATGTACTATTAAATATTGATAATTATTTTGTGCGGCTAATATAAACATATCACTACCAAAACATACAGGTTATTTTCTCGGACTGAGCTTTTTTTTTTTACCAGATGACTACCTTAAAAATTTATTGTCTGAACATGACCTTAGAAACATACCTGTCCAGTTTCTTTCTCTTCATGATACTGTCGAATATGCTTCCCATGGCACACCTCATATGTCCAGTAAGATTCAATCTAAGAAAGACATGACACAGAAAAGCACACACTATTATATCTGTCACATTTAGCATCCCTGTGTCAGCTGAAATCAATTATTCTTTTTTTTTCCATAACCAATTTTGTTGAGTTTTAACACTGTCAAATGGCAGATGGCACAAAAAGATACATGTCAGATATAGTACAAGTACAATTCACAAAGCAAGACAGTAATATAAGGCGAACAGCCATGTAGGAGACAAATTTGTAAAGAAATGAAACAATATATTGCAAGGCTAAGTCCAGTTGGCTGAGCCATTTCCCTCATATGCTTTTGTGTTTCCAAGAACATCCCTTGGCCTCGTACACAGGCCGCTCCTGTTGTGCACACCAGTCCACTCTCTGCCGCCACTGCAAAACCGCATGGGGAGCAGGCTTTTTCCATCAGGCTGCTATATCGCGTTAGCTACCATGGAGGCCATATTCAAGAAAACCTGGTCTGCTCTTGAACCTTCAGAGCCCTCGATGACGCCAAGCAGCAGCATCAATGGGGAGAGTTGCACCTCCCAGCCTAGCACAAGCAAGAGTTCCCTCATCACAGAGGTCCTGTAACCCTGAATCACCGGGCATAACTATACCATGTGGTAGAAATCAGCGGGTGCGTGGCAGCAGCCGGAGCAGGGAGAAGGCCTGCCTGGTGTAATCTTGTCTGGATGAGGTACTGATGACAGGCTTATATCAGGCGTAACCATGAGGAAATCGTTATGATGTGAGGTGGCATTACGACATCTCGCCAGTTGTCATCTTCAAAGGGACAGCACCATCTCTCACAGCCTGCCCTAAGGTGGTCCAGCGTACTGGGGGCACTGATGATTAGAGTACGGTAAATCTTTGAGATACCTCCCCTACCCAGCATGCCCATGAGGGGTTTGGCCTCCAGAGGGTTGAAATCAGAGAGAGAGAGGCGTCACTGGTTATGTGAACATGTAGTGCATGGCATAGTTGTAGGTATTTGTAAAATTGTGAAGAGGTAAGTGCGTGTCTTGAAGCACCAGACACATATGAGGACATGGAGAAGGTGAGTTTCCTCTTTCTGCGCCATACAAGAGCGAAAGCAAGTCTTGTTTTGATTTGAGAGGGGATTCCCCCGCGTTGACTCTGGGGGTCTGGTCTCCAGAGGTAGGGAGTCACTCAGCCGATGAAGCGGCCTTTCCTCTGCAAGCCATGTCCAGGTCGCCTCTGAGTTATCAAAGAAGTGGGTTTTGTTTGTGAATACTACTTGATGCCGGACTGAGAATGGAAGCCTGAAGGACAGGTTGAGTGCGTGGAGCTTCTGTTTAACTGCTGCATATGATCAGCATTGCATCTTCATCGTTCCGGTGTAGTCTGGAAAGATAAGCACCTTTGCATCATAGTATTTGAGGCTTAGGTGACAGCGGGCCTCCAGCAAGATAGCATCTTCACCTTTAAAGTTGAGAATGCGGGCGATCATGGGTATATGAGGTGCCCCTGGAGGTGGCCTAAGCGCCAACGCTCTGTGTGCCCTTTCGATCACAAACCAGGGAGACAACTGATCTGCTAGCATCCAAGATGTAATCCAGGTTTCAATGAACTCCACAACTTGTGGGATTTCCATTCCTTCTGGTATGCATACAAAGTGCAAGTTGTTACGCCGGGAGCGATTTTCGAAGTCTTCTGCTCAGAGGCAGAGCTCTACCATGTGCGAGAGGAGTTCAGAGTTCTGCAACTTCACGTTGGTAACTTTATCCTCCATTGTGGACATGCGGGTTTCAGCTTCTGAAATTCTAGTCGTGGCACTGCACAGATCTTGACGCATACGAGCCAAGCTGACTCATACCTCCCTAATCTAGGTTTCCAAGGATGCCTGAGAGGTGTGGATAGCTTGGGGGAATGTGGCCAGGTTGCACTCAGATGACGGTGTTTATCCAGGGACGGACCTCGGGCCTGACCGTGGTGTATTGATCCATTCAAGTCTGGGAGGCCGTTGGCTGGCTGAGTTTGCCTTTGACCATTGTGATGAGGATACATGGTGTCACGACCGATTTCCAGAAGGAGCCCAGCCCGCTTACCGCAATGACACAGCAGCATGTGCTGTCATGTCTTGGGGCATGCATCACCTACCAATGCAGCCCCAGTTGTGAACTACTCTAAGTCCACCCACAAAGCCAGATCTTGTGTTGGTATAGAGGCTGTACACTTAATCACGAGGCATCCCTCCAACGGTCTTGCATGTTTTATATGAGGTTGCCAGAAGATGCCAGTCTGAGGTAGATTGTTGCAGAGGGGGTTCTAAGCTTACCCACAAGGCAGTCTTGTCATCCACTGCGATCAGGATCTGAGCCCTGCACCTCCAGAGGGATAAATGGCAAAGGCAGCCCTGGGATCCTGGACCCTGAAATTCTGCGGCTCAACCCGAGCCGGAAATCTGCACAGTAACGTCCGTTGGAAGTGAATGAACGGGCACATTAGCACAGAAGCGGCAGTGGCCACCATAGCATATGTGGTTATGCAGTTTGTAGGGTGCAGACAGGAAGGTCAATAATAGATTGTAGCCACAGAGGACAGACACCACATGTTTAACCTCAGTTTTGGGGAGGATTATTGTCAGTGCCAGGGCCGCTAGAATTCCAGGGCCTGAGGCCAGCTCAGCTGAGGTGACAGTAGTGAAGGTGGGGGCCACAAAGGAGCCTCCTTGTAGTGAGGTAGTGCCTCCTCATCTTTGATCTCATGGGATCAGCGTTTAGGAGGTCTGGTTAAGGGGGGTGAAATCACTACAGGCCTAGATGTACCTCCAATGAAGGGGCCACCCCAGGGTCTTTGGGGTTGTGCTCCGTAGCCAGAACTCCCAGTCGCTGCCCTCTGCGACAGGCACAGCCACTTGGGACAGGCATAGGCAAGCTGGTGGCGACTAAGCCACACAGTGACTGCAGGATCCCCGAGGCCCAGTAAGGGTGCCGTGTGAGAAGGAGGCAGTGGGCCCTCTCACACTGCCGTGGGCGGACAGCACCAACACAGTCGTCTTCTGATTCAGACAGGGGGTGGGCAGGCAGACACGAGGATGATCCAAAGGGAGGACCGCTGTGCAGTGAAGCACCACACAGGGCCAGGCAGGTCGCAAAGGCCATTATAGCAGCTCACGTAAGTCCCAGGATGAGGCTGAAGACAGGTGTGGGGAGGCAGGGAGCAATCTTTTGGGTGGTCAGTGACAGAGACTCCCAGACAGTGGTGCCAGTCACAGCACAGCAGCAATGCTCACCAGGATCCAGCAGTACGGTAGTCTTCCTCCTGAGCTGGCTGCTATGTTGGAGGAGGCGAAAGCATTGCAGCCTGGGTTTTGGACGAGGACCACGGGACCCTACGGCGGACCAGGAAAACATCAGACAGGTCTGGAGGCACTGCATTATTGCTTTGTGGGGTGAGAGGCACTCTGAAGGCTCATTAATGGTAGTGGATGACGGAGGGGTCCGGAGCACTCTGATGCTACAAGCCACCCTCCCCATCAACCTTTCTAACAATTTATACCCTGTAAAACAACAAAAACCAGGAGTGAGTTTCTTAAATAAAGACAAAGATGTAAGACGACAATGTACATATTAGTGATTAGCTCATCTGCTAATCAAAATCAAACAAACTGACAAATACAATGTTCTGGTACCCGAGTGTAGCAAATTTTACCAGGAACATTTGTCATTTAAAAAACTGGATTTCCATTCTCTGTGAGTAGTTGTACGTTTTAAAGCAAATACATGCTCGACTTAGATAACTGGTTTGCAATTAGCAGTTTAAAATCAGGATTTCAACATTTGGCATGCTAAACATTGTTCCACCACCAATGTTTGCTGCCAGTGATTTAATATCATTATAAACTCAAATAAAGTTGTTCAAAAAAAGTGCATGCCAAACAGCTTTGAACATGAACTACTCCTGCCCCAGAGGGTTTTAGAGGAATAAGAAGGAATTAGGATGTCTTTAAAGTGCATTACACAACTGTTTGGCTGAAAGCCATTAAAGGGAAATCAGAGCAGGAGAAAGGTGGTGTAGAAAAATGCCTCTGTTGGAATGGTTACCCACTAACTTTTTGCCTTTTGTTGATGCTAGTTATGACAAAGTGTGCTGGGACCCTGTTAACCAGGCCCCAGCACCAGTGTTCATTCCCTAAACTGTATCTTTGTCTCCACAATTGGCACAGTCCTGGCACACAGATAAGTATCTTGTAAATGGTACCCCTGGTACCAAGGGCCCTGTGACCAGGGAATGTCTCTAAGGGCTGCAGCATGTGTTATGCCACCCTGGGGAAGCCTGACTCAGCACATGCACACTGCCTCACAGATTGTGTGTGCTGGTGGGGGAACAAAGACTAAGTCGACATGGCACGCCCCTCAGAGTGCCATGCCCACAACCCACTGCCTGTAGCATAGGTAAGTCACTCCTCTAGCAGGCCTTACAGCCCTAAGGCAGGGTGCACTGTACCACAGGCAAGGGCATAGCTGCATGAGCAATACACCTCTACAGTGTCTAAGTCAATTCTTAGACAATGTAAATGCAGAGTAGCCATAAAGATTATATGGTCTGGGAGTTTGTCAAACACGAACTCCACAGTTCCATAATTGCTACACTGAATACAGGAAAGTTTGGTATCATACTTCTAAGCACAATAAATCCACACTGATGCCAGTGTGGGATTTATTGAGAAATGCACACAGAGGGCATCTTAGAGATGTCCTGTGTATACCAGTCCAACTACTAGAGCTAGGCTGACCAGTTTCTGCCAGCCTACCACATCCAGACAGGTTTCTGGCCACATGGGGTGAGTGCCTTTGTCACTCTGGCCAGGAACAAAGCTTGTACTGGGTGGAGGTGCTTCACACCTCCCCAAAGCAGGAACTGTAACACCCGGCAGTGAGCCTCAAAGGCTCAAGCCTGGTGTTACAGTGCCCCAGGGTACCCCAGCTAGTGGAGATGCCCACCTCTCTGGACACAGCCCCCACTTTTGGCGGCAAGTCCGGAAGAGATAATGAGAAAAACAAGGAGTCACCCACCAGTCAGGACAGCCCCTAAGGTGCCCTGAGGTGAGGTGAGGTGACCCCTGCCTTAGGAAACCCTCCATCTTGTTTTGGAGGATTCCCCCCAATAGGATTAGGGATGTGCCCCCCTCCCCATGGGGAGGAGGCACAAATAGGGTGTAGCCACCCTCCAGGACAGTAGCCATTGGCATGTAGTACATGTAGTATTTAGGGGCGACCTTGAACCCAGGAAATCAGATTCCTGCAACCTGAAACAAGAAGGACTGCTGACCTGAAAGCCCCGCAGAGACGACGGAGACGACAACTGGCTTGGCCCCTGCCCTACCGGCCTGTCTCCACACTCAGAGAACCTGCACAGCGACACATCCAGCGGGACCAGCGACCTCGGAGGACTGACCTGCACCTAAAGGACCAAGAAACTCCCGAGGACAGCGGCTCTTTCCAAAACTACAACAAACCAACTTTAAAGAAGACTCCAGCCTCACTCCGGAAGCGCGAGTCTTCACACTCTGCACCCGATGCCCCTGGCTCGTGTCCAGAGGAACCAATACCGCAGAGAGGACCCCCAGGCGACTCCAAGGATGAGGACACCCTGAGTCGACATCCCTGCACCCCCACAGCGACGCCTGCAGAGAGGATCCAGAGGGTCCCCCCGACAGCCTGGTAACAAAGGAACCCGATGCCTGGAAGAAGCACTGCACCCGCAGCCCCCAGGACCGAGAGGAACCAACCACTGGTGCAGGAGTGACCAGCAGGGGGCCCTCATCCTAGCTCAGTTGGTAGCTGGCTCAAGAAGCCCCTCTGTGGCCTGCCTGCATCGCCAGAGTGACCCCCGGGTCCCTCCTTTGCCTTCAATACAAAACCTGACGCCTTGTTCACACACTGCACCCGGCCGCCCGTGTGCTGCTGAGGGTGTATTTTATGTGCCTGTTTGGGACACCTCCCCCCCCCCCCCCCCAAGTTGTGTATGTTTCTATATAAACCGCCACCTGCCCGGGGCAATTCAAATCATTAATGGGGGGCTGCGCGGCCCCCACGCGCCCAGGTACCGCCACCTCCAGGGGCTGCAATAAAATAATGAAGGGGGTCCTCCCCGGGGCTAAAATAAAGTATGTAGCTTTTGAAAAATTGTGTCAGTAATCAGATTCTGCTCTCTTGTGCCAGTGTTTGTTTTCAGTGTTTAATTAGCCTAGAAATGCAATGCTCAAAATACGATTTCAATATACTTTTAGTGATCCATGGTTTTATATGGGCCAATTGTGTTCGATTTAGCTTGGACATAGTATAATTTGTACCTTTCTGCCTGTTGGACGGCCTTTTCCACAACCTGCCCCTCAAAAATTAGGAGAGTTCGGGGGCAGTCAGTAGGGTAGTTGCTAACGCCCATGTGAAGAGCGACACTCCGGGCCAGTCCTGCCACTTTAATCAACTGCACTTGACATCCTAAGATATTGGAGCCATGAACAAGTCCTATCTTCCTGTATAAAGAGAAGGCATTCACCTCCACAGAAAGGGCCTTCTTATTAAGAGTCTTTTCTGGACTAGGCCTGAGAGAATTGTGAGTGGGATTTTCCTTGTTTACGCATGCCCTACTACTTATGTCAAGGCCAAGAGAATGGTATTCAATCCCTTTAGCATACAGAAAGGAACTAGGAAGGATTGCCCCTTCTAACTTTTCGTGATTGTGATCATTATTCATGGGCAAATCAGATGCTAAGCAGCAACGCCGCAAAGTCAATCCGAAAAAACAACTGCACGCGATGGGGCTTCCGCGCGCCATTCCCTTGAAGAGGGCAGAGAGGATGAGGCTTCCTCCCCAGCTGAAGACCTGAAATCCATTCTTTTGGAAATGCGAACTAGCCTCACCATCATTGATGGTAAGCTGGACTCGCTGACCAAGTGCATGGACGACATGAAAGATAGAATGGACATATACCAGATGTGCCTAAATGATGCAGAACAGTGCATATCTGATGTCGAAGACACAAATCTGCAACACTTGAAAATTCTCGGTGAGATGAAAGAAGAACTGCACAAAGTCTAGCTTAAAAATTAAGATTTAGAAACTCGATCGCGGAGAAACAACGTGCGCATCTTGGGAATTCCGGAAACCACGTTGATGGGGCGCACTGAAGAATACATTGAAAGGTTGCTTTTGAAGATATTAGGTGCTGAACATTTTTCCCAATCCTCTGTAGTTGAGAGGGCACATAGGTCCTTAGCTCTTAGACTGATCCCAGGTGCTCCTCCTACACCCATTGTTGTGAAATTTCTCAACTACAGAGCTAGAGATAGAGTGCTCCGCTTGGCCAGAGAGGCACAGGAGGGGTATGCACCTCACCTTCTTCCCAAATTTTATGCAATTCGTCCATGATGTCACCACTAAACTTCTCTCAGTCAAAAAGAAACTAGAAGAGCGGGCCATCACTTATGCCATGCTCTATCCAGCGCAACTGCTTTTCTATTGGCAAGGCAAGCCCAAGATCTTCACAGAGTCTTCAACAGCACTTTCCTTCCTGCAAAATCACTCCTTACTCCTCTATGGATGGGATAGAGTGACTGCTGACTCCATTCTACACTGTTCCCACAGAGTTTACACAGCAGCTGACTAGAGCGAACACTTAGTGCACTACATATAGCTTGTTATTTGGACTCACTGGACCGCATTATGATGAGAGGCTCACGTCCTGTATCCCTACTTGCAACACACTCACTGAGTGCTTCTTTTACTACTGCCCTCTGGTCTTATTTGTTGCTATTGTTGTTTTCCCTAGTATTTCTACCCTAATAGTGCTCTGGCAGCCCCAGCCCTGTTTCCAATGTTGTTACGAGAAGGGTTTACTAAGTATTGTCGTGTCGAGCATACAATGTTTTTTGCAATGTTTAGGGGAAATCACTAGGAAATTGGGTCCCAGTGTGGGTGGGGTTGGGAGGGATTGGCAGGAAATTCTATATTAAAATTAAGTGGGCAAGCTTTCACAATGCTCAACTGGGGAATCAGCCGCATGCGTTTACCCTGAATACTTTTATTCTACCAGATGGCCGATACACCCAATAGCGGGAAACAATTGTTAACATTCATCACATGGAATGTTCGAGGGTTAAATAACACCCAAAAAAGCTGACAGGTCCTTGCATATCTTGATTGCCACAATGTGGATGTTATTTACCTGCGTGCCATGTCAATTCTCCCATTCACAGTGAATACAATGCAGTATGATGCTTGACTTCCCACTTGAGTGGCATATAGACCTGGTCCGTTACCTCGCGATACATGTATATGAAGACATTCAGGTGACCATGAGAGATAACTATGGTGTAGTCATCAGTAACTTCCATCAGTGACAGATCACTTGATCAAGCTTCCTACATCAATGGCAGGATAGTTTGTACTTTTGAAAATGGTTGTGCTTCCCAAACTCTCTTCTTGATGATGTGGACACTATTCAAAAAGCCAATGTCACTTCTGGTAAAGCAGATACTTTCAAAGAAGCGACCCTGTATTGTCTGAGAGACACTTGTCCTGCCCTACAGCAAAGGGGACTTTGCAGTCCTAGATTGTGAAATCTATTTCTATGCTACACAAGCACATAACATCACTTATTGGTTCCAGCTGACCCCATGCTTTCCCCATATGACTGTTCAGAGGCATGAAGCAGCCTCATGTCTTCTCAGCCCTGCACCTATTAGGATACCGGCTGAGCCTAATGTCCAGAGTAATTAGCTTGCTTGCACAATTTTGGCCTGGAAGAGACTCCAGTGAGAAGGCTGCTAAAACACACCAGATACCAAGACCCAATCACAATTTTGACACCAAGGAATTTCCTGGATGAAACAAAGTCTTCCCAGAGGGTACCTTCATCATTCTTTCACAGTTCAAGTGCTGGGGAACATCATTCCTTTAGAAATTGTCCTATATGTTCCAAGCTAAACTTAATTCCCTTCTAACCCAAATTATATCAGACTCTTATACCGAATCACAAGCATCGACCCCCGCCACCTAGTTTCTCAAATTTGATACCATAAGTGGTGCTAGAGTGGTGGAAATTCACAGCATGTCAGCCTTTTATTAATGAACTAAAGTTATTTTGCTGCATGCAAACAAAAGAAATATCAATCAACACCACATCAGGCTGGTAGAGCTTAAACATGGCATTAGGCTTAGTTCCTGCCTTGAGTAAACTGTCAGGATGCAGCTGCTAATTGGGAAAACAAAGCAACTGGGTCCAGAAAGGTCTGGGTCCATGGAGAGCTTCAATCTGCTGGTGAGGGCTCTAATCTACATGTTTAATCTTCGTCAGTTTGGCAGCAGCCCTCTGCTTCTTCCAGGCCATCAAAATAATCTGAACCCCAGCCAGCCAGTGTGAGACAGATTTTCTATTGGTCTTGAGTGATGATGAAAGCCTACCAGGTAGCATGCTCCAAGATCTTCAGAAGAGCTTCCTGCATCCAAAGGGGGTGTCAGTCAAATATTTTTAATTGGTTTTGGTATGTGCTCAATGATAAAGCAGGCAGTTTTCATTTGGTTAAAAAACTATCTTGTTGTCAAATGGGGGCTACCATAATGCTGCCTGGAACTGCAAGCCTTAAATACCTGCAAACCCTGCCTCGGTGTGGGAGTCTCTTGAGGAATTGCTAGTTACAAGCGTTTTTGATTTTTCTAACACCTCATCAGATAAAGGCAAAATCAAGTTAAGTTCATGTCCCTGGCCCAAATGGCATTATGAAAAGAAGCAGTGCACAACCATGTGTGCCTTTACATGGAAACAGATCAGCTTGCAACTGAGGTCTCATAGGCATTTCCAGATTTAGAAACATCGAACTGGTTCATACTTACATTTCAAAAGCCATAACAAAAATTCTTCTGCAGCATTATAAGAAAAATAAGAAATTTTTCTCAGTTTTCCCAATTCTATAAATAAGAGACTGCATAAACAAGATTACACTTTTTTGGCTAAAACAAAAGCCAGAATTATCGACGATTATCCTTTACTCTTCAAAAATTGACTAAGGCGATGCCTGATCATCACCTGTATCCAGTGCAGCAGTATTGCAAGCTAAGCTGACCTACCCAAAGCAACAAATTATTCACCCTTGAATGCTTTAAATGTACATCCCAAATGAGGTGGTCTAGTTCAAGTTGTAATCGACTGTTGTATCAATGGCGAGTTTACATTGAGTAAACACTTAATTAGATCAGGTGGAGTTGATCCTATAGGTTTTACCAGTAGGAGCAGGGTCAAGCCTTCACTGTTTTTGGAAATTCCTAATGAAATTGTGAAGTAGGATGCAGAGGTGTTTGTTCAGATTAGAATCTGGAGTATCTGTGTCCAAGAAGGTTCTTCTTTACTAGATAAGGCACCTGTAACCAACAAAGGATCATCTTCTATTCTATAGGTGAATTGGACAGGACAAAGATATGATTTAGGTACAAAACTTTTATAGCAAAGAATCTATTCAGAAAAACCGAAAGCCATACTATGACATTATATAACAGTGCTATGTAATTAGATTGTAATTCCTCCTCTGAAAACAATACAGAGGTAGCAGTGTCTAAGGGCCAGATGTAGGTAGTTCCGATTCGCAAAATTGAGTGCAGAACAGTGTCTCAGACACCGTCTGCGATTCCCTATGGGGTCGCAAAGACCCACCTCATTAATATTAATGAGGTGGTCGCATTTTACGACCCCATAGCGAGTCCCTGCACTCACAGGGATGGTGGCTTGCTGAAGACAGCAGACCTCCATGTCTGTGACTGCTTTTTAAATAAAGCATTTTTTTATTTTTTTATTTTGCAGCCCGTTTTCCTTAAAAGGAAAACGAGTTGCAAAATAAAAAAAATACCGAAACCATTTGGTTTCGTTTTTTCAGAGTAGGCAGTGGTCCATTGGACCACTGTCTTCTCTGAAAAAACATTTTGGGCAACATTCACAAAGGGGACCCCTTCCATTTTGCGAATGGGTTACCACCAGTGTGACACTGGTGGTAACTGCAAATTGCTTTGCGACCGCATTCGCGGTCACAAAGCAATTTAGCATAGCGATGCGAGTCGCAAATAGGAAGGGGACACCTATTTGCTAGCTGCATTCACAATTTGTGAGTCGGTACCGACTCGCAAATTGTGAATGTGCATCGCGATGGGCATTTTGCATGGCGCAAACTGTGATTTTCGCAGTTTGCACCATGCAAAATGCTTGCTACATCTGGCCCTTAGCGCAACAACAGCACACAAGGTGCAATATTAACAGCAATGCCGTACACGTTAAAAGCTACTTGCTTGTGCTCCTGGACGGTAATAGAAAAATGGTGTCCGATGTTAAAATGGTAACAAGGGATCAAGCAGTTTGAGCAAAAGAAATATGGACTGTAGGCCAAATAAAAAGACCACCCAAATTGTCAAATGAAAATCCCTCCCTCCCTTGCTGGGTTGACAATTGTTTCTCTGGTGGCACACTGAGTACTGCAAGAGATTAAAGACTGAAAGACATTACTGCACCTGGCCTTGCTACAGGATGTATAAAAGGTTGATAAAGAATGATCAAAACCAAATACATTTCAGATGGAATAGTAATGATACAGTGAGGACCAGCATAAGGAATTACAGATATTCAAAGCAGTACCAGTTAGTTAAATTTTCCCTTGTCCACATGCTCACCTTCTTATATTATGAATGTTTTTTTTTTTTAAATAATCTTTATTGATGTTTTACATCTTTCAGTATCAGGATCAAGACATCAACATGAGTATTATATACGATACATCAAAAAAGATCATAACAACTAGAATAATCCCCAGCCCTTCACCCCCTCTGCTCTTGCCTTTTTTCACCCCTCTTTTTTTGTATACCTACAAATCTGTATGCAACAGCACTATTGGAATTGTGGGATTTCATAAAACCAAGGTTATGGGAGTCCCAGAATTAGACCTTTCGGGTGCTTCCTCAGTATTACAATTTTTAAGGTCTGTTACCATGGTTGCCTATGCCATGAGGTAATGCGCAAGTTGTTCATTAGAGAATACATGTTCCATTTTAATTTGTTCCACAGTGGCCCACTCTATAGTATCCCAGAGCCGGGCGGAACACACAGGGGGAGTGGGGCTCATCCATTTAATAACTATGCAACGCTTGGCAGGTGTCAAACCCAACATTAGGAACTTCCTGCTAAGTTTCTGCTACGACGGGGAAGGGAGGAGGCCCAAAATTATATGCTGTACATCAGGTGTCTCTGTCCAACCCGTGGCGTTTTGGGGGCTATTTAAAACTGTGGTCCAGTAAGGGGAAAGCACATTACAGTCCCATACCATATGAATGAAATGTGCCTTCGGAGTCTGACATCGGGGGTACCTGCTGGGACATGTGGGATAAATCATACTTAAAGTATAGGGGGACAGATATGTATGGTGTACGAAATTATACTTCGTCAGTTTAAAACAAGCATTCGTACTTGCTGTGCACACCACCTCCTATATACACTCCAAGTCCCTGTCCGACAACTCCCCAGGTAATGCCTCCTCCCATCTGGCCTGAACCAAAAGCAGGCAGAGGGGGAGGTCCGCAGGTAATGCTCTATATAAGTGTGTAATCAGGTGTCTCCCCCTGTTTCCCCCTTCCATATTAAGCATCGTCGTGAGGGTAGTTGTGACAGGTGGGGCATCCAGGAATGTAGTCCATATTTCATGGGCTGTGGCTGAGATTTTCTGATATTGTAGAAATTGTCCTGTGCCAAAGGTATGCATTGCCTCAGCGTAGTAGATGAATAGGCCCTCAGGGTATGAATCTCCTAATATCCAACACCCCCGGTCTTCCAGTGCTGAACCAACATGGAGACCTATCTTCTTAAATGGTTGTAGGATCCATATAGGGAGGTCTGGGGTATAGGGGACTTTCTGAATCACGCTATTGACTATGTTTTCCCATATCTCAGCCACTAAGCGTATCATGTAGGGTGTGTCCCTGTGAACCCCGAGCTGACCATCACCAGGGTGGCAAGAGGCATCTCCCCATAAGTATCCTTCAGAAGACATATCCTCCACAAGTCCCCCTCGTCTAACCAGTGGATGTAATGTTGCAGATGCGCCGCCATATAATACAGTTTTAGGTGTGGAACCTCAATTTTACCTCCGGCCCAGGGTCGTTTAACGGTAGAAAGGCTTACCCATTTATGCTTATCTGCCCACAATAAGTCAATCAACAGACTATCCAGTTGGCAGAAAACGTTATCGGGAATTTTAAAACAGGTACCCTTGTAGGGCATATAGGCAACGTGGAAGAATGATCATTTTAGCGATTGCCACTTTCCCCATGAGGGAGAGTGGTAGGTCTCTCCAGAAACAGACAGATGCCTTAAGGCCCATAAGGATCCTGCCTATGTTAAGTTCTAAAATTCGGTTTTCATAGGGGCTAAATATATCCCGAGGTATCGGACATCTCGGGACCGCCAGGGAATCACTGTACAGGGCAAGTCATCAGCCTCAAGTCTCATCAGGGTGCCTAGAGGGTACAGACTAGATTTAGCAGGGCTATTCTGAAACCCAGAAACCATTCCAAAATCCTGCATCATTACCACGAGCAGTGGGACAGAAATGGATGGACACCAAAGATAGATTAATGCATCATCTGCGTAAAGGGAGAACACGTGTGTAGTGGCCCCCAAAACAATTCCACAGTGGTGCAGTACCCGGCGCAAGCATATTGCCAGGGGTTCCAATGCCAGCACAAATATAATTGGCGAGAGTGGACAACCCTGTCTGGTGCCCCTATCCAGTCAAAATGGGTCTGAGACCATTCCCCCAGTCCGCACTCGGGCACACACAGGTTTCGGTATAATAGTTGAACCCATCGGATAAATGGAGGGCCCATCCCCATCACACCCTGGGGACCTGCCAAAGATAGGACCAGTTTAAAGA
The DNA here is from genome assembly GCF_031143425.1 of Pleurodeles waltl. Classification (NCBI taxonomy): domain Eukaryota; kingdom Metazoa; phylum Chordata; class Amphibia; order Caudata; family Salamandridae; genus Pleurodeles; species Pleurodeles waltl. The sequence continues at coordinate 429,919,349 of NC_090444.1, forward strand.
GTCAAACGCTTGTCCGATATCCAAGAAAGCTAGGGCAAGGTCTTTGTTAAGGCGTTGTGAGGCGTGGAACATGTGTGCTAGTGTTCTCAGGTTTGAAGCGTGCTTCTCCGCAAAATAAATCCAGATTGGTCCGGATGTATAAGGGATGCAAGATACAGACGGAGGCAATTAGCAAGTACTCTACATAAGATTTTAACATACACGTTAAGCGGAGAGATTGGACTGTATGCCGACGGCATCACTGGGTCCTTGCCTACTTTATGTATCACCACCACCACAGATTCTCTTATTTTTTAAATGTTCATCAGCACCGGAAAATAAAGTCTGTTGGAGTGGAAGGGTCCCTCGCATGGTGATGGATGTGCACCACTGAAGTGAGTGCCCCAACTGTGCTGATGTCTGGATTCCTAATGCTGATTTTTGTTGACCGACCATGCATGTGCATCATGACATAAGCCTGTCCCATGGACTGTGGTCTTTTTGGACTGGGAAGAGCACCCCAAGCACTACCCTCAGTGATGAAAGGTTACAGCCTTTACCAGGAGTTAAGGAGCACAAGTGCTGTGGTGGCAACATATCATGTAGTGATCAGTAGGAGTGAACATGGCCTTTTTACCTGTGTCACTGAAGTGAGGCCTACAGGAACACTCATTTAAAAGGTCCTCTGCTATGTGCCTAACTCACCTTTGGCCTACTTCGGTTTGGTGTGTAGCTTTGTGCTGTCGGTGTGTGATATAAATATGCTGGGTGACTGCATGTCTGTGAATAGTACAATACAGGGATAACGGCGTACTGTGCAGTGTGTGTCTGCTGTATGCCTGTGCTGTATGTATGAGTGCCTATACATGGTACAAATACATAAAAGGTGTAGTGCTGTACAGTGTGTGCATGATATATGTACGTGCTGGGTGTACGTGTGTCTGCAAATGGTACAATACATGAAGGATGCAGTGCTGTGCAGTACATGTATGCTATATGCATGTGCACAGTGTATGTGTCCCTGTCAATGGCACAATGCATAGAAGACTCAGGGTTCTATTTTGGGATACCCATGGCTGCATACAGAAACAGGAGATGAGGAGGTAGAGGAATCCCTCCAGACAGATATGTGTATTGTTGCACAGCTGTAAGCTGGGTGGAACATACTGGAGAGGAGGGGAGAGCCAGGCTCTTCAGCACACTTCAGGAGGGAGCTCTTTAATTTAGACAGAGGTCATTGGAAAGTAGAATGGACACATCCCAGGAAGGAGATGTGGGGATAGGAGAACCACAAGGAATAGGGCTGAGGCCCTATGGTAATATTTTGATACGTGTGTCACTCGGGCTGACATCCAGATGTAAACCTCAGGTCGCTCATGACGTGTCTTTTGGGGCTCTTCGATCTGGAGTTGAGCCTGCTGTGACAGATTGCTTTCAGGAGGAAGAGAGAGGAGAGGGCACTTCGAAGGAAGCAGGCTCCCAACATAAACTTCAAAGACTCAGATGCTAAATAGCATTGGAAATGGACTGTAAGAAAGGGAGCTTGAGACCCCAAATATTGTCAACCATCAAACAGCTAGTTGGACTGTGCGAGGAGGAGAAACTCTGCAAGACTTCTGCCTGTGACCGGGACTGAGGGCTAAGGAGTGCTAGCCTCCCAGCTGGGTGAGGGAATATTAGCAAGGGAATCCTATACCACCTTGCCCTAGAGCTTGTAGTACCATCACATGCCTGCTTATTAAGACCAGCGCGCCCTTTGAGGAAGAGGAGGTCATCTGAGGAAGTGAGGTTCAGTGGAGGAATCGTGGTGAGTGGATCTCTACAACGAGAAGTGAGGAGATGGCTACAGCACCGAATGGGTCATCACTCATGTGCAGTGTTAATTCGGCGATCCCATATAGCAGGTGGGCCTGCTGTGAAAATGTTCTGTGCCGACTGTGTCAGAGCCTGTGCGCAGGGGAGGAAAGGTGACTCCGTATGCCAGAAGGGGCCCATCGGGAACACGCGAGATGCTGTGGTCTTACCGAGACCATTGATGGAGGCCACCATGATGACCCCAGTGGGCCTGATCCATGATTGAGTACCAGCACCAGGATCGTCACACGCTTCTTACCCAAGGGAGGAACCGAGGACCTTACCCAGCATCAAAGAAGCATCAAGAACCTGCTGCCACTACAGGCCAGTCTGGACCATATGTGAGAGGCTTACTGGAAACAGTTGCAGCAGCTTCAGCACCTGCAAAGGGGGTGTGCGGGCAGACTCCTGTTGCTCAGATCCTGCTAGTGTGGGGGAGATGGATTTCAGGCCAGACGGCCCCAGGGGAGCTTGCATGGTCGGTACCACTTTGGCGCTGAAACACTTTCGAATTTAGGAGTCACAATGAGACTCCGACTACTAGTGGGGCTTAACTAAATGTCACCTATATTGAATGTGGAACACCCACTACTGCTAGCTTGAGGGTAACTTGGACTCCGGGATCTGTGTATGAAACACTAGAGCCCTGATCTCAGGGGTTGGGGTGTGTGGTTTGTGAACTCCCTATCTTTGTGTTTGTATATGAATAATCCTTTTTTCATGAAAACAGGTAGTTGACCAGACAATCATTTATTGCTGCTGCTGCTGCTGCATGCATTTTGAGGTGCGAGTCTGTGTTCACCACCTGTTTCTACCTCTCCACTGAGATGCCTTGATCTGCTCGACCCGCGCTACCACTGAGAGTCAAGTGCTGAAGGGTTAATTGGCCCAGTTGCTCAGACTCCTTAGTAGGTTGGGCTCCAGGACATCAGGAGTTAAAGGCCTCAACCCCCACAGTTGGGCCCTGTAACAATGCCTGCCTTGTTGCCCTACGAACGGGGTTGGGACAAACAGGCTCGGAAAGCGTGGTCTGGTATAGAATGAGATACTGGTTTTGATTAGGAAGTTTGCTTTACACCCCTTGGACGTCAACTGTAATTTACCTAAAAGCAGGATTGGACGCTTTCATAGGTGTTGGTAAAGAAGCCTGATGAACTGATGCGAGGACACAGAAGGGAGACAGGCTAAGCTCTCGAGAGAAGGATTCGACCAAAGGCCCGTCAACCTCTTTGGGGGATTTGTGCCCCTTAGTCTCTTCTACTACAGCATATTCCAATCCCGTTTGACAGGCCTCAGATTAAGGAGCATCCATCAGCCATAGCTTTCAAATGATGAAGGTTGTTTGGTTTCACAGACAAAGTTGATTGATTCAGTTTTTTCTATCCACAAGGTAATCACATGTGTGCCAGCCTTAAAGTTCACCCTCCCTATAGCTGAAGTTATTGAATCCAGGAATGAAGAAGGCACCTACTTATCAGTATGGGCTTATCAGGGACAGGATGCTCAGATAAAACAAGCATTTGTAAATCCAATAGGTTTCACCTATGTGATTAACAATAGGCATGTTTTCTGTTGTAAGTTGTAGCTCGATGAGCATCTGTGCAATATAAGTTACTGAAACTCCATTAAAATGTTAAGACTTGTTTATTGAGAAAGGCAATATATTGTGCTCTTACTGGTGGTACAATAAAGTAGGGAGAATAAATAAAGAGTAGAGGACAAAAAAGTAGATTTCACACGCACAGCGCAAGCGCTGTGCAGGCAAAACAAAAAAAAGGAATTTACAATGTACAATAGCAGATTATGACTAAGATATTCGACAACTGTGTCAAAACGTAGCCTGCTGGCAATCATCCACAGTGTGAAAAGTAAGAAATGGCAATGAGTACAATAGATAAGCACACCCCTTTGATAAGGGGTAGTCTATAAAGACACAATGATTAAAAAAGGAATCATATCCACATTTGGGAAACAAAATATGCCAGCTCAGGGTCTGTTCCTCACGTAAGACAGCATTATATTAGGCCCAAACATGAAAGTGTCACAAATGCACTGCTATAATATAGGGGTGCACCGTGCCATGTAATGAACATTAAAACTTATATTAAAATTCAAGTGAAAGGACGTCAGGGATTATAATTAACAACATGCAGTTCTTGCAAGGGAATGCGCAGAGTGCATTGTCGTGGTGGAGCCGGCAGATTAATAGCAAATATCCACCTGGAGGTGGACAGAGGTGGGCGATGTCACGTGGTTACTAATCAGAGTGTTGCAGGTGAAAATAAAAAAAAACACTACAGGGTAGACAAACATTCAAATGCAAAAGACATTGGCAATTAGAATTAATAACCAGTGGCTAACGAAAGGGCAAGCACAAAGGACATCATAATAATGTCATGGATTCTTGCAGTGACAAACATTTCTAAGAGTAATTGAATAGTTACCAATAGGAGGATTGTAAATGCAAATTATTACTCAGTTAAAGTATTTGTCGCTATTTAGTCACCCACAAATAAATCGTGGCTAAAGATTACATTACCTGACCAAGATATTAAAACGCCAGAGTCAAGCATAAAGTACTTGGGCCACAGGCGACTGATAAGAGAAACACACGAGGAAGAACGGGAAATAGTATGCTACAGCCAACAGAAATGGAGGAAAAGAAAGTGGCAAGCACAAGAACCGATGAAAAGTAAGGGCAGGATATAAGCCCCTTTGAAGATTTACATTAAATACAATAGATTTCACAAGTGAAACCTAAAAATCATTCTTGCAGGGGATAAGACTTCCAGAACAGCCTATCGCTTTCACACATTTCTTAAAGTTCATTGTGAATGACACATCTGGCAGGGGAACACAAGGTTTTAAAATGAAATTCATTTAAAAAATCCCCTTTAGTGAAAAGAAGAGAGCAAACTAACTAAAGCACTGAACAAAAAGGGGACGTGCCAGAGAAACAAATCCTAGTGTCCAGAGAAACAAATTCTAGAGCCAAGCCCAAACAGGAGTTTAAAACATGAAATGCATGTGGCCGTTGGCAAAACAAAGGTTAAGATTGGAGCTCATGCTCATGGAAGGAAGCTCAGAAGCGGAGGACTTTAAAAATGTTAACATGGCAGGCTTCTTTTTAAGAAACCTTTTATGGGCCTGTCTGTTGGTGTTGGCAACTGCCAAAAAGAGTAAGATGAAGAACAAGCTTGTAGTTTCAATAACATTTTTCAATGGCAAAAGGGCTCACACACTGACTTACATGCTCAAAGACCTCAATCCCTCAACCATGCGCACTAACACTCACAGTGTATGACTCATTCATACATTGTGACTGACCTAAACAGTAGGTCAATGCGCCCCAGAATATCTCCCTTGTAAAAAAAAGTATTCCAACCATTTGTAGTTTGGACAAAGTACAGGTTCAGAAAACAGGGGTTCAAAAGGTAAAAGGAAAAAGTGTTGCATCACCTGCATACTGAATAACAGTAGAAGTGATTTACTTTCAGATAAATGGTGTACTTCTAGAACTGTTTTCCCCTGTGACAAGACAATACCAATTTCTTAACTGGTTCTGGACCATGTGAATAGGTTTTGCTCAAGTGACAATTTTTTGCTGCATTAAGTTAATGCACGGCTAACTTGGACATTTCAGATATTTACAGCCTTGAAATGTTCATCAAGTGGCTAGTAACAGTCACACATAATCAAAAATACACTTCTGGTGCTGTTCTTCACACAGTCTTTCCGACGAATACACCGGTACATTCATTTTGACTCACATGCCCAGAAACTGGAGAGAAAAGGATGGGGGAGGGGCAGGAGAAGAAGCTGGGGGGACCCAAAGTGAAAAGCAGACTAAAGAAGAGACAGAGGAGATAATCTACACACATTTTGAAGAGAGGACTAAAAGAGCGATGTAAACAGGAACAAGAGAGGGATGAAAAGGGTGGAACAGGATGAAAGAAAACAGCAGAGGCACCTAAGTTTTGTATAGAAAATGTTTTTGGAAAAAATATAAAAAACAATTTAAAAAAAAAAAGGTGATACAGCTAATGGAGCTGAAAAGGTGGTGCTCCATCTCCTGTTCAAGATGCAAGTACGCCCTTCTTTTTTAGGAACGTTTATGTCAGATTCAGCATAGCAGGGGAAATTATATTAAAAATATGTATCACAGATATATTCCAATAAAGAAAGGTAATGAAAATGTCACTTACCCAGTGTACATCTGTTCGTGGCATTAGTCGCTGCAGATTCACATGTTTAGCACAGTCCGCTGCCTGGTGTTGGGCTCGGAGTATTACAAGTTGTTTTTCTTCGAAGAAGTCTTTTTTGGTCACGGGACCGAAGGACTCCTCCCTCTTCGGCTCCATTGCGCATGGGCGTCGACTCCATCTTAGATTGTTTTCCCCGCAGAGGGTGAGGATGGAGTTGTTTGCTATAAATAGTGCCCATGCAATGGAGTGAATACGTATGTACATAAAAAGTTTATAATAATTATTTACAAATGTACAAATGTTTAAGATTTAAGATCTACTTCTAAACGGCTACAGGCTTCCCGGGGAGGCGGGAGGGCACATGTGAATCTGCAGCGACTAATGCCACGAACAGATGTACACTGGGTAAGTGACATTTTCAGTTCAATGGCATATGTTGCTGCAGATACACATGTTTAGCATAGACTATAAAGCAGTTACCTCCCCTAAAAGCGGTGGTTTAGCCTCTAGGAGTTGAAGTAGTTTGGAATAATGTTCTTAGTACAGCTTGGCCCACTGTAGCTTGTTGTGCATTTAGTACGTCTACACAGTAGTGTTTAGTAAATGTATGAGGCGTAGACCAGGTTGCAGCCTTACATATTTCGCTCATAGGAATGTTTCCTAGAAAGGCCATTGTAGCACCTTTCTTTCTGGTTGAGTGTGCCTTTGGTGTAATAGGCAATTCTCTCTTGGCTTTAAGATAGCATGTTTGAATACATCCGACTATCCATTTAGCAATGCCTTGTTTAGAGATTGGATTTCCTATGTGTGGTTTTTGAAAAGCTATGAACAGTTGTTTTGTTTTCTTGATTAGCTTTGTTCTGTTAATGTAGTACATTAGTGCTCTTTTGATGTCTAATGTATGTAGTGCCCTTTCAGCCACGGAATCTGGTTGTGGGAAGAACACTGGCAATTCTACTGTTTGATTTAAATGGAATGGTGAGATTACTTTTGGTAGAAATTTTGGATTTGTTCTTAGAACTATTTTATTTTTGTGTATTTGAATAAATGGTTCTTGTATGGTAAATGCCTGTATTTCACTTACTCTTCTGAGGGATGTGATTGCAATGAGAAATGCGACTTTCCACGTTAGATATTGCATTTCACAGGAATGCATGGGTTCGAAGGGTGGACCCATGAGTCTTGTTAAGACGATGTTAAGGTTCCATGAAGGAACTGGTGGTGTTCTTGGTGGTATAATTCTTTTTAGCCCTTCCATGAATGCTTTAATAACTGGTATTCTAAATAGAGACGATGAATGAGTAGTTTGTAGGTAAGCAGATATTGCTGCGAGGTGTATTTTTATAGATGAAAAAGCGAGATTCGCTTTTTGCAAATGTAGTAAGTATCCCACTATGTCCTTCGTAGAGGCATGCAATGGTTGGATTTGATTGGTATGGCAGTAGCAAACACATCTTTTCCACTTAGATGCATAGCAGTGTCTAGTGGAAGCTTTTCTAGCTTGTTTTATGACCTCCATACATTCTTGTGTGAGGTCTAAGTGTCCGAATTCTAGGATTTCAGGAGCCAAATTGCTAGATTCAATGATGCTGGGTTTGGATGCCTGATCTGTTGTTTGTGTTGTGTTAACAGATCTGGTCTGTTGGGTAGTTTGACATGCGGTACTAGTGAAAGGTCTAGTAGAGTTGTATACCAAGGTTGTCTTGCCCATGTGGGTGCTATCAGTATGAGTTTGAGTTGGTTTTGACTCAACTTGTTTACTAGATATGGAAGGAGAGGGAGAGGGGGAAAAGCGTATGCAAATATCCCTGACCAACTCATCCATAGAGCATTGCCTTGTGATTCGCGGTGTGGGTACCTGGATGCGAAGTTTTGGCATTTTGCGTTTTCTTTTGTTGCGAACAAATCTATCTGGGGTGTTCCCCAAATTTGAAAGTACTTGTTCAGAACTTGGGGGTGAATTTCCCATTCGTGGACTTGTTGGTGGTCTCACGAAAGGTTGTCTGCTAGTTGGTTTTGGATCCCTGGAATAAATTGTGCTATTAGGCGAATGTGGTTGTGAATCGCCCACTGCCATATTTTTTGTGTTAGGAGACACAATTGTGTTGAGTGTGTTCCTCCTTGTTTGTTTAAATAATACATTGTTGTCATGTTGTCTGTTTTGACAAGAATGTATTTGTGTGTTATTATGGGTTGAAAGGCTTTTAACGCTAGAAATACTGCTAACAGTTCTAGGTAATTTATATGAAATTTTGTTTGGTGTACATCCCATTGTCCTTGAATGCTGTGGCGATTGAGGTGTGCTCCCCACCCTGTCATGGAAGCATCTGTTGTTATAACGTATTGAGGCACTGGGTCCTGAAATGTCCGCCCTTTGTTTAAATTGTTGCTGTTCCACCATAGAAGCGAGAGGTATGTTTGGCGGTCTACCAACACCAGATCTTAAAGTTGACCCTGTGCCGGTGACCATTGTGATGCTAGGCACTGTTGTAAGGGTCGCATGTGTAGTCTTGCGTTTGGGACAATGGCTATGCATGATGACATCATGCCTAGAAGTTTTAGCACAAATTTTGCTTGTATCTTTTGGTTTGGAAACATAGCACTTATTACCTTGTGGAATGCTTGCACTCTTTGTGGACTTGGAGTGGCAATTCCTTTTGATGTGTTGATGGTTGCCCCTAGATATTGTTGTGTCTGACACGGTTCGAGGTGTGACTTTGTATAGTTGATGGAGAAACCCAGTTTGTGAAGGGTTTGTATGACATATGTGGTGTCGTTTGTGCACTTTTTTACTGTGTTGGTCTTGATTAGCCAATCGTCTAGGTAAGGAAACCCATGTATCTGTTGTCTCCTGATATGTGCTGCTACTACTGCTAGACATTTTGTGAATACTCTTGGTGCAGTTGTTATTCCGAATGGCAACACCTTGAATTGGTAATGTATTCCTTTGAATACGAACCTTAGGTACTTTCTGTGAGAAGGGTGTATCGGTATATGAAAGTACGCATCTTTTAGGTCTAATGTGGTCATGTAATCTTGCTGTTTGAGCAGTGGAATGATGTCTTGTAGTGTGACCATGTGAAAGTGGTCCGATATGATGTAGGTATTTAGTGTCCTGAGATCTAATATTGGTCTTAATGTTTTGTCTTTTTTTGGAATTAGAAAGTACAGGGAGTAAACTCCTGTGTTTTTTTTGTTGTACTGGTACTAACTCTATTGCATCCTTTTGCAGTAGTGCTTGAACTTCTAGTCCTAAAAGTTCTAAATGTTGTGGTGACATTTTGCGTGTTTTTGGAGGGATGTTTGGTGGGAATTTGTGGAATTCTATGCAATAGCCATGTTGGATTATTGCTAATACCCAATTGTCTGTTGTAATCTGCTGCCAAGATTGGTAGAATTGGCTTAGTCTTCCCCCCACTGGTGTTGAGTGAAGGGGTTGTGTGACTTGAAAGTCACTGTTTAGGTGGAGGTGTTTTTGGAGTTTGGAATCTTCCCCTACTCCTTGGGAATTGACCCCCTCTATATCCCCTGAAACCTCCCCTTTGGAATGAACCCTGATATGGTGTGGTTCTTGTTTGTTGGCTGGTGGTGTCTGTGGGTTGGCCACGAAACCCCCCTCTAAATGGAGTTTTTCTAAAAGAGCCTCTGCTCTGCGGGGAATAGAGTGAGCCCATGGCTTTGGCCGTGTCTGTGTCCTTTTTAAGTTTTTCAATGGCTGTGTCCACTTCAGGGCCAAAAAGTTGTTTCTCGTTGAAGGGCATATTAAGGACAGCCTGCTGGATTTCAGGTTTGAAGCCTGAAGTGCGGAGCCAAGCGTGTCTCCTTATGGTGACATCAGTGTTGACTGTTCTCGCTGCAGTATCGGCTGCGTCCAGTGAAGAGCGGATTTGATTGTTTGAGATGGTTTGTCCCTCTTCATCTATTTGCTGCGCCCTTTTTTGGTATTCCTGGGGAAGATGGTCTACGAGAAGTTGCATCTCATCCCAGTGTGCGCGGTCATATCTGGCCAGCAGCGCTTGAGAATTTGCGATGCGCCACTGGTTGGCTGCCTGTGATGCTACTCTTTTTCCTGCCGCATCAAATTTTCTGCTTTCTTTGTCCGGAGGTGGGGCATCGCCAGATGTATGGGAATTTGCTCTCTTGCGATCTGCCCCTACTACTACGGAGTCAGGTGGTAACTGCGAAGTAATAAACACTGGGTCTGTGGGTGGTGGTTTGTATTTCTTATCCACCCTTGGGGTGATGGCTCTTGATTTTACGGGCTCTTCAAAAATTTGTTTTGCGTGCCGTAACATCCCTGGTAGCATTGGGAGACATTGATATTGGCTATGTGTAGCCGAGAGGGTGTTAAATAAAAAAATCATCCTCTATAGGATCGGAATGCAGTTGGACATTGTGGAATTCTGCAGCCCTAGCCACCAGTTGCGAGTATGAGGTACTGTCCTTTGGCGGTGACGGCTTTGTGGGGTATGAATCGGGATCATTGTCCGGCACTGGGGTGTCATATAGGCCCCAAGCGTCTTGATCCTGATTATCTTGACTTATGGTAGTTTGCGCTGGTGAGTGCATTTGTGGCGGTGTTTGTGCCGGCGATGCCTGTTGTGGTGGAGAGGGCGGAGGCGTGACTTTTTTAACCACTTTGGCTTGTGGTTGTGCGTCATCCTTAAGAAGTCCGATCCTTCTTTTCCTTATTATTGGGGGAAGGGTTGATATCTTCCCTGTGTCTTGCTGGATGTACAGTCTCTTTTGTGTGTAGTCTGATTCTACACTTTGGAGCTCTTGTCCAAATCTGTGCATCTGGCCACTTATTCCTTGTTCCTCTGTGTAGGATGAAGGTGTGGAACTTTTCGGCGCCGAGAGAGAATCTTTTTTCGGCTTCGGCACCGACAGAATTTTTGTGGATTTCGGCAGTGTGTCTCGGTGCCGAGGTTTTTCGGTGCCGGCATCTTGTTTTTGCCTCTCGGAGCCGCTATCTCGGCTCCGAGGTTGCTCCATGGCGGTCCCTCGACCGGAGTCGGGTGTCTTCGCTATGGGCGTGCCCTTTTTCGGCGCCTTCGACGGGTCGCCGGTATTATGGGTCGAGCCATGGCCTGTTGGCAGTGGCGTCCCCTGGGCTTTTGTCTTCTCGATGGTTTTAATTTTCGACGTCTTACTCACTGTTTGTTGCTGTTGTTCGACGTCGGAGTCTCCGGATTCTGATTCCAGAACCGAGAAAGTTTCCTCTTCGTCGTCGAAACGTTGTTTTGTTGGCGTGGACGCCATTTGTAGACGCCTGGCTCTTCGGTCCCGGAGTGTTTTTCTGGACCGGAAGGCTCGACAGGCCTCACAGGTATCCTCCTTGTGCTCGGGGGACAAGCACAAGTTACAGACCAAGTGCTGATCTGTATAAGGATACTTACTGTGACATTTTGGGCAGAAATGAAACGGGGTCCGTTCCATCGGCTTCGATGTCGCACGCGGTCGGGCCGACCAGGCCCCGATGGGGGAAATCGAAGCTACCCCAAAGTCTTCCGATGATCGGTGTCGATGTACCTAACTATCCCGATACCGAACGGAACAATACCGACGCTTTCTTCCGAGATTCTGACTAACTTTCCGAACCGAAACACGGAGCGAAAAGGAATACGTCCGAACCCGACAGCGGAAAAAAACAATCTAAGATGGAGTCGACGCCCATGCGCAATGGAGCCGAAGAGGGAGGAGTCCTTCGGTCCCGTGACCAAAAAAGACTTCTTCGAAGAAAAACAACTTGTAATACTCCGAGCCCAACACCAGGCAGCGGACTGTGCTAAACATGTGTATCTGCAGCAACATATGCCATCGAACGCACTGTATATCATAATCGGTCGTAGGTACACAGTCGCACAAGAATATGGCCCAACTTCGAACAAATTAACTCAGAGGTTAAAATGATCATGAAAAAAGTTGAAGCGAAAAGACGAGGACTGTCTATAAACAAAGAACACATATTATATAGAGAAACCCAACAGTGCAAATATGCCTTTAAGAGACTTCTCCTGCAGTTTGGTGAGGTTTCAGAGAGGTCCATACTTTCCTCAGGTAGCTGACATGGTAAGTGGGCCCCCAATCTTCCACCCTGGCAATTATACCTATAGTTAATAAGGCCCTGCAACATCTCAAGATACATCGTCTATGAAGAGGGAGGTCTTACTCCCAGAGGGTCTTCCTATCACAGAAAGCTCACACACAACTCTGGTATGGCTGGATTGCATAATGGTCCAGGATAGAGATTTTATTGCCCACTTCTGAACTGTGTTGCAATTCAGTGGCGAAAAGGCAAGCAGGTACCACATTGAGGCAATTTGTCCACTAGATGCAGATGGTCTGTTCAGAACTCAGAGCAATATTCCTGGAGCCTGCGATGGCCTCATTTGTAATGAGGAACCTGGTGGGGAGTGGACTGCAGTTCTACATTTTTCACTGGATAGATAGTGTATCAATGGTTCAGCGCATAAAACATCAGGGTACGACAAGGAGCGGATTCTTGCTCTCATACCTCACCCACTAGGTTTATCATCCTGCAGGCAGACTGGACCCCCAGATACCCCACAAAACGTGTGACTGGCAGCTGCTTTTACTGATATTCCCGGTGTTTGTGATCTTTTGAGACCCATACCAGACAGACTGAAAACGCAGCTTCCAAGATCTACGGATGGAAGCTGGAATGTAAAGAGTATGGGTTCATGTATCCCATCTTAGGTGAAGAGGTACAAGGGGGTGAGATGAGAGGGCATTTAGTTCTCCCATGTGGGCTGCGCACAAGTGTGTTATCCAAGTTTTCAGGAACTTTGCATTGATTTTTTTTAACTTGACTCCTCCAGAGGGATGTGGTTTAAAACATATCCTCCCTGGGCCACGCTCAATGAGTCACTCTCCCACGGGGAGTTTGCAGTCTGAAAGTATTAAGATTGTTTGGGCATGCAAGGGTGCATTAGCTTTTCACAGGAGACCAGAGGCAGGCTTGTTCCCCCGTGTGTATGTCTAAAACCAGAGGATCACCACTGTAGACTTAGCTGAATGATGCATAGAACAGGACGCCCACACCTATTAAGGCTCTGTACTTCATATGCTTAATTTCTTGTCTGTACTGGTGTGACACCTAAAGGTTGTAAAACCTGTGAATTCTTAAACATTAGCGGATTGTGGTGGGCCAGATTTCTGCAGACGGGACTCAACCGAAAATCTCATCTGTTGAGAGGAAATCATTTGGGGAACTTCCAGGCTAGATAATTCAGATCTATAGGACGTAAATACATTACTTAGAATGCTATACTTGTGGCCCAATAAAGAATAATTTTAATTACTGAAAGTATCAACTATGATTAATATTGAGAACAAAAAAAAAAAAAAAAGATTCCCATCGATGGCTGTGCTTGAACTTAACAGCGAGTACAAGGTAGAATGTGGGTAAACAGACTTCTTTACGCCACATCTACCATGATGGATTTGGGAAACCTGTTGAAGTCTTACCAATCAGTGTGCAACCAATCTATTGAAATAGGTTTACTAATTTGTTATTAATGCAGTCATGCACAAGGACATCAAATGTTTAGTGTTAAATTTTTCTACTAGGACACTTGGCCCATAATAGGTTGAATGAAAATGGCATATCGAAGAATCCTGAAAAGTTGCTTTCAAAACGGTCCCTCAATGACTCTCAGACATCTGTGCTTAATAATTAGTAGCAAATACTAAAACAACCACAAATGGGGAAGATTTTTTTCCAATGTCAATACAAAGCATACTCCATCAAGTTGCAATAATGTGTCCATTGACTAGTTCAGATTTTTCAACCTGGTGCTGTCCACATTAAAGAAAGAGGAAGTGCACTAAGGGAAATTGGTGGACATGAGGAATGGACATAGACTGCAGGAGGATGATGGTCAGACGTTTGGCTTCTGCCAAACAAACATAGAGCCTGATTTAGAGTTTGGCAGATGGGGGTCACGCCGTCATGAACATGACAAATATCCTGTCCACTATAATATGATTCCATTATATCCTATGGAAATTGTAATACTACGGGTGGGATATCCGTCACGTTTGTGACAAAGTAACCCGTCCACCAAACTAAATTAGGCCCATAGTCTGGACATAGTACGTGGAAAGGTAGTCTGATGATGTATGCTTTATGTGCTGCTAAGTTAGAATCCAAAGAAAGTGGAAGAAAAATACTTACAGCCATGTCTGGCAGGTTTTAAAACGTGTGTTAATACAAATTAATCATACAATCATTATTTCTACAATTACTTTTGGCACATCTAGCAAAACTGTATGTTACGACAACAGATTTGAGGCACAGAAGACCACACTGTGCTCTTCCTCTCCCACCTCTGTGAGTAATCACAGTGGATCGTCACGACAGCAGAGTTAGCAAGCAATGACGAAGTCAATAGGTCTTGTCTTTGGACCTTTTGGCTTTGCCAGTGCCTTCTTGGGATGCTCCACTGTGTTGGGCAACGTCATCAATGTATTAATTTTAAAAAAAAAGGGAGGGCTCAGTGATGTGGCCGCTGCTGCCAGTCGCGTCATTCCTCTAAAGAGCACAAGCAAGATGTATGCACGCTCATGTGGCAGAATGATGCAAACAACCTTTGTTATTCATTTACGAGTCAAAGAAGAAAGACGATGCCACTTGGATCAGTAAAAAAATAATAATAATAATGATGTTTTTTAGCATTAAACCGGCACAACAATAAAAGCGCCACAAATATGGGCAGGTGGCAACTAAGGTGAGACGCCCGCCAGGGCGACAACAACACAGAGCGAAGGAAAGAGGGGAGAAGTGCAAGAGAAACACAGAGCACATGAGAGACCTGTACCCGTATCCTAAAAATGTCAAGCGAGCAAATAAAAAAAGGCACGTTCACTCGAAACGTCTCAAAGTGTTCGGGTAAATGTTATTATACGATAGAACCTTCTACTCCAAAACGTTTGAAAAGACACACTGCCTCAGCAGCCGTGGGCTTATATGTGATTTCATAACCAGCTGACTGAAATGATTGGAGACGCTGCAATTTAAACAGAAAAACCACAAACAGCTCCAGATGTTGTAGTACAAAAAGAGTCATGTCGCCTGCAGCCAGCTATGCATTATTTTGTGGCATTTGACAAAAATGTTATGGGCTTGAATGGTAAACATGGAAAAATTAATTCGAATTTCCACTGTAAATTAGAAGACTGCAAACTATTTGGGAAAGAAAGTCCACAAATATAAATGAGCAACTGCAAGTCAGAGTAGACGTACCCGGTATGAACAACTGCTTTGTTTAAAAAGCGGCTCCAAAAGTTCTACTGGAGAAGCCCCTTTGTAGTCCTTATCTTCTTCCTATGAGAAAATAAATAGGAGAGCCACAAATTATTTAGAGTTTATACATCAACGAGAAATGCAACAGAAATAACCCAAATAATTAGAGATGTGATCGGTTTTCACCCTATTTAGTACTCTCTCAGGCCACCTGAGTGGATGGAGCATTAACAAATCTTGATTTAAAAAAATATTTCTCAGCACACATTCTAGGAATGCCACTACTCACTACTCAACAAATTATTTCCCTCCGCAGCTGCCAATTTTATAGTCTCCTGATGCGCAACATGTTCATCTTTTTAGTGTGGATGCGTGACTTTAACCTGTAATGTGTGACGCTTTGAATGACACTTTATCCCACATATAGCAAAACAGGTATTTTCATATAATGTGAACAATTTTGTAATAAGAAGGTAATATCGACCTGCACTGTGTATGTTGAACAGGGTCACCTCTATTACTTAGTGCTTAGGTCCCTATCCAATGAGGCTATAACGCAGTGTCCAAAGACTGAGAGCAGTTAGTATGACTGAGGAGTGTACAGCGCTTGCACACACTAAATACCCATTTCTCCAAGCCTACTGTCATCCATGTACAGCTCGAAGGTCAATTGGTATCCAAAGTACTTACAGACAGAGTTCTGGAGAATTTCTCGGGCTCTTGAAGTAATAGTCAGGAGAAGCCATCCTTACCATCTCAATCACTAGTGCCAGCTTGCACATTTGTATGAAAGTGTAAATTGTTCCCAGATCAGAAAGCTTTGAGTTCATAAATGGCAGACCAGCAACTCAGCCAGGCTAATGCAGTGTCTCACTGAGGGATCTTAAAAACCCTTATTTATCTTACAATGAGAGTAGTGAGGAGCAGAATTAAGTACCTCAAATGGCCGATGCGGTTTCTACAAATTGGCATCAAATAGAAAGTGCAAGTGGCAGATTTCTTCAAGCAAAAATATCACACTCACTGAAAGCATGCTACAAATATTTAGGTACAATTATGATTGCCATATGGTTTAATGGCCTCAAGAATGCCACTTTTTCAGTCTTGGGCTTTTCCTCTTACAAACTGGTGTTTTGTGATACTCGAGTCAACTCATTCCTATGAAAACAAGCAAACAATGTGACTTGTTGGCAGCTCAGCTCCTCTGAGTAAAAGCACAGAGCAGGGCAACTGGAGTGATTCTGATATGGGGCTAAAACGAGTTTGTGTCCCCTGGTCACCTAAGGATTTGTGTCACAACCCGTTTTTACAGAAAGGGCACTCCCACGCCGTTCACACACAATTCTACTTAACTATACATTTACTTCTCAACATAAGCTTTTCGACAGTCATGCCTATGTATAGTGCTTGAAAGTTCTGCATCCTACTGCTGGATGCTTTTTGAGAAAATTACAAGATCCATCTTAAAAATAAATAAATTGGGATTTTACCTGGGACCTGAAGAATTTTAGACCTGGATGGTCTGTGAAGTCGCCACTATTCTGTTTTCCAAGGCATTCAAAGGATCTTATGTTGGCAGCAAGATACTTTGTGTTTTAGATTTTATGGAGCGTGAACGTGGTCCATGTTAATTGAATGCTGCACGAGTGCCAGTTTACATTACAAAAGCTCAGATACATTTTTTTATGCACAGGAAGTTTAGTGTTTTGTCCAGAATCACAAGAGATGCCGAGCTGACGCCAGGACTCCAACATGGTTCCCTCTTACCAAGGTTTGCAGCTCTAATCTTTAGGCCACATCACTTTCCTTTAAGTTTTAAGCGTGGGGCATGGATTTACAGTTTAACATTTTTTTTATCAGGAGTCAGATTAAAAAACAAAATAGAAAAAACATAGGGCAAAGTAAAACCTTACATGTTTTGACAACAAACGAACTAGGCTACTGTGCGGCAGATTTTGTTTTAATGAATATTTCCATTCAGATTATTATGCAGCAACAATCGACATAATGAGGCCCCCATGAAAAAGTCTGCTTGAAGGAGATAAGATTATCTTACTTTAACTTACAGCCTCTTTCTCTTCTTCATGCGCTTGTGGCCAGGTTTTAGCCCAAGGGCGACCATTCTTTAAGCCAGTGGAGGTTGCTTGGGACTGAAAGCTCTAAACTGTGGATGCCCTCAACTCCCCACATGCCACCAGACTCGGGCGGAATCTGAACTTTATTCAGGGTCTAAGCGGGGGAAGGGGGAGTGGGGTGGTGGGGCAGTACATACGTGCCAATCACAACACTTATGCAAAGGGAGGCAGCCTCAGCCAAGCCATCGAGAGGCAGCGCAGCCATACAAAAGTAGGGTTTCAGTTGCACAGTTAACAAAAGGCAGTAAGTGTGTTCTCAACTTAGCAGCCCTGCCAAGCGTCAAACATTGAGTGGCAGTGTCACACCTTGCAGCAATGCGGTAAAATTATAAAAAAATGCGTTAATCTAACACAAGCCCTGGCACTTGGCAGGGTTGAACCTCTCACAGAGGGTCGAAGCAGTCAATGTAAATTCCTTGGTCTTACAGGACTTCATCTTTGCAACTACATGCACAGAATCTGTTTGCATGCCATCAAGCAACAAATCTGGGTTAAGGGAGCTACATTCAAATCTTTGACGAGAGCTTTACTCATTGACTGGCACAATAAAATAGCGTATGCTGTAACCATACTGTAGTCTTGCAGCTATACATAATGTACTGTGTGGTTTAATATTGGTGCTTATACAGAACTTACTACTTTTAAGTAAGTAGTAAAGTGTTTTGCTATATGGAATGCACAAAAGCACCTATGCAGCAGGAATATATGACACGTCATCCCTGTAGCAGACTAACATAAGAACACAGGAAATTCATAAACACCACAAAGACAACACAGCCAAGTGAAAATAGTCACTGCGCCGTATTGGTGCCTTCTGCACAAGCCCTCTTATGCATCAATGGCTAGACACTCTCCACCGTGCTCCTGACATGGATTACCTTCTCATACCATTGCTACTATGGTGAAACATCATTAAAAACGATCTAGACACATAGGTGGTCATTCCAAGTTTGGCGGGCGGCAATTGCCGCCCGCCAAATTTCCCCCGTCAAAAGACCGCGGGGGCCATTTTGACTTTCACGCTGGGCCGGCGGGCGCCCGCCAAGGGAGCGCCCGCCGGCCCAGCGGGAAAGGCCCTGCAACACAGGAGTCGGCTCCGAATGGAGCCGGCGGTGTTGCAGGGGTGCGACGGGTGCAGTTGCACCCGTCGCGATTTTCACTGTCTGCTAAGCAGACCGTGAAAATCATGCTGGGGCCCTGTTAGGGGGCCCCTGCACTGCTAGTGGCCGTGGTCAGAATGGGCAGGAAAGCACCGCCAGCCTGTTGGCGGTGCTTTCCGTCAGTCACGGCCCTGGCGGTTTTTACCACCAGGTTCGGAATGACCCCCATAATCTTGCCTCTCCTCACTTTAATAGGTCCCAGACCACCAAACCTGAGCTTGCTTTTCTTCAATCCTCCAGGCAGTCTAACAAGAAATAAGTCCTCGACCGCAACAATCTACCTGTAAGCATCCATCCTACTATTCAATGCCGCCGGAATGCTTACAGTTTCAACAGGACCCTACTCCCGATTTCATTCTCTGCAACAAGATGGAAATCCCTCTTCTCCTATGGGTTGCACCGCCAGTCACAAACAATAACATGCCGCACCAACTGAACGGCTCGAAAGGATGTCCCGCCATCAGAATTTACATCAGAAGTACTCCCAGTGACCACCAACCAACATAAGAGGACACACCATTTAATTAGTGCATTCAATGGTATTATTAACCAGTGGATGAGGCAAAACGATTCTTCTGTGATCTTTGTTATTTCCCATTGCAATAGAGAAAACGTTAAGCCATTATCAGATATTAAAATACCACTGGAAACCCTCTGTAAAATCACAGCTAACAAAAATATTAGGTCTGTGCTTGAGTATGGTTCAAATAATGGCATATCAACCCATTTAGTAAAGTAATCACCTAACAACTGTAACTTGTCTTTTTCCAGAATAATTTACAAAACTGCCTCAAAAACTAACAGCCAAGAGAATGTTACCCCTTTTCCTGCACCACAGAACACTCTAACTTTCAAGTGCTCAGAATTACCATTGTACAACATACATTTCTCCACTATCACAGCATTACCTACATCCATGCCAGTCACCAGTATTTCATACTGATGGGGATTGCCCAAAGTCCCTCAAACAGGGTATGAGTGTGTCAGCATTTTCACAGAGTGTCACAGACGACATCCCTATCACAATGTTTTCTTGCGCTGTGCAACATTCCAGCCACCTATTACATTTTCTTGAATTCACCTTACACCACCATAATCTCCCAACTACAAAGTGATCAAACACATTCCTTCTAAACACAACCAGAGAAAACAATCTACATGAACATGCCTTCCAGCAGATACAAGTGTTGGATAAATAAATGTAATTTTCTAAAGTTCTGTAAAACATAAGCAGCATCTAACCATACTAGAATTGAAGGAATACCTTCTGTATGAAAAATGGCAAAACAATGAAACACTTGTCAGAGGATTTACAATTTTGACAAAGCACGTATTTCACTATTAAATAACTGAAATGCTAGTAAGCTCAACTGTATCTATCAAAATGCACTCTAGGTATATTGGTTCGACATTTTGAAAGTGTGAACAGCAACCTCTGAGATGTGGCTGAAAATAAATTAATAATCTTGAGGCCTAAATCGAATTAACTTTAAAAATACAGTTTCAGAAACAAACGTAGCTTTGGGACAAACTGACACTACTGAGTAGTAAGAGCAGTTTCAAAGCCTGCTTTTAAAGGGACATACTGGTTTGAAAATCTATTTCGAATGATAATGTATTATTGAGTGAAAAACAAAGCAATCTTCAAAATTAGAAGCAAATTAAGAGAGGCATCATTTTGAATCTCACAAAGCTGCATTTCACACTTTCTTTAAGTATATCACCAAAGCCCCAAGGTTTGCTCCGTGATGTAGACTATGCAAGGCCTCAAAAGCAACCCATGCAGACTCCACTCACATTAGTAGCACAAGCAGAAGGAGAAGAAGTAACACACAGATGTGTTAGCACGTTACTCATTTAAAACAAGATTTAATCATTCAGTTTACAAAATAACAGATGGCAGTTTGGTGCAGCTGCATAGTATTCCGCTCAGCATTTGCAAGTTATCCAATTTGTGACACCTTTGGGTCCTAAAAACAAAAAAAATATGTTTTCTATTTAACTCGCTTGACAGCGCCTCTTTGCTGTTTTGTGGCACATTTCATACGCAATCACTACCCAGGTTAGTGCTAATAAATTTAACACCATTGGAAGATGGAGAGCCAAGTCTGCCCTGTCAGTATTCTGGTTTACAATCTGAAAGATGCGCACAATCAATTAGGACAGTTTAAGTCATGAAGTCATCCTACATCGCAAGGCAATTTCACGGTACAGAGTTTATAATCTGTTGGCTGCCTGGCCAGTTTTATTTTATTCTTACAGATTACAAGAACTAAAGAAGTGACCATCCATTCAGCATTCCAAGGTGCACAAAAGAAGTGCGCACTTAACAATCTATTACATTCAGAGATGTGTGAGGAGAGGTCTCGAGAAACCGACACACAGCAAAACTCTCGTTGTGCGATACAGACACAATCAATTCTTTCACAGTAGCTCACAAACGAGGTCAACGGCAAGGACGTGTTTAAATCCCATAAATCTCAATCTGAAGGGCCCTCCTCAATTTGGACCACTTGGTCTTAAGTAACGATCAGTCACGGAAGTTCTATCCTGCTTTGACTTCACAAAGTAAAGGCAGGCCCTGCGACAGCAATGGATCAAAATGTAATAAGAAAAGTCAGTATACATTTACATTACAAAGATGTTGGTTACCTCTTCAGTACACAAAATATAAGTACACTGAAACATTTCTTATACCCCATAATTTGACCGATGGCATGTAAAACGTGCATGCTATTATACAAATCATTGGAAAATGCAAAATCAGCGAGATGTGCGCGTTCCCCTAAAGATGGTGCACGGTGCTACCTAGCACAAACAACTTTGTAAATCATAAGGTCCACTAACTGAACCTAATCCAAAGGGTATTTCTTAGATCATACCTCATCTCCAGTGGAGCCTGCTGGAAGTAGGCACCTATATTTTTCCTTGTCTGCCGTTGTCATAATGATGTAATTGTCCTCTTTGTAAAGATGACCAGGCGTAGGCTAAAACGAGATGAAAGATAATGTGAAAAAATGCAAAACTTACAATTTCAGTTGTCTAAATAGGGACTGATTGACAAAGAGTGAGTGAAACATCATAAAACTGTCTCAGAGGATTACTCTTCTATCTAGTGTACATTTTCAGCTTTATTTTTTATTCTTAAAGTATTCCGAGTACTTCTATGAAACTACAGCAGTCAGAGTTCATTGAGGTAACACACGCTTAACACTTATGCATGCTACATTTCCAGAAATATCTGCACAATGCAAAAAAACACTTTTCTTCAGGAGTAAGGGCCAGATGTAGGAAGCATTTTGCATGGTGCAAACTGCGAAAATCGCAGTTTGTGCCATGCAAAATGCTCATCGCGATGCTCATTCACAATTTGCAAGTCGGTACCGACTCGCAAATTGTGAAAGCGACTCGCAAATAGGAAGGGGTGTCCCCTTCCTATTTACGACTCGCATCTCGATGCTAAATTGCTTTGTGACCACGAATGCAGTCGCAAAGCAATTCGCAGTTACCACCAGTGTCACAATGGTGGTAACCCATTCGCAAAAGGGAAGGGGTCCCTGTGGGACCCCTTCCCCTTTGTGAATGTTGCCCAAAATGTTTTTTTCAGAGCACTGCCTACTTTGAAAAAACTAAACCAAATGGTTTCGTTATTTTTTTTATTTTGCAACTCGTTTTCCTTTAAGGAAAACGGGCTTCAAAATAAATTAAAAAAATATATATATATGCTTTATTTAAAAAGCAGTCACAGACATGGAGGTCTGCTGTCTTCAGCAGGTCACCATCCCTGTGAGTGCAGGGACTCGCTATGGGGTCGCAAAATGCGACCCACCTCATTAATATTAATGAGGTGGGTCTTTGCGACCCCATAGCGAATTGCAGACGGTGTCTGAGACACCGTTCTGCATCCGATTTTGCGAATCAGAAACTGCGAGTCGCAATTTCTGATTCGCAAAATCGGAACTTCCTACATCTGGCCCTAAATGTTTTGCCTGTGAGGGGTCACCATGGGCCACATTCCAATTAATTATGGATGTTTTCGCCTCCTACCACCACCACCTTCTGTTCTTGACAGGAGTACATCTGTAAGTATTTCTACGGTTACATATAACTAAAAAGCATTTTTGAGTGTTCATGAACTTTCACAAGCAGACTGACCAACGGACAGCGAAAACCAAGTCTCTACAACAAAATTTGCGTATGCCAATACTACACCATAATGTTGAAATGTTCTATATTGCAAATACATACTCTCTCAGAACATTCCAGTGAAACACCTTGTGTGAATAAGGACCTGAAATTACGAGGTGCAAAAGTGAAGATTCTATCTGCCAAAGCTGAAAAGTGGGCAAGCAAAATAATTTGTGAATCGGGGCCATAAAGGAGCAGTAAGATACTCCTTGATCCGCCTATTCATTAGGGAGGGTGGGGGGGGGGGGGGGGGGGGGGGGGGTGGAGGTGTACCTTAGTGGCAGACATTTTCTCAGTGCCATCTACAGGCACCATCTTTTGAGAGTGCTCATTATAGCTGGCCAGGATTAATCAGCCTGAATTACCATTCTTTACTGAAATGAGATGTGCCAAAAGGTGCAAAGGCAAGCCTGTCTGCACCCTGCATTTCATTCTTATTACTGCACATATCTGCTGCCATGGAGGGGCAGTTGTTTGATGACCAGATTTCATAATACAAAACCTGGGAATAGAGATCCTAGCTGTAAATTCAGTAATTATTGTAACAATCTTATATTTTCAGCTGTTCCAAGTTTCACTTGTCACCTGCAAGACAGCATAAGACTCTTTTCTTTCAACTGCCACTCCTTAATATAGCATAAACTAGACCTTTTTAAGAAAAATTTAATTGTGTATACCCCAGTGGCCATAATCTTAAGAGAAATGTGGCTTAATGATTGCTCCAAGCTCGACATTGTTCAGGCGTTGCCAGATGGTTACTGGATCAGCAGACCAGATCGCACTGAAAAAAAACAGGAGTGGTTTTGTCACTGTATTTAAATCTACACTGCTTTATGATATTCTACACGGTAGGTTACCTGACTGAGATGACCTTACCTTCTAGCTTAAGACTTCACTCAGTTTTTCCTTGTCCTTTTCTAAAGCTCTTACTAATTCTATGGCGCAGTATGCCCTTAAGGTTCACCAATTTTACATTTCTAGGAGAACTGAATATACATTTTGACTACTTAGCAGATACTTACGCTTCGAAACTGATCAAACATCTTGAAGCAATCTAGCTGTCACAGCAGGCTCAGGAACACATAGAAACTAATTGACACAAAAATTGGGTATACCAGGAGGTATTTGTAACACTTCTTTTCCATCCTGGATCCCCGCTTCTATCCAGTAAGACACTTTACTTAAGAACTCCAAGTTCTGGTTGAGTCCACCCTGGTGGTATCATCCTACCAGGGTGTGAATAGACGCAGATGATGAAGCATGCCACTATTAACGGGTGAGGCATCTATTCTGATTCTCTTTGAATACCTAAGGTATACTTTAAATAGTGGTTTCTATCCTTTGTCCCTATTTTTCCCATCCTAGTTGTCATTTTTTGTCTATTGATTTAGAAGTAAGCCTCGCTTTTATTTTGGCCTGGACAGACCACTTTGTGATTCCCATGGAGGTAGGATTCAAGCACGTGAGTCTACCCTATCCTGCCCCATAGATTACTACTGCATCCTACTCAAAGTCTTGGACCTCTGTGACATCTTAAGTACGTCAAGAACGGACAATAGGGTTATCTATAATGCGAGCGCTAATAAGGAACATGCAGAGGTTAGGGACTGAACTGGTTTGGCCTTGGACAAATTGATTCAGTTACATTTTAGCCCAAACCTGAGCCCAATCTGCGGTTTAATAGGCAGCTAGCTCCTTTCATTCACAAAAAAAAAAGCAAAGTATTACAGACGAACAAGGCATAAACATTATAACTTCACTTGTAAAAGGAGTAGTGGTTCAATTATAATTCACCAGTGAGCCATATGGACAGCTTGCTCTGCCTTTTCTTTTCTACCAGAATATAAAGCCTCCAATGCCTCTAAAGAGATTTTTGCATTGGTGTAATCTGTGCTAGAGCCTATAGCCAAAGTCTATTTCTGCGGCCTCATCATTGGATAGATGTTATGATTTGGCAGGGTTTGCCTCACATAAAATGTGACATCTATCCATCTTTCTCTAATGAATCACAGAACTGCACAGTACATCTAGTCTCGGAATCAAACAACTGTACAAGTCCATGCCCGTCACCTTTCAATCTTTTCAGCCAGAGGACATTATAGGCCTTGCAACCTTTGTCAGATCAGGCTCTCCCGTAGATTCTGCCCACCCACGTTATTAAAAAGGTTGCCCTGCAATTCATTACACTCTGATAGACCATAACATGTCGACCTCTTTGGCTCAAGTCCCTCACTCATAGAAACATGCAGTAGTGATTCCACTAACAAAGATGCCTTCCTTGGATCTAGCTAAACCTGAACACTACCACCTGATATCCTTACTTCTGTGTTCAGTCAAAGTATTGGGGAAACATAAACCAGTAACTTTCCTCTAATTTGGAATGGCATAATCTTCTTCACTCACCACAGCCTAGCTTGTGTACCTATGACAACACAAAGGCTGCTCTTGTAGTAGTGTCTGAACACCCAAGATGATCTTTAAACCAAGAAGGCACTGCTGCTGTTATTCTATTTGATTTAAGTGTAGCCTTCGACAGTGTGCCCCACAAGTCTCTTATCAATCAACTATGAAGCTATGAGATCAGTAACACAAAAGTCGTTTACACCTTTCTTGAAGAACCACTGCTTCCTCGTTTTAGAGAAATCTTTCCTCACAATGCTGTGTGGTGTTCCTCAGGGTTCACTACGAGTCACTAATTATATATATCTCCCCTTGCAGACACAGTTGCCTTTTCTGGTCTGTCTTTGATCATATACACAGAGGACACACAACTGGTCATCTTGCCATCTCCTTAGGAGGGTACCAAAGTTGGATAACTGAGGAAGTGCCTAGTACTGTGGCCAACTGGATAGAACTCACCTGTCTATAACTAAAAGGGGAGGGCGGGGGTTGGGGGCTTGGAAGACGGAGATGGTGATTGTAGGGAACCAGCCTCTTCATTGGACTTTGGAATGGTGCCCTGATGTTCTTGGGCACTTCCCTTCACAGAAATGTGCGTTTTTTGTGGGTATGACAGACCCTGTTGAAAAGTTTAAGAACCATCCAGAATGCATCAGAACATATGTTATTACGGATCCTCAACATTAATCAGCTTGTTCCCATCTAGTTCATATCCATTGGCTTTTGGTGGAACAAGCACTAACAAAGTCAATAGGTCTCACACGAGGAGCGTCTGTGCAGCATGGTTGTTTTTTTTTTCTTTCAAATCCACTATGACGCAGCCAGTGATGACCGCGTCAAAGCAATTATTTTTATATTCCTTGCAACCATGCTGCACACAGCCATGCTAATGGACAACATGGCAAAGAACATCAACAAAGCCAAATAGCTCTAATAATAACGTTATAAAGCAGCATGGTTGAAAGTTACCAAAATAAAAAAAAAATAAAAAAAAAAATCATGTGCCCAGCGTTGGCCTTATCATACACAATTTTTTTTTTTTTTTTTTGCTTTCAACCGTGTTGCACAGCAGCCGTGCTTTTGTACAATATGGCGTGGCTACAACAACAACAAAAAAAACACAAAGCGAACAGATCTCACATAGGCAAGACTTACTGGTTTTGCCTATACTTATTATACAAAATGTATGCCATTTTCAACTTTTTCCAGTCCTAAAATATCTCTCATTTCGTTCCTTACGCCACTGCAAATTGATTGACAAGAAACACTTCATTTCCCTCTCACTAAATTTCTCCATGGCCTCCTCCCTAACGTTGGTTTTCACGATTTAGCAATAATTAACAGTCAATAGTTCTGTGCTAGCATTTAGTCCATTTGTAAAAATCGCAATTTCGTCAAACAAACCTGTGAACTGAAGGTTAAACGAATCTACCAATGATCACATAATCCAATTAAGTGATGCAGGGATTCAAACTTTGTGCTACACAACAACTTAGCCACAACCTGTATTTGCATACCCCAGATAGACAAAATCCCCTATGTCTCATGATGATGTACAACAAACATTTCACCGTCACTATTTAAATTTTCACTTCAACATTGCCATGTACAACTACTGCCCTACAACTAAATGTGATATTTTCATAAACACGCTCATATAATGTGCAGGGCTGCTACCCAGTCCTCTAAAATGCAACATTAATACCCAACAACAAAATGTTTTAATAACTCGAATACCTCGAATTAATGGGTTCCCTGGCCAGGCAGTTGAACAGCTCTAATGTATCTCACTCTCAAAGGTGTTCAGAAGGAGTTGATTTGAACTTCCACTAGTTTTATGCCATTGCTCATACTTTTTATTTCCCAGTCTGCAGAGAACAGCATTTATTCTGCATATTTCCAGCTTTTGGATATGGGTGCTGGTATTGAGGTTAGCAGATGAGGAGAGTGAGAGGGAGTAACCGATATTACAGACAATGGGAGAAGGGTGGGAGGGGGGTGGGACAAGCATGGACGGGTGGCGAGATGCAGCAAGCAACAGCAGGACAGCGGCCTGAGGATAGACAGGTGGCAGACTGCAAACATGTACCCTTATGTAGTGCAACAAGTCCAAAAAAAAAAAAAAGGTCACTCAATAAGTGTGCAGCAAGTGGAAGAGCACTGGGAGAGGACAGGAAGCTGTACTTGCTCCATGCTCTATGGAACAAACAGACAAACTAAGAGAAAGTGAAACCGGGAGACACTGATCAATGAGAACCAAGAAAATGAAAGTGAAGTTGAAGCAGTAATTGGCTCTAAGCACTTTTTAATGTATTCATTTTTAAATAAACAACAGACTCACAAGCAACAGAGCATGTGCTTCCTCAAGCAAGACCTAAAAACAAATTAAACTGATAGCCCTCCGTTTCCTTTTCTGTGCCATAGCCAACACAGGTCCTACTTTCCGAAGAAAGTGGATTCAACCTTATACTTCTTTTAGGTTTTTAAGATCGGCCCACTTGAGTCTTGCCGGTGTGCGTAGGGTGAGAAGAACCCGAGCAGGTGTACACTTCTTCCTGTTCCTTGCATCTAAACTTTGGAATACCCTTACATTGCCGCTGTGATTCAGCCCAAGTGAGGTAAGTCTTAAAAAGCATCTTAAATCTTGTTTTTTCTGCTCTCTGTGCAGTCACTGACTTAATGCTGCTGGTTCATTTTGTGCTGGGAAGCCCCAGTTCGGTAGCCATAAGCTATATAAATGTTCAAAGATAAATATAAGTGCAGTTCAGTTACTGGACAGACAAACTGATTTTTTATGCACAGAATTATTTCTTATTTGGTCTACTTAAGTTAAAGGATCAAAAACATGTATCATACTTTCATTTGCTGGATCAGAAAGCTAAACAGACAGACGCAAACTTGCAGCATTTCTCAGCGACGTGAATGGTTCACCTTGAAGTGAATGAGCTTAAAATAGTGATTTAGGAATGATTGGGTAATTACTGGTGACATTTAACCATGCAAATATAGATGACTAGCACCATAGAACAATCTTGACATACAGCAGCAATAATTCTGGTGGCACTTTATTATCTGACATTCATTTTGATGAGCCATTAGCTGGTCTAGGCACAGTGTTGGGCATTACCTCTCCTCACAGCCACAGTGCTGAAAACACTTGTCCCTTCTTAAGGCATTCAATTATTAATTGGCATTTTTCAGTGGGGTTAATAATGGCACACTGTATCAATGACTCATTCAGTGATGTAAAAGTACTGTGCGAGGTGCATCTAAAACAGAACAGCGTTTTTAACATGTTCACAAATTTCTAAAACGTGCAAGAATCACATTTTGTTATTAAGAACTAACAATGCTCTGTACTTTGGCAGACCATGAAATAATGGAACATTTCATGACTTTACAATTTCACTTTTTGCTCACACACCTTAGCAATCGTGTGTGTCTGTTTGAATTTTATAACGTTATTTTACACAGCCAGGCCTTACTCGTCACTCCTAGCGGTCAGCCAGTCAATGTTACTCTATGATTTGCAACCCTTGCAATTCAGGGCTGCTACTGCCTATTAGGTTTAAGGGTTCAATCAATTTTGCACATACGTTTCCACAAACTAATGATCGAGATTGTTAGTTTTTACACTGTGTTAAGTAAATTCTTACAGTTCATAGCAGCTTTGTAATCTAGTGTTAGTACTTTACACTTTTTTCGTTTACAAAATGTAAAGATTAACATATACCCCTTATAATCCAATTGTTAAACTGTAGATTGAAATTATAATAATAATCAAGGAATTTCGCAGTCTATAAAAAGGTCCTTTTTTCAGGACCATATCCCACATTTAATTCTGTAGCCTTAAATCAGATTATTGCATTTCTGGTTTTAGTAGATGATTTTTCAATATGCTCAACGCTCACAAGCGTCTTTAGTGTTTAGATGGATTTTTACCTGTCACACAGAGACAAAAAAGTGCTTCAAATGGCCAATACAATGCTCAATTTGGTCTTTAAAAAAAAAAAATCACATACAAAGCCAAAGGTTCTGGCTTCAACGTGGTAACGAATGCAAACAGCATTGGTGCATGCAGGTGTTATCACATTAAAGTAAGACTTATTAGCTTGGTCAGGCAACCATCTAGAGCAGTGGTTCCCAACCTTTTGACTTCTGTGGAGCCCCCACTTCATCATTACTGGAACCCAGGGACCCCCAGTGACTCATTATTGGAATCCGTGGACCCCCCCACTGAGTCATTACTGAAAGCTGGGGACCTAATCTATTAATATTATTTAATTTTCAAAGCAATTGCGGACCCCCTGAGGAGGCTTTCCGGATCCGAGGGGTCCCAGGACAACAGGTTGGGAACCACTGATCTACAGTGCTGAACACCTGCTATAATGGAGAGTAAAAAGACCTGAAGTAACTGCACATGTGACTCCTTTGTTCAGAAAGTATGTGTGCCTCCAGGATGCTGCATTTTAAAAACAAGCATTGGCAAAGGTAATAGGTTTCACCTATGCAAGATCTGTTGGCTTTGCAAATTCTTTAAGCCATGTTGTACAGAAGAGAGGAGTGTTGTAGAGTGGAGTGGACTGGTATAGAATGTAGTGGGGTAAAATGGCGTGACGGAGAGTGGAGTAATGCAGAGTGGATTGGAGCACAGTGGAGTGGCATGCAAGGCACATTTTTATCTGATATACATATTGAATTTAGTACTATCCCTTGCCTATTACATTCTAGCTGTCACCTAGTTACCAAAATATTAATAATCCAATTATGTACTTTCATAAACGCCATGGTGTCTCCTCTAATTGTCATTAAAAATACATTGCTATTCATAGGGTCATCAAAACATGAATGGCAATGGTGGAGCACAAATAAAGCCCTCCAAAAAATTCAAAAACATTCATAAGAGAATCACAATAAAGGGTTCTTTCAACAGCAAAGGCCAGAAAAGCTGATTAAGTTCATGAGACGCAAAAAACAATACTTCCCCTGACAGCTAACTATCAACATAAAAGTTGTCAAAGGGGTCTCCAACATTTTTTGTAATGGTAGCTACTCATGTTCAATTATAAATACACCAAGCTACAAATATTTAAGTGGTAACAGAAGTCATGTCAGACAACATTATTTAGAGTGGTGATCCTATGAAAAATTACCTGCACTGATCACCTCAGTGTCTAATATAAGGCAGGGTTACCATCAATAATGTGAAAAAAGCTTTATCAATTTAGACTGCCTCTACATGGTTGCATAAGACGGTAATAGTTGCAATACCCCCGACACCAAGATTATTATTATTATTTTTTTAAACTGTAGTAAGTCTCTCTAATGACTCATGATTTACCACTCAAATATGAGCTTTAAATTTATTTTGGAAATTTGCCACTTCTTCCTGCCAACTTATGAGTTCTGAATAATACACAAAACCCGATTTGCTCATTGTATGCCACACTGTGTTTAATAAAAAGACATTAAAAAAAGGTCAAAAGCAATAAAAAAAATAAAAATAAAAAAAATTCTAAAAACGGATAAACAACTTTGCTTCTTGATTCTTTCATTGCTTATTATTTTCATATAAAAATGAAAGTCAGAACAAAAAAAAGAGGTTTGTACAAGAACATGTAAATGAATGTTTTAAAACAAATACATTTTATAAGGACCAACGCTCATTGTTTGTTTTCCAAACACGAAAGAATGAAAAAAAAAAAAAAAAAAGTCTCACTCATTAAACGTAATAATGGGAAAAAAATGCACCTGTTAGACTGAAGTACATCAAACAGCTATTTCGTAGTCTCATTATGTTGTGATGCACCACGCACAATGTACAGCCTCTCACCACCAAGAAACACATCAATGACTGCTTACAATTTTTTTTTTACTTTATATTTTTTCTTATTTAACAGTACTCAGAAACATGATTGTGGTCTCAATGTGCACCTTTTAATTCTGTCTTACAGGGAGAAGCCACTTCCAACATCCCAGTCACCTGTACGTTAATCTGTTATTACAACATTCTAAAAAAAACACTCTAGGCCTATGTTTACCCTGTAGTATGCAGCATATAGAATTAGGACTATTCAGCTATGAGTACCTTAGCAGAAAACTGCTGGAGCAAAATATCTCAATTATCAGCCAAAATTGTCTGGAGCTAAAAAGAAGGAAAATAATAGATACGTCCTTAGTGCTAATTTAGGATAAAAACACAATATTTTCAGATCGTCAGCACCAAGTTAAAATAAATTATCATAATAAATATGCTCCCACACTACTTTACCAATGGCACAGGGAAAAAAGCTGACTAACAAGTACAAAGCACAGTGGCTGGTGGAAGTTACGATGTACACTGAATACTGTTAATTATAGCTGAAGAAGCAGATAATGTGCACCCCCTCCTACTTAGCTCTGTGTGACTTCACAAATGAACACAGTCGATAAAGAGGGGTAATAAACAGGGTGGACTACACCATCACTTCGTGGCGTTCGCTGGAAGCATATACTAAGCTACTACCACTGTATGCCCCAGCACTTCCGCTATGGCATCATCCGACCATCTCAGTCACGCATGAAACTGGTATGCTTGTCCTCTTAGATGAACTCAAGTCCTAAAAACATTTGGAGACATATATAACGCAAGCCAGTTTATTACCATCACTGATCACCCATGTGCAGGTCGTCAGGCACCACTTCTGACGTTTACATACTACTGTTTGCAAGCAGTACTGAGAGACTTTTACCCCTTCTTTCCGGCAAAGCCCCCGATGCGGAGCGAGTTCCAAATCCTACTGACTAGTCCCACACGGAAAAATCTAATTACGAGACTGTATGACGCAAACCAGCAGGACATTGAGCCATGACAGCCCTAGCTAAAGATTGCTGGAACGTGATCTTAGAAACACCTATGACTGAGGAGGACTGGGTATTGCGTTGCACGTTAACGAAGCAGCTTACCTCAAACTGTAGTTTACGTATAATTCATTTTGAATAGTTGCAACAAATATATTACACTGCCGTTATATTAGCAAGATATGGCCTACGTGACAATACAAATTGCACCCAATGTGGGGCCACAGATGCTGACTTCTTTCACCTAGCGTTGCAATGTGGCCCAATTCAACTGTATTGTGCCACAGTGGTGGCAGACTTGGCAACTAGGACTATGGAACAAAACCATTGCACACCGCAACTATGTTTTCTTGGACTGGTTGAACAATTCCCACCCGCACACCGCAGGTTTGTGGTGATTGCGTTGTTTCTGGCGAAACAGCGGCTAACCATGTACTGGGACAAAAGATCTGCATCAAAACCTGCTCATCGGTTATGAGCCATGTCATACTGTAAGGAACAACTGGAATCTTATGCTGAGGCACTAACGCAGACGCCCCTACATAAGGACATTTGGAGCCCACTAATGACTTAGACCTGTTGTCCCTCCCAAGCACTCTATGAAATATAGGACTGTCTAGCTAGTACACTGGCTTCAATAACGAGCAGGATGTGTAAGGTCATGCAAATAATCATTATACCTGTTCACTCTCAAATTTACTATACTAATTACCTGTGGTGATTGATCATTTATTGCCGTTTTTCTGTATTATGTTGCTAAAATCATAATAAAAAAAAAAAAAAATCGAATGCCGTAATTGGTAGAGTTTTGGGGTTTTACTGATTTGCACTGAAACAGCTAAACTTCAAGTGCATTTTTAAGTGAGCACACACGTGTGCACATACATCTAACATATAGGGGGTTTCATCCACTGGTCTGTTCAAGCGCCATTCACATATTGCTTCTCCCCACAAACAAACACACAGCATGGGGCCATGGCTCAGCCTGCTAGGGCTACTTACCCTCTTCAATATGAAAGAGCATTTTGCCTGTAGATACGTAGACATCTACATAAAATGTAGTATACTTCCGTGCTGAGGCAGCTAGTCCCTGCTCTTATATCTGTCTGCATTTTAGGTTTTTTCCCCATTTATTTTTGCAATGGGTCATTTTTTATTGTTTTGATTTGCAAACATATGCACACCATCATTAGACAGCGGAATTTTTACTTTTTATCACTACTTCACTTTTAAAACCTATTACGTGTTTGCAAAATGAATAAATAAAAACACTTTAAACTTTACAAGGTCAAACCATTTGGCTGTGCCAATGCTTGTTTAAATTAAGACATGTCAAGCTGCACTAAAACATAGGGGTTGGCATGGTTCATTACTGCTTGGTATAACATGCTGCCAAAGTGGCAGTGTAGCTCTTACAGTGTGTTCACAGGGTAGAGGAAATTTATATCTTGTTGTCCAAGGGACAGGAATCGTCAGAGATCTACTTGCCCTGTTATAAAATCCACTTGTCCATTTAATTTATTTGCAGTGGGGTGCCCAATACGCCAGTAAATCCTTACATGCCGGCACTGATCATGGCCTCTCCTATTATGCAGGGTTCCTATTATACCAGGATATGGATCTTATGGCAAGACAGGAGGCTAGCATTATTCATAATTCTTTATTCACTACTAAAAGAACTTTCAGTCCGTAAAACTCCCCAACACTCCACACACTTCCTCTTTTGTTTGCTGATACTGAGCAGATAAGTACGTCTTACATACTTTTACAGTTTTAAATATAAAATATAAGAATTTATTATGAGTTTATAATTGCCATTTCTTTTTATTAGAGTTTAAGGTATGGTATATCTATCTGAACCCAATTTATGGGAGCTGTGTTAAAGTTATTTATTTTGGTTAGTTATAGAAAGTTCTAAATAAGAAATGTAATGTTTGAAATTCTAGATCTGAATAGAACATGTAATAGCTGTTTTATCTAAGGAAGAGCATTTATTTATCTATAGTTATTTTTTCTTAAAAAAAAAAAAAAAAAGTATGTGTTTTTAAGGTGTGCTTATTTTGCCATCTTTCAGAAGTCTTCAAACTGGTATTGGAAGTAGGCAGGAAGCGGTATATCCAGGGCTGGAAAGCACTCAGGGTCAATGCACACCCAAAAACTTACATGCTTACGTGCATTCAGCAGCTCCTCTCCAGTCTCTTCCCAGAGAATTTGCAACCACTCTGCAGAGTTTCCCATGAGCAAATATATACATAATTATTTGAGCACGTGAAAATGTCATTCAAAAAAAGGGTGCTAAAAGTACAGTTTTCAGGCCGGAGTCTAAATTCTTGTAAAACTTTTAAACACAAATCTGCACCAGTACAAGAACAGACTACCTGCATATTACCCTTTTGTGGTTTTCTTTAATAATTGATAGGGGTGTGCAATTCCTATGGCCAGACACCCAGGACATATTGTTTGGGGGTCCAGGACAACAGGTTTTCATGTTTACTTTGTCCTTGGGACATTTAGGCCCAACCCGCTGCAGCACAAACCCTTTGGCTTCCAGCTTACAAGGAAGGAAAAGGCCTCAGTCAAGGTAAACATTTGTGTACATATGTTAATTCTGTTCGAATTTATATTCATGGTTTATTAATGCAAAGCCTTTATTAGGGTGAGCACCTATTAAATGTTTTAAGGTCTCATGCTGCACTACTGACAGTAATTCTAGTAAGAAACAAGCATTTGCAATGCAACGGGTCTCACATTTTGTCAAGTTAGAGCTATTAGCGTTGTAAACTCCTAACTGGAATTTTCTTGCCACACTAAATGGGAGAAAAAAATAAAAATTAGCGTGATTATGCTGTGCAAAACACAGCGCGATGGCACTGCGAAATAAAGAGAAAAAGTAGTCCAGAAACCATACGGAAAACATGGAGCCTCGTATGTTTCCAGTAGTTGGTCGGTGCGCTGAGGGAGGGCTAAACATCGAAAAAGGCATGACGAAAGCATTCCTTTCACTAATAAAACCAAGCGGATTTTAAAAGGCAAGCCCACAAACCAATGCAAGGGACTGACGTGACATGGACGTGGTTAGAATCCCAAAGAGAGATTACAACAGGGGACAGAGCGCTTTGCGCTCACCCCTAAAAAATGTGTACACCCACGTTTTAAAGTTTAACAAAACGGGGCTACGCATCCCGAATGCTCTCTGATTAGATGCAAATGTTTGCAGAAGCTTGTAAGCAAGACTGATGATAATTTGCTTTCAAAATAAAATGTTCAGAAAAAAATGCAAGCAGGAAAAAAAAGTTTTGCTGAATTACAGTGAAATTTTAAGTAATATTTCTTTGAAGCATCATTTAGTAAAATGTGTTAGTGCATGCTAGTATTTTCAAAAAATATTCATTATGGAAAATCAGTGTAACCATTTTCAACAAGATTGTGAGAAACATGACAATAAACAAGCACTGGCAAAGCCAACCAATCCAACATTGGCTTCAGGTCTTTTGGTTTTGTCAATGCGTGTCTTGTTTTGGCATGGCTTTTGTAACACTTTATGTTGTGGGAGCAGCTATGCCCCGGCCACTGTAACAAACATTAGAAAAAAGCAAAAAAGCTGGACTGTTCCCATGAGGAACAGGGTCAAGACTGATTTGCATATGGCTGGGTTCAAACTGGGGTGGCATGGTGAGCAAAATAACGGATGGATTAAACCCAGATCTGTGACTGGGGGTGAATGTTTGATTGGTTCCGCATTCCGTCCATCCAGTTACGCTATCCCACAGCGTTTATTTTGCTTTGCTTTTGCCGCCCTAAGTGCGCCGGGTATGCCCAGACGTGGGTCCCGGGCTCACTGTGCCACTGGATTCAAGCTAGCCTGGCTGATGAGGGGTGAAACCCCGAAACCGGTCCCAGGATGCTTGTTTCCGGTCCAGGGAGAACCTGGCCTGGCAGTTCGGGCTGGACTGTTGCCATGAGGAACAGGGTCAAGACTGATTTGCATATGGCTGGGTTCAAACTGGGGTGGCATGGTGAGCAAAATAATGGATGGAATAAACCCAGATCTGTGACTGGGGGTGAATGTTTGATTGGTTCCGCATTCCCGCTATCCCACAGCGTTTGTTTTGCTTTGATCCCACATTCCACACCTATGAAATTCTTTTTTAGAAAAAAATGACAGAAGACTACAGTTCTTATGAACCAAGATCGATTTAGATATGCATGGATGCTTATGCTTATATAAAGGTTAATGTATGTTGATTACGTCAAACCTGAATGCCAATGTATTCAAATGTAACACTGCCAATGTGTTTCCTTTCGCCGGCACACCCTTAAATTCACCAACAGGCGGGTCTGCTGCTAGTAGTTCGAGTTTCATAACTTCCTACACTTTCACGTCCCTGCAAATAACTTCAAATCCAAACTGCACAGTTCAAACTACAGCCATTCATACTAGAGAAGCAACACACTCTGCAGGCTATGACTAAGGATGTTTATGGACTATAACGAATGGTTTATTGATTGCAGATTAAAACCATCTATTCGCAGCGTCCTCATTATCTGAAAGAGAGTGAGTGTGTGTGTGTGGAGGGGGGGGGGGGGGAGTGCTGCTGTGTCACTGCGCATATCACGTACACTGTGTTGTGGGTGACCAACATGTGAAACACAGTCAAACTGCTGACTAGCAACCTGACAAATCACATAACGAGCGTGGTCTCCGACATAAAACTTCCCGTCAAAGTTACGTCAGTGCATAGAAGGACCGGCACGCAGCTGTCACTAAATCACTGGAGTCAAACGTGTTTAAAACGAGGCACCCTGAAACGCGCCAATCTCTATAGAATTATGCATGGATTGAAATGGAAAGCGAGCACCCAGTACCTTTGATAGTATTAGCGCAGAAAATAGATGTTTTCATCTAAAGTCTAAAGGACAGATCAGCAGATACAGGTGTGAGGCTTAATGACCGACACAAGCGATACATACCAGGGTAAACTCGCTGCCTGGCCAGCTGAGGCGGAACGGGATGTCATCGCTAATGGAAGGCAGAGCGCCGGTTCGCAAGAGGCCGCAGAGTAGCAGCAGCGGCCCCGCCGCAAGTCTGCGCCTTGTCCTCATCCTGCCAGCGCAGGTTACCAGGGACTGCGACACGCGCTACCTGCCCTACTAGAGTACCATCTTCTTACAGCTGATGACACACCCGGTAAAACCAAGGACCTGGGGGCGGGCCCTTGCTGTACTATCACCCAATCATAAGGCGGCAGCGTAGCGTCAGCCCAACGCGCCACGTCTCTTCCGTGTCCTAGGTGCGTCGTTTCCGGCTAGGGTTGTAGACTGTTACGGTAGATAATGACGTGGAATTGCAAGAATTGAGCAACATGTCAATGGAGAAAAGGAAAACAAATTGAATAAATGCTTTTACATTTGTGTTTATCTGTACTTGGGATGACCGAAAAACTTACCTTACCATTTAGGGTTGTTCTAAATCTATAGTCAAATATAGCGGTCAAGTTTTCAGATTGCTATATGTCATTTTCATAATTTCAGTGTAATTGTCAGTGACATTTCAACCACTATGAGTGACACTTTCTCGTTAGCATAATCAAGCAACGAAGACAAGGGAATTATGTAAATATCAGAAATTACACCCCTTTGAGCAAGGAGAGACTCTAAAAAGTTAACTGCTGCAAAGCAGCAGAAATGGAAGCGCACCAACCTAGTGCCCTTGTCATAACTGCCAAGGTTTTACATTGCTTATGTCTGCCTTTTGGATTTCAGACTGCTTATGTGTGACATTTCTTTTGTTCAGTGTGCTTGTGTGTGACATTTCATTGCCTTTGGGTGAGACCATAGAAAGAAGAAGTTATGTGTGTGCCATTCTGCTCACATACTGCTGAAGCAGGTGTCCTAATTAGAAATTATTAATGAATGTTTATTTAGTTTGAATAATGAATTATGTAGAAAAAGAATAACGTAGAGAAAAATAATGCACACGTTTGAAAATCTGACCTCGGAGAATGACCACCATTGTTCACGAAATGTACTAATTGATGATTAATACTAATGAAATATTGAAAATGTATTTGATTAATGTAGTAATATTAAGAATCACAAAGTATGTTCTAGCTTATAAATTGTAGACCTTAACTAAGCAAGTGTCTTGGCCTAGTTTTGCCAGGCCTCATGCAGAAGCTGTATTTCTTAGCGGTTAATACAAATGCTGACGTAGTGAATTAAACTGTGAAATGCTCATTGTCTCGTTAAAAGTGCTTAATCAAAGCTTTCCATGAGAACCAACTAACAAGAGGTGATGCCCCTAGAACTGTAACAAGCTGTGTGTTATGTGTGTGAGATGTACTTTTCCAGGACGCAAACAATTGAGACACTGACTGGAGACGAAGATGCAACAAATTTGTTACCTGACGAGCCGGATGATGAGGACTTCGTAAAGCGGACCAATCAACTTTGTGTGAAGAGCGAAATACTAGAATTAATAGATTTGGTATAGAAATATTATTGCATAGTGTATAAATGTATGATTAATTGACCAATAGGGAACTAGGGGATAGTTTGGGTGACTTTGATATAACAACGCGACAGAGGGAAAAGACGAGAGACTAGAGAAAGATTTTAGGCAGACCTTACCCCGTTTTGAGATGCAATATTGAGAAGATGAAGAGACTCAAGATTTTGTCATTGGGTTCATACTCTCTGTCTGAGAGCCTGATGCTTT
The DNA here is from genome assembly GCF_031143425.1 of Pleurodeles waltl. Lineage (NCBI taxonomy): Eukaryota > Metazoa > Chordata > Amphibia > Caudata > Salamandridae > Pleurodeles > Pleurodeles waltl. Next base: position 429,958,096 of record NC_090444.1, read on the forward strand.
GCTGATCGATTGATGACCTGAGAACAAAGACTGATTCTGCTTGCTGCCCCATACCGTGGATAGGTAGATATGACTATGTGACTGAATTGCTTTTTATGCCTTTCCTTTCTAGGTACCAACTTCACTGTCTTGATAGTTCGCCTAGCTAGATGATTTTCCAAATTTGTGTTATAAATTGTTTTGCATGAAGTCTAACATGCTGATGCTAATCTGGGTTAGTTGAAGCTATTCATATGACGACTGACAAATTGCAGGGACACATGTTTGACAAACTATCTTGCTGAATTCTATGTATCATAAATCGCTTTTGCAGCTGTCTTTACTTTTGATTTGCACTGTTGCCTTAGAATGTGTCGTGATTCAGAATTTGATTAGATTGCGTTTTTTCCATCGCTTTGGTCAACTGTTATTGTTCACATGATTTTGAGATTAATCTACATGACTTTAGCATTGTTAATATAAGGGAAATAAACTTACTAAACTTTTACTAAAGGTGTGGTTATTCATGGCTGAAAAGTCATGGTGTGTGACAATTACTGACTATTGATTATTGATTTGACTAATGATTATTGATTATTGTGTATTGATTATTGTTTCTGCTCTGGAGCTATGGTAAGAACATCTTAAACAAGTCAAAAGGTTCATCAACCTATACGCGTCCCTTTGTAAGTTTACTTATTAAGGACGACGCGCTAACAATACCAAACATAATCTGTGCAGAAATGGCATGAGGGCTAGCATTTGTTTTCTCGACAATTAGGAGTTGAATCATGCTGTTTAAGAAACACAGTTACCTTTACTGTCAATAATAAAGAACATTACCACATGAACGTGCAGCTGCAATACATCACTGTGTGATTTAACTTCAGACATTTAATACAGCAGTCCGAACTAGCACTGGCCTGATATGATTAACAGCCAATCTGTCATGGGAAAAGTGCAAATACAGGCCGAGAATGTAAAACGCTGTTGGTTGTACAAATAGGACTGATAGACGTAATAATGACACACCTCACTACCACATGGCAGCTATCTGATAGCCACACTAATACTACATTAAAAATAAGGTTTCTGATTGAATGACTTCCCCCATCGTCAAAGGAATTTGCAAAATGCATATTCTCAATTTCCCTAAAGTATATTTAGGAAAAAATGATGGACCTACAAATGTCAAATGCAGTGTTCTGATTCTTCTAAGGTTATTTATACATTTGATGGTAGCACAAGTCATGACCCACAACCGTCACTATTGCAACATTTGACTAGTGCCTTTTCTTCAGCATTATGTCATGATACGCCACAAATGTGATAACCCATGTGTCATCATTATGAATTTGAACTTTAGCCAGATGTGGATCTTGTAGCCAACCTCTTATTGCATTCTGGGATTTGTAGTTGTTAAAATGAAGGACGCTTCTCGCTGGTCGTGTGAATTTGATCTGTTTATTCCAAACATTAACCAATGCCGTCAGTGCTCCCTCTCCAGCTGCCAGCCAACAGCCAACTGACCGGAGGGAGAACACTCACAGCATCTTGGAATGCCGAGCGCGGCTCGGCATTCCAGTTCCACATTACAACATATCCATTCCCCTTACAATCAATACATTAGTTTCCTTTTACCAAATATGAATAACAATATGAATAGCAACTATGAACACATGTTGTATCAACACACATAGTCCACCAAATATTTGGGTGGTGCTCTCAGGCTAACACTCCTTATTCTATTCGATCGTTCTTCAGTGCTAGACAATGTACCCCGACTCTCTATCATCCATCAACATAAACCCACTGCACTTTGACCTGCCTGCATCCTCTCCTCCTACCATACATCCATCCTTCCCTCTTCCATACAACGCTACCCTATGCATATTCCACTTTTCTGCATTCTCCAAAACAATGAACGACTCATGTACCTCTTTCACCTTGTATGGGCCTCGAAATTTGGTTAGTCCACCACCAATCCTACCTGGTTTCACTTTCACCCAATCTCCAATTTCAATCCTACTCCCATTCTGTTACTGTCTCCCACCTCCACTGCTTCCCTTCTCCGTTTGTTCCTTAGCTAAATCTCCTTGGCCCATCACGTTCTTCATCCAGGCCGGACACATTTTCGTGTGCGCTTTCCTCCCTCTCATCACCTCAAAATGTACATTCCCTGTAGAACCGTTACTGGTCGTACGATATGCCCATACCAAGTCACACACCATTTTCCTTACATTTCCTTTTTTTGCTATGGCCATTTGCACCACCGCTTTCACCATGTGGTTAGCCCTTTCCACCATACCATTGGCCTGGGGATTATACAATGAGGTGCGCGAATGATAAATCCCACTATATTCCCGAAATCTAGTCATTTCCTCAGACACCAACTGAGTACCATTGTCAGTGATCATTTTACATTGGTATCCCTCTTCTTTGAAAACTTCCTCTAGTGTCCTGATCGTACTCTGAGTAGTAATATCACGCATGAACTTCACCACTAACCATCTGCTATGGACATCCATCATCCCTAAGGCATATCTCAAATCACAACTCACTTTCCTCATAGGTCCTATAAAATCTAAGCAAACCGTGTGCCACGGACTACCTGGGTCACTTATAGCACCCATCACAGCTTGCTCTCCTTCTCTCAATCATTTTTCCCCTTCCTTGCAGTCATCACATCATTCCACCCACTCATTCACATTCTGATCCAAACCCGGCCACCAAAAATGTTCTCTCAGCCTTTTTTATTTTGTTAAAGTCTGACCCAAATGTCCCTCATGTGTGATTTTAAATAATACATATCTCAAATCTTCAGGTGGCACTATCCTATCACCTCTCATCATGACCTTATTGTCACATACCACAAACTCATCTATTACCTTCAAATACGGCCTAACTGGAGATGGCAACGTACTCTCTCTCCTACCCCCTTTGATCATTAACTCCATGACCTGTTGTAACACTGCATCTCTGTCCATACAATCGCACCACGTTTTTCCTTCACTGCCCCCTGAGCCCATTCCATTACATCTTCTATACTGGCAACCGCATCGTCACCTTCACTTGCTTCAACCATAGCCTTGTCTACTTCATCCCATGACAAAGGTGACCTTGACAACCCATCCGCTTGGCTATTCTTCCACACTGGGATATACTCCACTGTAAACTGGAATTCCTGCAAGCGCGCTGCTAACCTAGCTAATCTTGCCGACACCTTCTCAGTTCCACCTGGTACCAAAACTCTTACTAGTGGCTTGTGATCTGTGCAAATTATTATAGGTGAACCCCATACATACATCCTGAAATATTCCACAGCCCATGCCGTCGTTAATGCTTCCCTTTCTATGACAGCATAGTTTCCTTCATTATATGTCAATGAACATGAAGCAAACGCTACGGTTTTCTCACTATCCCCATGCTTCTGCGTTAGTACAGCTCCTAACCCCACTGCACCAGCATCCACCATTATTATGGGTGTGCATTTAGTATCAAATGGAGCTAAAATTCCTGCAGAACATATCTCATTCTTTATGTCTTCAAAAGCCTTTTTTTGGGCATCCATCCACTCAAACGTCCATCCTTTTCTTAACAATTTCTTCATACTCTCGGTTTTCTCTGAAAAAGTTCTCACACATTTTTTATAGAATTCGATAAGACCTAGAAAATATCTCAACTGATCTTTATCCGAAGGACGTGGTGCCTTCCTTATCGCCTCTAATAAGTCTCGCTTCGGCCTCACTCCAGACGAAGACAGTGTGTACCCCAAATACTCCACTTCTTCAACACAAAATGTACATTTCTCTTTCTTAAGCGTTAGACCAGCTTCAATTATCCTATCCAACACCCTTTTGAGCAGTATATTATGGTTTTCAGTAGTATCCGAAAAGATCAAAATGTCATCTTGAAAATATACAATGCCCTCAATCCCCTTCAAAATTTGGCCAATCATCCTTTGAAATACTCCTGCAGCAGAGGTTAATCCAAAAGGCATTCTAGTAAACTGGAACACCCCTTTAGTTCTTATAAATGCTGTAAGTTGTTTAGAATCAACATAGAGCCTTATCTGGTGATATGCACTCTTCAAGTCTAACTTGGAAAAATACTTCCCCCCCCCCAAGCATCAAAATTAGCTCATTGATACTGGGGAGTGGAAAATTATCCGTTTTTATATTCTGGTTCAAAGTCCACCAGTCCACACAAAATTTGAAGGTGCCATCCGATTTGTTCGTGATGACAACTGGAGAAATCCAACTTGACGTCTCTATTGGTTCAATAATAACCTGGTCCTCCATCTCCTGAAGCATCCTTTCAACTTCCAGTGTGGCTGCAATTGGAACTCTCCTCACTTTATGTTGACATGGAATTGCAGAGGGTTTAATTCTTATTCTGTGCACAGAACCCTTGAGTTCTCCAATATCCTCTGAAAACGCTGCACTCGCCCCTTTCAGTACTTGCATTACCATAATCTCATCTACTATCATAACTTGACTAGGTGACCTGGGATTGATTATCAAGTGCAGATCATATTGATGTTCCCAACCCAGTATCGGAGGTCCATTTTCAGCTACATATACCTTTCCTTGTACATATCGGCCTTGAAACTCGATCTTTGCTAACATATAGCCTATTATTTCTATTTTCTCCCCTTGATAACCTCCCAGATTAATATCCTTGGAAGAAAGCGTACTTCGGGCCAATGCAGCCTAAACAAGTCTTTGGGTACGATGGTATATAGAGATCCCGAATTTACTATAAATTGAATTCTTTTGTTCCTCACAGTAAACATAGCTTTTGGTCTGTTATGCCTCTCTTCCTCCGCCAGACCATCCAACACACATACAATTCTGTCCTAATTCACTACCTCGTTCTCTCCATCATCAGCAATTGTTGCAACTTTAGATCTATTATTTGACTTGCACATGCGTGCGAAGTGTCCTATTTTTCCACACTTTCTACAGTCTTTGCCCACAGCAAAACAACTCTTCGAATCTGAAGTATGATAGCTACTGCCATACCTCATGCATGTTTTTTCATCTTCAAATTAACATTATTTCCTTCCTGTAGGCGAGGGGTGTGGTGTAGGGGTGATAGAGGACACAAACACTGAGGTTAACTACCCTTTATAGGGGTTTACGTGCTTTTTATTGCTCTTGGCGGTAGGTAAGGGGGAGAATAACTTAGAACAGTCTATGAGTAACCGGTGGTTCTGGGTTCTGTTTTTCTTTCCTTTTCTCCCTCTCCGGTCTCTATCCGTCTCAGGTGGGTTGCTTATTCCTTTCCTTTCCTTTTCCTTCCGGGTGGCGTGTTCCGGTATCTTGGCGGCAGGTTTCCTCGGAAGAACAAAAACAAGGTGGCAGCCGGTAAGTGGGGAGGGTAAGCACGGTTTTGGTTCTGTGTGGGGGTATGGGAGAGGAGGTGAACTAAGAGGGGGGGGGAGGAGTGACGGAAGGGTTACTCTATCCTTTTTAGTGGGGAGGTGAGTGGGTTTCTTTCCTGGTGTCAGGCAGCATACGTGGTTGTTAGGGTGCCCAGGGAACTTGCCCCGCTTCAGGCGCTCTCCCCTTAGAGGTAGTCACCCTGTCTCCCTTCCTCCCCTTTCCTCCCCCTTTCAGTCCTCCCCTCTCCTCCTACCCTTCCCCTTCCCTGGGTTCTGCTGTGGCCCTTTACTAAGGCACGTACCTTGTCCAGCCACGACCCTCCTGGGCCGTGGCAGGCTGTCGCGTACTCCGTCTCCTCTCGGGGTGGCTCTTCCGTCCTTTCTTCCGTCTCTCTTCTCGTGGTGTCTGGCTCTCCGTTTCTCCTCGTCTCGCGCTTTCCGGTCGTCTCTCCCTCGGGGTCCCTCTCACGTCCTGAGGAGGAGTCCCGTCTCGTCCCGCCGTGTCCTTCTTCACTCTCGGCAACCCGGAACTCCGGGGCCGACTTCCGCCTCCTTCCCGATGCGTCTCCATGACGACGGGGTTGTCGATCTGGCGAGGCGTTCGGAGAGCGCCATGATTGGGCTTCCTCCGGCGCTCTCCTACACACCCCTTCCCACGATCGGGACTGGTATAGGCCCGAGGAGTCAGGGCAGCGGGAGAGGAAGTCTGCGGGACATTGGCGAGCCCCAGGGATATGGCGGATCTGAAAAGTAAAGGGTTGCAGTTCAAGGAACCAGCGGAGTACTCTGGAATTGGTGTCTTTATGGGAAGCCAACCATGTCAAAGGCGCATGATCGGTGAAGAGGATGAATGGGCGTCCCAGGAGGTAATACTGCAAACATTCGATTGCCCATTTAATGGCCAAACATTCCTTTTCTATAGTGGGGTAGTTTGTTTCCCTAGGTAATAGCTTCCTACTGATGTAGACTATCGGGTGTTCATGTCCCTGACGGTCAGGTTGTGCCAACACGGCCCCTAACCCGACATTGGATGCGTCTGTAAAAAGATGGAAGGGCCTGGCAAAATCGGGACAACGCAATACTGGTTCGGTTGTAAGGGCTTCCTTGAGCCACTGGAATCCCTGAAGTTGGGAGGGGGAAAAAGGAGGTAGGACCGTCGGATATTGTTTTTTTAGGAGGTCCGTAAGGGGGGCTGTGATAGTAGAGTATTGAGGGATGAACCTTCGATAGTATCCAACTAGCCCCAGAAAGGAGCGAAGTTCCTTCTTTGTGGTAGGGAGGGGAATATGTCGAATTGTGGCTACTTTATCCTTTTGGGGACTCAAGAGCCCATTCCCAATAACGTAACCTAGGTAGGCTATCTGGGTCTGCCCTAGTACACATTTTTTTGGGTTGGCGGTAAGCCCGGCCGCGGATAGTGCGGAGAACACTTTATCCAGGTGAAGGAGGTGGGTAGACCAGGTAGAACTAAAAATAACAATATCATCAAGATATGCGGCTGTAAAATCATGGTAGGGTCTTAGTAGTTGATCCATTAGTCGTTGGAACGTTGCTGGGGCACCATGAAGCCCGAAAGGGAGCACCGTAAATTGATACAGGCCTGAAGGGGATACGAACGCCGTTTTTTCTTTGTCCGAGGGTGCTAAGGGGATCTGCCAATACCCCTTTGTCAGATCAATAGTAGTCATATATCGGGCTTGCCCTATCTTCTCCAAGACTTCATCTACCCGAGGAATGGGGTATGTATCAAAAAGGGATATCTCATTGAGCTTCCGGAAGTCAATGCAGAAGCGGATAGAGCCATCCGGCTTCGGCACTATGACAATCGGAGAACACCATGGGCTGGTAGAGGTTTCAATAACTCCTAAACGCAACATTTTATCGACTTCCTCTTCTATGAGGGTTTTCCTTGCCTCGGGAATTCGATAAGGTCGTTGTCGTACTACTTTTCCTTCCGGGGTTCTAATGTGATGCTGGACCAGTGCTGTCTTCCCCGGTAGTTCAGAAAAAAAATAGGCATGACGGTGGACTAACTCCGTCATTTGTCGGGTCTCTATCTCGGAAAGGGACTCACTGATTTTGGGGAGCTGTTGAGGGTCATACAGTGAGGTGGGGCACAATTCCAACCCTAAAGGTTGAGTTGGCGTGATCAGACATCCCCTCGCTAATGCTAAGTTATTGCTAGCGGGTTCTTCCCATTTCTTTAATAGGTTAATGTGGTAAATCTGGGTTCGCCTCGGATTATCTCTTAATTCTAATAAATAGGTAACGGGGGTAACTCTTTTTATGATTTTGTATGGTCCCTGTCATTTGGCAATTAATTTGTGCTCTGAGGTGGGCCTGAGGATTAACACTTTGTCATTGGGTTGTAAGATCCTGAGTTTGGTACCCTGGTCATAGTAAGTCTTTTGGTTATTTTGGGCTTCTGTTAGATGCTGCCTTACGTCCTCCCATACTGATTGGAGTTGGGTTTTTAGCTTATGGACATAGTCTAGGATAGGACGTTCTTCGTTCTCCTCCTCCTCCCAGAGTTCCACTGCCATATCTAGAAGGTTTCTTGGTTGTCTCCCAAATACCAGTTCAAACGGGCTATGCCCAGTGGAGGATTGTTCATGTGTCCTTATCGCGTACAATACTAGGGGAAGCTTCTGGTCCCAGTCCTTACCTGTCTCATTCACCACTTTCCTTAAAAGGGTTTTTATGGTGCGATTATACCGTTCGACCAATCCATCCGTTTGGGGATGGTAGACAGATGTTTTTATCTGTTGAACCCCTAGGGATGTACAGATTTGTTTCATCAGTCCTGAGATGAATGGGGTTCCCTGGTCCGTAAGGACTTCTTCGGGAAATCCTACCCGGGAAAAGAAAGATATCATAGCTTGTGCTACGTTTTTCGTAGTGGTGCTGGAAAGGGGAATGGCCTCGGGGTACCTACTTGCGTAGTCTACGAGCACGAGAATGTGGGTATGCCCTTTACTAGACGGTAAAAGAGGACCCACTATGTCCATACCAACCCGTTTGAATGGTATATCAATCAGAGGTAGGGGTTGCAACGGTGCTTTACGGAGGGTTCCTGGCTCCACAAGTTGGCACTTAGGACATTGAGCGCAGTACCTTCTGATATGGGCATATACTCCCGGCCAGTAAAACCGCCTGAGTAAGTATTCTTCTGTTTTCTCCCTGCCACAATGTCCTCCCCCTGGTTGGTTGTGGGCTAGGAAGAGTATCTGGGTTCGGTAGGATTCGGGAACGACGAGCTGTCTTTTCTCCCCATTTGTTTTGGTGGTGACCCTATATAACAGATCTTTTGAGGTCAAGAAGTAAGGACCTACCTCTCCAGTTGAGGCGGTTTTAGCATTTTTCCAAGCATGTTTTAAGGTGGGATCCTCGTGTTGACTCATTCTAAACGATGTGGGGGCTGCGTCTAGGAGGGCCATGACCCCTTCTTTGTTTTGTTGGTCCTGTTGCCAGGCGTATCTCTGTTTCTCCGTTCTCCTCTCCTTTCGTGTTAGCTTCCGTCTAGTGGGATGGCTAGGTATAGCATCATCTCGGAATGGCGCGTCACCCCACCATTTGTCTACTGGGTTTTTCTGTCTGGTCCTGTCTAAGAGGTCGTCGAACCTTTGATAGTCCGTTCCTATTACACATTCCTCTATTAGGTTGTCCATGAGCCCCACAGGCAGACTGTCTATATGTCCGTCCCAGCCTATGTCTATGTTGAGAAGCGGATACTGGGCTCGATCTCCATGAACACAGCATATCGTAACCCATTGGTCCTCAGGGGGTGGTATCTGGTGAATCAGACTACGTCGGACTACTGACTGACTACACCCGGAGTCAATTAAGGCCATAACAAGTTTTCCGTTGATCATCAGGGGGTATTTAAAGGACACACTACTCTTTCCTAGGCATAAGACTCTGCCTCTAGTCATGCCTATCTCCATTGGCTCTATACCCTCCTGCTTTCTGGGACATCCACGAGCGATATGGCCCCACTCCCCACAGTTAAAACATTGGGGTTGCTGCATCGGGCTTCTCTCCGGGTTTCTAGGTAGGCCGGTCTCTTCGGTTGCTCGTCGTGTGTGGAACTGAGTAGGGGTTATTGGTGGTTTCCCCATGGGGCGGACGGGTTGTGGTTTACCCTCTCCCGATCTGTGATAAGCACAAGCTAGATCAACCGCTGTCTCAGTATCTATATTGGGGTGTTGTCGGATCCAGTGTCGGGTATGGGGCGGTAGGGAATCTAGATACTGCTCCAGAATAATCGCCTTAATTATGTCCTCACGTTCCGCTCCTAGTGGTCCCAGCCACTTCAACCCTAGATCCTTCACCCGGTAATAGTATGTCCGAGGGTCTTCATGGGGTCCCCATCTTACTTTCCGGAACCTAGTTCTATAGTATTCGACATCATGTCCGACTCGTTCCAAAATACTCTTCTTTATCTCGGCATACGGGGTGACACCTCCTGGGTTTGCGGCCTGATAAGCGGATTGGAGGGTTCCTGTCAGGAGGGGAGCTATATACTGACCCCACCTCTCTGCCGGCCATTGAGCACTGGAAGCGACTCTCTCAAAGTTCGTAAAAAACGAGTCAGGGTCTTCTCCTTCTTGGTATTTTTGTAGGACTGAACTGGGCACATTGGGATGCACCTTACTTGCGGCTATAGTGTCGGTCAGCTTTTGTATGGCAGTCTCATGAACTAGCTGATTATTGGCCATAATGGTGGCCTGGCTTTTCAATGCCGACTGTAGGGCCTCCCTATCCTCCTTGGCCTCTCGTTGCTGGGCTTCCCAGACTAGCTGGAGATGGCGCTGCCCTTCGGCCAACTGCTTAATCATTTCTTCCATGCTGGACTTGTCCTCCATTATCCCGTATCTGTCCAATCCCACTTCTGACACCACTGTAGGCGAGGGGTGTGGTGTAGGGGTGATAGAGGACACAAACACTGAGGTTAACTACCCTTTATAGGGGTTTACGTGCTTTTTATTGCTCTTGGCGGTAGGTAAGGGGGAGAATAACTTAGAACAGTCTATGAGTAACCGGTGGTTCTGGGTTCTGTTTTCCTTTCCTTTTCTCCCTCTCCGGTCTCTATCCGTCTCAGGTGGGTTGCTTATTCCTTTCCTTTCCTTTTCCTTCCGGGTGGCGTGTTCCGGTATCTTGGCGGCAGGTTTCCTCGGAAGAACAAAAACAAGGTGGCAGCCGGTAAGTGGGGAGGGTAAGCACGGTTTTGGTTCTGTGTGGGGGTATGGGAGAGGAGGTGAACTAAGAGGGGGGGGAGGAGTGACGGAAGGGTTACTCTATCCTTTTTAGTGGGGAGGTGAGTGGGTTTCTTTCCTGGTGTCAGGCAGCATACGTGGTTGTTAGGGTGCCCAGGGAACTTGCCCCGCTTCAGGCGCTCTCCCCTTAGAGGTAGTCACCCTGTCTCCCTTCCTCCCCTTTCCTCCCCCTTTCAGTCCTCCCCTCTCCTCCTACCCTTCCCCTTCCCTGGGTTCTGCTGTGGCCCTTTACTAAGGCACGTACCTTGTCCAGCCACGACCCTCCTGGGCCGTGGCAGGCTGTCGCGTCCTCCGTCTCCTCTCGGGGTGGCTCTTCCGTCCTTTCTTCCGTCTCTCTTCTCGTGGTGTCTGGCTCTCCGTTTCTCCTCGTCTCGCGCTTTCCGGTCGTCTCTCCCTCGGGGTCCCTCTCACGTCCTGAGGAGGAGTCCCGTCTCGTCCCGCCGTGTCCTTCTTCACTCTCGGCAACCCGGAACTCCGGGGCCGACTTCCGCCTCCTTCCCGATGCGTCTCCATGACGACGGGGTTGTCGATCTGGCGAGGCGTTCGGAGAGCGCCATGATTGGGATTCCTCCGGCGCTCTCCTACACTTCCCTATAAGCACCATTTTTTTTGCTCACAGCAAATCCTTTATTGGTGCCTGAACTTTCTTTCTTGTCCTTATCCACGTATGACACATTATCATCAGTTGTTTTTCGTTGCTCTGACTGTTCAACTACCTTTGCAATCTCTATAGCTTCTTGTAGCAAAGGATTTTTAGCTGCCCACAGTCTCTCTTGCATCCTCTTGTTTTTGCATTGAACTATCAGCTGGTCACGTATCATTTCATCCCTCATATTCCCAAACTGACATTTTAATGACAACTCTTGTAATCTTGTTACAAATTAGTCAATAGTTTCCTCACTTCTCTGCGGCTGGGTATAAAATTTATCTGGACACATCACTGCATTCTTGCCCTTCACAAAATGCTTCTCCAAACTTGCTTTAGCCTCCACATATACATCAGTCAGTGGCTGACCATCTTCGCCCAACGCTGTAGGTAGGTACTTGAATATGTGGTGACCTTCCTTGCCTAACGTACTTAATAGTAATGCTTTTTTCCTCGCCGGACGAAACTCTCTTCCACCTAGAGCTTCAATATAATTTTCAAAAATCTCCAACCATTCTTCCCATTCATTTGGTGGAGTTCCTGGTTGTGCTAAGAACACAGGAGGGAGAATGACAGCCCCTTCCATTCCAAGTATCAGTATATCAAAACTGTACTTAATACGCTCTTCCTTCTGGTCTTTTCCACCGTTCAAAATTGTCTCTTTTCTTTTGTAGTCTTAATAATAAGTATCCGATGTGAAAATAATTAATTTAATAAAATTATATTTAATAACAATTTGTCATTCTATTTTCCTGTTTCCTTCACCAGTGTCTCACTGGAACATTACACATTAATGTAAACCATCCCAAACAGTTAAGATGGCTGCCAGAATATCACATTCAGTTCTGTTTCCAAAAGAATTAGGCCTTGTTTTCTATCCCAGTCAGCTATGATGAACACCGTGAGTCTGTACAGGGAGTTGGACACATTCCCTCCCAGAATCCCCTGGTACACAACAAAGATCAAGTTTAGGGTTTAACCCCTTCTGTGCCGCGGACGTAGTGGTTACGTCCCGCGGCACAGTGCTGCTGTGCCGAGGACGTAACCACTACGTCCTCGGCACACAGCCCAGAGGGAGCGCTCTCGCTCCCTCTGTGTGCTTCCCTCCCACCCCCCAAAGTCGGGGATGGAAGGGGAAGCCCTTCCCCTTCCACCCCCGAACCCCCCATAATGATGTCAGCGCGCGATCGCGCGCTGACTTCATTATGGGATCCTCGCCGCACAGGAAGCCATTTGCTTCCTGTGCGGCGACTAGAGAAGAGGTAAGAATCTCTTCCCGGTGGGTGGGGGGTTGGGGCTAAAGAGGCACCGGGGAAAAGGAAAGGCTTTTCCTTTTCCCCGGTGTCTCTTTGAGCATTCCTGCTGCCCGATCGCATTGCGATCGGGCAGCAGGAATGCCCACTAGACACCAGGGATTTGTTTTCTTTATTGTTTTTTACTGTTTTTGGCACGCGGGGAGCGGCCCCTTGGGCAAGGGTCGCTCCCCTTTAGGGGGGCAATTACTACGGCCATTTCTGCCCCCCTTGGGGGCAGATTGGCTACTTTTCAGCCAGATCTGCCCCCAAGGGGGGCAGAAAACACTAGATCACCAGGGATTATTATTTTTTTTTGCATTTATGTGTTGGGGGTGCCCCCTTGGGCAAGGGCCCCCCCCCCCAAGGGGGCAGAGAACTGTTGGCCTTTTCTGCCCCCCTTGGGGGCAGATCGGCCTATTTTTTTTAGGTCCATCTGCCCCCAAGGGGGGCAGAAGCCACTTAGGCACCAGGGATTGTGTGTGTAGTGAATGGGGGGGGGCGCCCCCTTGGGCAAGGGTCACTCCCCTTTGGGGGGCATGTCTTTTCGGGCCATTTCTGCCCCCCTTGAGGGCAGATTGGCTACTTTTTAGCCAGATCTGCCCCCAAGGGGGGCAGAAAACACTAGATCACCAGGGTTTTTTATTTTTATGTGTATTTATGTGGGGGGGGTGCCCCCTTGGGCAAGGGGCGCCCCCCCCCCCCAAGGGGGCAGAGAACTGTTGGCCTTTCCTGCCCCCCTTGGGGGCAAATCGGCCTATTTTTTTTAAGGTCCATCTGCCCCCAAGGGGGGCAGAAGCCACTTAGGCACCAGGGATTGTGTGTGTAGTGGATGGGGGGGCGCCCCCTTGGGCAAGGGTCGCTCCCCTTTGGGGGGCATGTCTTTTAGGGCCATTTCTGCCCCCCTTGAGGGCAGATCAGCCTATTATTTTTAGGCTGGTCTGCCCCCAAGGGGGGCAGAAACTACTAGAACGCCAGGGATTTTTTTTTATTTGTTTATTTTTGTGGGGGGCCGTCCCCTTGGTCACGGGGCGCCCCCCCAAGGGGGGCATTGACCTGTTGCCCATTTCTACACCCCCTGGGAGCAGATGGGCCTATTTTCTTAGGCCCACCTGCCCCCAAGGGGGGCAGAAGCCACTTAGACACCAGGGATAGTGTGTGTGTGTGTGTGTGTGTGTTAGTGGATGGGTGGGGCCTTGGGCAAGGGTCGCCCCCCACTTTGGGGGCACATGTACCCAGGCCATTTCTGCACCCCTTGGAGACAGATCAGCCTATTATTTTTAGGCTGGTCTGCCCCCAAGGGGGGCAGAAACTACTAGAACGCCAGGGATTTTTTTTTATTTGTTTATTTTTGTGGGGGGGCGCCCCCCCCAAGGGGGGCATTGACCTGTTGCCCATTTCTACACCCCCTGGGGGCAGATGGGCCTATTTTCTTAGGCCCACCTGCCCCCAAGGGGGGCAGAAGCCACTTAGACACCAGGGATAGTGTGTGTGTGTGTGTGTGTGTGTTAGTGGATGGGTGGGGCCTTGGGCAAGGGTCGCCCCCCACTTTGGGGGCACATGTACCCAGGCCATTTCTGCACCCCTTGGAGACAGATCAGCCTATTATTTTTAGGCTGGTCTGCCCCCAAGGGGGGCAGAAACTACTAGAACGCCAGGGATTTTTTTTTATTTGTTTATTTTTGTGGGGGGGCGTCCCCTTGGTCACGGGGCGACCCCCCAAGGGGGGCATTGACCTGTTGCCCATTTCTACACCCCCTGGGGGCAGATGGGCCTATTTTCTTAGGCCCACCTGCCCCCAAGGGGGGCAGAAGCCACTTAGACACCAGGGATAGTGTGTGTGTGTGTGTGTGTGTGTGTGTTAGTGGATGGGTGGGGCCTTGGGCAAGGGTCGCCCCCCACTTTGGGGGCACATGTACCCAGGCCATTTCTGCACCCCTTGGAGACAGATCAGCCTATTATTTTTAGGCTGGTCTGCCCCCAAGGGGGGCAGAAACTACTAGAACGCCAGGGATTTTTTTTTATTTGTTTATTTTTGTGGGGGGGCGTCCCCTTGGTCACGGGGCGCCCCCCCAAGGGGGGCATTGACCTGTTGCCCATTTCTACACCCCCTGGGGGCAGATGGGCCTATTTTCTTAGGCCCGCATGCCCCCAAGGGAGGCAGAAGCCACTTAGGCACCAGGGATAGTGTTGTGTGTGTTTTTTTTTTTTTTTGTTGCTTTTTTTTTTGAGGGCTGTCCCCTTTGGCAAGGGTCGCTCTCCATGGGGGGACACTACTAAAGGTATTTTCTGGCTTCCTTGGGGTAGACAGGTCTATTTTATTAGTAGGCCCATCTGCCCCATGGCAGAATCCACTTAGGCACCAATTTCTAAATGTTTGATGGTGGGGTGTTTGTCAACTGAAGAAGTCTTTGCATTTGTGATAAAAAATGTTTTCCTCCTTTTTGTTCTAGTTCAAAGCTTTTGCTTTATTTGCTGTGGCTCCTTGCGGTTTTGGCGGTGGTTGACCTGCAGTTTGCACAGTTGCATGTTTTAGGTAAGTAAAAACAATTTACTCCAAAGGAGTATTGTTGCCATGCATGAATGACATGTTTGTAGGGGGTGTACTAAATGCAGGATTGTGTGTGAAATTGTCCTTAGGTTTGTGCACAATGATATTTGTTTTGTCTTATTTCTAATTTGCATTTCTTTCTTTATTTTTAGTGGGATATCATTGGTGATTGCTGTGTAGTTGCTGGTGAATCAAGCTTTTTCAGGCAAGTGAGCGGTATAGTTTTTGAGTTTATAACTCTTACTAACAAAGCTACACTTTGTCACTTGTCTTACACAGTGCTGGTTGTTGGTGGTGAATTTGTCCAGTTAATTTTAGCAGGAGATATCATGGCTAGCCGCAGGATGACCGCTCAGCAGGTGGTTGGTATGCTTTTTGAGTCACAGTCTGATCATGACTATGAGACAGACTCTGCATCTGAGGCAGAGGAGGAAGTCAGAGATTCTGGCAGTGATGTTTCTCTTGGAGGGGAATCTTCTGATGATGAAGCCACACTCAGTGCAGATGAAGGGCCTGTTGTAGAGGAGGACATTGATGTGCCAATAGTGCAGCAACCTGGGGCTGAAAGGTTTCCCGTTATAAGACCTGATGTCTGGGTTGCCCCAAACATGCAGCAGCCAGAGTTGCCTGCCTTTACTGGTCTCCCGGGGTGTAACGCCAATACAGAGAACTTTATGCCTATCAATTTCTTTGAGTTATTCATGGATGATGTGTTTTTGGAAGAGATTGTTGAGCAGACTAATTTGTATGCGGAGCAGCATTTGAGGGACAACGCTGCTAGACTTAGGCCACACTCTAGAGCTGCCCAGTGGATTCCCACTAATTTGGAGGAGTTAAAAAAGTTTTTGGGTTTGACTTTTTTGATGGGGTTGATAAGGAAGCCGTCACTGGCTTCTTATTGGTCTACTAGTCCCTTGATGGCAACAGCTATATTTCCAGCGACCATGAGTCGTAATCGGTATTTGCTTCTTCTTAGGATGCTGCATTTTGTTGACAATGCATTAGCCTTGCCACGAGATCACCCAGATTCTGACCGTCTTTTTAAGATTAGGCCTGTCCTTGATCATTTTGTAGATCGGTTTTCGGAGGTCTATGTTCCAGGCAAAGAGTTAAGTGTGGACGAGTCTTTGGTCCTCTTCAAGGGTCGTTTGGTTTTTAGGCAGTACATTCCTAGCAAAAGGGCACGATATGGAATTAAATTGTATATGCTGTCTGAAAGTAGGACAGGATATGTGTATAGTTTCCGTGTGTACACTGGTAGGGATTCCAATATTGACCCCCCTGGTTGTCCTCCCACTTTTGGAGTTACTGAGAAAATTGTGTGGGATCTTGGTAGACGACTGTTCAACAAAGGTCACCATTTGTATGTAGATAACTTCTACACTGGTGTGCAATTGTTCAAGGAATTGTTTAGAGTGGACACAGTTGCTTGTGGCACAATCCATTCTAACCGGAAAGGCTATCCAAGGGAGCTTGTCTGTAAAAAACTTGAGAGAGGACAGTGCTGTGCCTTGCGGAACGAGGAGCTGCTAGCTTTGAAATTTTCAGATAAGAGGGATGTCTACATGCTAAGTACCATCCATGATGAGAGTACTTCCCCTGTGACTGTTTGGGGCCAGGTTGCTGAAGTGCGCAAACCTGTGTGCATTTTAGATTATAATAAGCACATGGGAGGTGTAGATAGAGTTGACCAGAGGTTGGAACCTTATACTGCTATTCGTAAGTCTTACGTTTGGTATAAGAAGTTAGCACTTCACCTCTTCCACTTAGCAACCTTCAATGCTTTTATTGTGTTTAGGGATAGGTCTCCAGAGTCAAAGATGACATTTGTGAAATTTCAGGAGTCAGTGATAGAGAGCCTTATTGTGGTGGAACAGGCCAGAGTTTCTAGAGAAGCAGTGGTGGAGGATGTGGCTAGATTGAAAGATCGCCACTTTGCTGAGCACATTCCTCCCACACCCAAAAAAGACTTTCCAGCTAAGAAATGTAGAGTGTGTTTTCGAAGAGGTATCCGGAGGGAGTCTCGAATGTACTGCCCGGATTGTCCTTCAAAGCCTGGGCTGTGTGTCGGTGCTTGTTTTAAGAATTACCACACCCAGAAGAATTTCTGGGAACAACCATGAGTGTAAACTCATGTCTGTTTTGTATTTTCATGTGTTTAGTTTCATGGTTAGCATTTCTGTCATGTTCTTAGTTAGAGCTTTTGTGTTTGTAGTTTTGTAATTCTTTCTACTTCGTTAGGGGTTCCTCTGTTAAAAAAAAAAAAAAAAAATGATGCCATTGTGGGTGGAGTGGGGCTTGGCTGAGAGTGTACATATTGACTTGCTGTTGGCTACTGCAACACACTGCCAGCCAAACACCAGTCCACACACTCCCATCAGCTGGTGTGATTGTTGTATCAGGCACGTGGGCGTATGTAAGTGATGGGCCCTTGAGTGGCGCTGTCTGTCGATGTGAGTGTTGTAATGTGCTGGGCCCGTGGCTGGCGGTGTGAATGGCCTTGTGTGTGTCATGTATGAAAGTTGTGTGAATAGACTGTAAAGCGGTTGGTGCCTTGTCGCGGCTTTACAGCTCACGAGCTGTGAGTCATTGGTTCAGTTTTTTGCCTTTCAGTTACTAACAGTGCATTTCATTTTTGTGAAAGCTCTTGTTAGTAAAATTTGATCCACTGAACCATCACTCACCCTCGTGCCAAATCCAACCAGTATGTGTGGTAAAAATGACAAAACCTGCTCCGCTGTAATTAGGCGTCGCAGCCCACCTGTGACACGCTAGGTGCCTCAGGTGGGACCCCGATGATGAAGCATGCCACCAACTTGGTTGGTGGGTGAGGGGTCTTTTTCACATAACCTAACTGTGTTTCTTTTCAAAATTTTAGTGTTTGGCACATCACGGACGTATGTGGGCACATCAAAACGATATATTACAAAACTACCTGTGTTTGGGGGGGAGAGGGCACCTATGTTTTTGGTCCTGTGTGCGGCCTTCATCTAGGGAAACCTACCAAACCCAGACATTTTATAAAACTAGACACCCCAAGGAGTCCAGGGAGGTGTGGCTTGCGTGGATCCCCCAACATTTTCTTACCCAGACTCCTCTGTAAACCTCAATGTGCTTAAAAAAAGCATATTTTCCTGACTTTTCTTCGTAGGATCACCACTCCAGCACAAAATTCCTACTCCCCAGTGTTCCCCTCAGCCTCCCAAGTAAAATGACACCTCACTTATGTGGGTCCCCAAAGCAGAGTCAGTCTAAAGATGTATAAAAGAATATGTCCTTATAAACTTGCTCTGCTATCCCCTCTATCTCTACAAGTTTTGGGCCTTATTCTGTTGCAGGCACCTGGCCCACCCACACAAGTGAGGTATCATTTTTATCGGGAGACTTGGGGGAACGCTGGGTGGAAGGAAATTTGTGGCTCCACTCAGATTCCAGAACTTTCTGTCACCGAAATGTGTGGAGAATGTGTTTTTTTAGACAGAATTTGAGGTTTGCAAAGGATTCTGGGTATCATAACCTGGTCTGAGCCACACAAGTCACCCCATCTCGGATTCCCCTAGGTCTCTAGTTTTCAGAAATGCACAGGTTTGGTAGGTTACCCTAGGTGCCGGCTGAGCTAGAGGCCAAAATCTACAGGTAGGCACTGTTTTCAATGAAAAAATGTGATGTGTCCACGTTGCGCTTTGGGGCGTTTCCTGTCGCGGGCGCTAGGCCTACCCACACAAGTGAGGTATCATTTTTATCGGGAGACGTGGGGGAACGCTGGGTGGAAGGAAATTCGTGGCTCCTCTCAGATTCCAGAACTTTCTGCCACAGAAATGTGAGGAACATGTGTTTTTTTAGCCAAATTTTGAGGTTTGCAAAGGATTCTGGGTAACAGAACCTGGTCCGAGCCACACAAGTCACCCCATCTTGGATTCCCCTAGGTCTCTAGTTTTCAGAAATGCACAGGTTTGGTAGGTTTCCCTAGGTGGCGGCTGAGCTACAGGCCAAAATCTACAGGTAGGCACTTTGCAAAAAACACCTCTGTTTTCCTTCACTAATTTGGCTGTGTCCACGTTGCGCTTTGGGGTGTTTCCTGTCGCGGGCGCTAGGCCTACCCACACAAGTGAGGTATCATTTTTATCGGGAGACGTGGGGGAACGCTGGGTGGAAGGAAATTCGTGGCTCCTCTCAGATTCCAGAACTTTCTGCCACAGAAATGTGAGGAACATGTGTTTTTTTAGCCACATTTTGAGGTTTGCAAAGGATTCTGGGTAACAGAACCTGGTCCGAGCCACACAAGTCACCCCATCTTCGATTCCCCTAGGTCTCTAGTTTTCAGAAATGCACAGGTTTGGTAGGTTTCCCTAGGTGGCGGCTGAGCTACAGGCCAAAATCTACAGGTAGGCACTTTGCAAAAAACACCTCTGTTTTCCTTCACCAATTTGGCTGTGTCCACGTTGCGCTTTGGGGCGTTTCCTGTCGCGGGCGCTAGGCCTACCCACACAAGTGAGGTATCATTTTTATCGGGAGACGTGGGGGAACGCTGGGTGGAAGGGAATTCGTGGCTCCTCTCAGATTCCAGAACTTTCTGCCACAGAAATGTGAGGAACATGTGTTTTTTTAGCCAAATTTTGAGGTTTGCAAAGGATTCTGGGTAACAGAACCTGGTCCGAGCCACACAAGTCACCCCATCCTGGATTCCCCTAGGTCTCTAGTTTTCAGAAATGCACAGGTTTGGTAGGTTTCCCTAGGTGGCGGCTGAGCTACAGGCCAAAATCTACAGGTAGGCACTTTGCAAAAAACACCTCTGTTTTCCTTCACCAATTTGGCTGTGTCCACGTTGCGCTTTGGGGCGTTTCCTGTCGCGGGCGCTAGGCCTACCCACACAAGTGAGGTATCATTTTTATCGGGAGACGTGGGGGAACGCTGGGTGGAAGGAAATTCGTGGCTCCTCTCAGATTCCAGAACTTTCTGCCACAGAAATGTGAGGAACATGTGTTTTTTAGCCAAATTTTGAGGTTTGCAAAGGATTCTGGGTAACAGAACCTGGTCCGAGCCACACAAGTCTCCCCATCTTGGATTCCCCTAGGTCTCTAGTTTTCAGAAATGCACAGGTTTGGTAGGTTTCCCTAGGTGGCGGCTGAGCTACAGGCCAAAATCTACAGGTAGGCACTTTGCAAAAAACACCTCTGTTTTCCTTCACCAATTTGGCTGTGTCCTCGTGGCGCTTTGGGGCTTTTCCTGTCGCGGGCGCTAGGCCTACCCACACAAGTGAGGTATCATTTTTATCGGGAGACGTGGGGGAACGCTGGGTGGAAGGAAATTCGTGGCTCCTCTCAGATTCCAGAACTTTCTGCCACAGAAATGTGAGGAACATGTGTTTTTTTAGCCACATTCTGAGGTTTGCAAAGGATTCTGGGTAACAGAACCTGGTCCGAGCCACACAAGTCACCCCATCTTGGATTCCCCTAGGTCTCTAGTTTTCAGAAATGCACAGGTTTGGTAGGTTTCCCTAGGTGGCGGCTGAGCTACAGGCCAAAATCTACAGGTAGGCACTTTGCAAAAAACACCTCTGTTTTCCTTCACCAATTTGGCTGTGTCCACGTTGCGCTTTGGGGCGTTTCCTGTCGCGGGCGCTAGGCCTACCCACACAAGTGAGGTATCATTTTTATCGGGAGACGTGGGGGAACGCTGGGTGGAAGGAAATTCGTGGCTCCTCTCAGATTCCAGAACTTTCTGCCACAGAAATGTGAGGAACATGTGTTTTTTTAGCCAAATTTTGAGGTTTGCAAAGGATTCTGGGTAACAGAACCTGGTCCGAGCCACACAAGTCACCCCATCTTGGATTCCCCTAGGTCTCTAGTTTTCAGAAATGCACAGGTTTGGTAGGTTTCCCTAGGTGGCGGCTGAGCTACAGGCCAAAATCTACAGGTAGGCACTTTGCAAAAAACACCTCTGTTTTCCTTCACCAATTTGGCTGTGTCCACGTTGCGCTTTGGGGCGTTTCCTGTCGCGGGCGCTAGGCCTACCCACACAAGTGAGGTATCATTTTTATCGGGAGACGTGGGGGAACGCTGGGTGGAAGGAAATTCGTGGCTCCTCTCAGATTCCAGAACTTTCTGCCACAGAAATGTGAGGAACATGTGTTTTTTTAGCCACATTTTGAGGTTTGCAAAGGATTCTGGGTAACAGAAACTGGTCCGAGCCACACAAGTCACCCCATCTTGGATTCCCCTAGGTCTCTAGTTTTCAGAAATGCACAGGTTTGGTAGGTTTCCCTAGGTGGCGGCTGAGCTACAGGCCAAAATCTACAGGTAGGCACTTTGCAAAAAACACCTCTGTTTTCCTTCACCAATTTGGCTGTGTCCACGTTGCGCTTTGGGGCGTTTCCTGTCGCGGGCGCTAGGCCTACCCACACAAGTGAGGTATCATTTTTATCGGGAGACGTGGGGGAACGCTGGGTGGAAGGAAATTTGTGGCTCCTCTCAGATTCCAGAACTTTCTGCCACAGAAATGTGAGGAACATGTGTTTTTTTAGCTACATTTTGAGGTTTGCAAAGGATTCTGGGTAACAGAACCTGGTCCGAGCCACACAAGTCACCCCATCTTGGATTCCCCTAGGTCTCTAGTTTTCAGAAATGCACAGGTTTGGTAGGTTTCCCTAGGTGGCGGCTGAGCTACAGGCCAAAATCTACAGGTAGGCACTTTGCAAAAAACATCTCTGTTTTCCTTCACCAATTTGGCTGTGTCCACGTTGCGCTTTGGGGCGTTTCCTGTCGCGGGCGCTAGGCCTACCCACACAAGTGAGGTATCATTTTTATCGGGAGACGTGGGGGAACGCTGGGTGGAAGGAAATTCGTGGCTCCTCTCAGATTCCAGAACTTTCTGCCACAGAAATGTGAGGAACATGTGTTTTTTTAGCCAAATTTTGAGGTTTGCAAAGGATTCTGGGTAACAGAACCTGGTCCGAGCCACACAAGTCACCCCATCTTTGATTCCCCTAGGTCTCTAGTTTTCAGAAATGCACAGGTTTGGTAGGTTTCCCTAGGTGGCGGCTGAGCTACAGGCCAAAATCTACAGGTAGGCACTTTGCAAAAAACACCTCTGTTTTCCTTCACCAATTTGGCTGTGTCCACGTTGCGCTTTGGGGCGTTTCCTGTCGCGGGCGCTAGGCCTACCCACACAAGTGAGGTATCATTTTTATCGGGAGACGTGGGGGAACGCTGGGTGGAAGGAAATTCGTGGCTCCTCTCAGATTCCAGAAATTTCTGCCACAGAAATGTGAGGAACATGTGTTTTTTTAGCCAAATTTTGAGGTTTGCAAAGGATTCTGGGTAACAGAACCTGGTCCGAGCCACACAAGTCACCCCATCTTGGATTCCCCTAGGTCTCTAGTCTTCAGAAATGCACAGGTTTGGTAGGTTTCCCTAGGTGGCGGCTGAGCTACAGGCCAAAACCTACAGGTAGGCACTTTGCAAAAAACACCTCTGTTTTCCTTCACCAATTTGGCTGTGTCCACGTTGTGCTTGGGGCGTTTCCTGTCGCGGGCGCTAGGCCTACCCACACAAGTGAGGTATCATTTTTATCGGGAGACGTGGGGGAACGCTGGGTGGAAGGAAATTCGTGGCTCCTCTCAGATTCCAGAACTTTCTGCCACAGAAATGTGAGGAACATGTGTTTTTTTAGCCAAATTTTGAGGTTTGCAAAGGATTCTGGGTAACAGAACCTGGTCCGAGCCACACAAGTCACCCCATCTTGGATTCCCCTAGGTCTCTAGTTTTCAGAAATGCACAGGTTTGGTAGGTTTCCCTAGGTGGCGGCTGAGTTACAGGCCAAAATCTACAGGTAGGCACTTTGCAAAAAACACCTCTGTTTTCCTTCACCAATTTGGCTGTGTCCACGTTGCGCTTTGGGGCGTTTCCTGTCGCGGGCGCTAGGCCTACCCACACAAGTGAGGTATCATTTTTATCGGGAGACGTGGGGGAACGCTGGGTGGAAGGAAATTCGTGGCTCCTCTCAGATTCCAGAACTTTCTGCCACAGAAATGTGAGGAACATGTGTTTTTTTAGCCACATTTTGAGGTTTGCAAAGGATTCTGGGTAACAGAACCTGGTCCGAGCCACACAAGTCACCCCATCTTGGATTCCCCTAGGTCTCTAGTTTTCAGAAATGCAGGTAGGTTTCCCTAGGTGGCGGCTGAGCTACAGGCCAAAATCTACAGGTAGGCACTTTGCAAAAAACACCTCTGTTTTCTGTGATGTGTCCACGTTGTGTTTTGGGGCATATCCTGTCGCGGGCGCTAGGCCTACCCACACAAGTGAGGTATCATTTTTATCGAGAGACTTGGGGGAACATAGAATAGCAAAACAAGTGTTATTGCCCCTTGTCTTTCTCTACATTTTTTCCTTCCAAATGTAAGACAGTGTGTAAAAAAGACGTCTATTTGAGAAATGCCCTGTAATTCACATGCTAGTATGGGCACCCCGGAATTCAGAGATGTGCAAATAACCACTGCTTCTCAACACCTTATCTTGTGCCCATTTTGGAAATACAAAGGTTTTCTTGATAGCTATTTTTTACTCTTTATATTTCAGCAAATGAATTGCTGTATACCCGGCATAGATTGAAAACCCACTGCAGGGTGCAGGTCATTTATTGGCTCTGGGTAGCTAGAGTTCTTGATGAACCTATAAGCCCTATATATCCCCGCAACCAGAAGAGTCCAGCAGACGTAACGGTATATTGCTTTCGAAAATCTGACATTGCTGGAAAAAGTTACAGAGTAAAACGTAGAGAAAAATTGATGTTTTTTTCACCTCAATTTCAATATTTTTCTTTTTCAGTTGTTATTTTCTGTAGGAAACCCTTGTAGGATCTACACAAATGACCCCTTGCTGAATTCAGATTTTTGTCTACTTTTCAAAAATGTTGCGGTTTCTGGGATCCAGAGTTGGTTTCATGCCCATTTCTGTCACTGACTGGAAGGAGGCTGAAAGCACAAAAAATCGTAAAAATGGGGTATGTCCCAGTAAAATGCCAAAATTGTGTTGAAAAATTGGGTTTTCTGATTCAAGGCTGCCTGTTCCTGAAAGCTGGGAAGCTGGTGATTTCATCACCGCAAACCCTTTGTTGATGCCCTTTTCAGGGAAAAAACCACAAGCCTTCTTCTGCAGCCCATTTTCCCAATTTTTTTGAAAAAAACGAAATTTTCACTGTTTTTTGGCTAATTTCTTGGCCTCCTTCTGGGGAACCCACAAAGTCTGGGTACCTCTAGAATCCCTAGGATGTTGGAAAAAAAGGACGCAAATTTGGCGTGGGTAGCTTATGTGAACAAAAAGTTATGAGGGCCTAAGCGCGAACTGCTCCAAATAGCCAAAAAAAGGCTCGGCACAGGAGGGGGAAAAGGCCTGGCAGCGAAGGGGTTAAGTGCAAGATTTGGCTTGGATCACACAGGTCAGCGAGCTATTTTTAATTGTTGATATGTGACCAAACAGAACTTGCTTGCACGATTTATGCTCCCTTTTTAATGCGATCCCGTCCGTTCCACATGCAGGTTCCTTTACACTGACTGCATCGATGTTCGAGTGGCCAGAGCTAGTCACCAGTGTTAAAATGAAGGACGCTTCCCGCTGGTCGTGTGAATTTGATCTTTTTATTCCAAACATTAACCATGCCTTCAGTGCTCCCTCTCCGGCCACCAGCCAACGGCCCACTGATCGGAGGGAGAACACTCACAGCATCTTGGAATGCCGAGCGTGGCTCGGCATTCCAATTCCACATTACAACAGTAGTTTTTTTTTTTTTTTTTGCTAAGGTCTGTGATAGAGCGGTCCGTAGTAATAATTTACCTACGTTTGGACGCTCTTTAGGCCGATGAATCTTTTGACTTAGTGGGAACTCTCTGTACTCTTCACCCGGTCAATCTCATCAAATCAATAATCAATAACGAACATAAGCAACCCCTTGAACAACATAACACTTAACAATTAATCCAGAATACATTTCGGCGAACCCTGACCTTTCAGTCAGGAATAACCACACCAGTTTATTGCAAAGTTAGTGAATTTTATTCCCTATATTAACAAAGCTAGCACAATATAAATGTTTCTCAACACCAAATGATAAACATAAATGAACATTAATAGCTGTCCCTAACGTCGAAACAAGTGTAATCTATGAAGCATCTGAATCACAAGGCATTCGATAATGGCAATGCAAAGCACTAATACGATAATCTGTAATGAACTAATTGCGTACATTTAGTCAGCATAACAAGATCTCAAATTGCATCGTGCGACATATGGAAACCTCGTCTAACCTCAAATTAGCATCGGCATGTGGGACTTCATGCAAAAAAAACAATTTAGCAACATTAATTTAGAAAAACTCCTAACTAGGGCTCTTACCAAAATCAGCAGTTGGTTACCTAAAAGAAACACAATGCAATTTTACAATTTCCTTTCATATTTACCAATTACGATCAGCATACAAGGAAGTCTTCGTCTCACAGGTACCGTTCTTCGGTCATCATGGGTACCATTTCTCGATCAGCATGGGACGGAACAAAGGGGCAGGGGTGAACGGGGCAAATGCCTCACGGCGGCAAGGTAAAACTAATACTTCATGCAAAGGGATCAAATCAAAGTTACAGTCTCTAGGGCAAGAATCATTAAAGTCTCTTTCTCTCGATTAGAGAAAGAATCAAAGTCTCTCAAAATGGCGTCGCAGCAAAGTGGGCCATAATAGCTACGAAGTCAAAATGGCGGGTATCGAGCTGGTAATGGCTGCAGTGGCGCATAATGGCTACCTTCTTCTTGTGCACCTGGGTTTTATAGACAACAGTTCAAGTCCAGTAGGGTCTCCATTGGAGGGTTCATAGGTTAGCTTCAAATTGACCAATCAAAAACGACAGTTCTCAAGCTTTTACTTAAGCATACATTATCCTTGGAGATGGGTACGCAAATCGCAACATTGTTTCCCAATTAGCTTACTCTCAGAGCCTCCATTGTCCGCACCTGCAAGTCGACCTTGAATTAAAGTGAAAATATGCCAGGCTGGCACTAACTTTAAGATAAGCATGTGAACAGTTTCTGTGGAAAAGTACAGCTCCAAGCAAGAATACACGTTTATTAGCACAGTGGAAAAATACGAGCATCTAAACCGTGAGACCAGGCAACTAGGCCAAAGCCTCCGCTAAAGTCAGGCTAAGCTAAAGCATTTCAAACAAGCAAATCGTAGCATACGTTTATGATTATGTCGGATTAGTGTAATTCTAATTCACCACGTTATATAAAGCACGCATATAAATGATGGCAAACTACTCTGAGGGCACATTTTGTCCCCGTACAATCTTCATTAATTCGGTTAATGTCACACATGATTATTTCAGCACTACGTTTAAGCGTTAATAAATCAAAACCTTCATTTTCTGCTTCATCATCTGTTGCCTAAAAATTCAGAACCTGCTGAAAGTGCATTAAGTTCATCACAGCCTACATAATTGTTACTATACTACAAGGTTAAGAAATAGTTGAATGGATGTGTGACGGGATTGTACTATTACAAAAGCACCTTTCATAAACAACCCTATGCAAAAGCTACTTTATCCCATTCCTAATTTGCTATACCGCTATCATGAGCTTAAACACTCGCATTTCTGCAATTTCATGATTTATGTTTAACGGTTTGAACAGTGAAAAGTAATGACCCATCTTACTGTTGATGCCACACTCTGGCCTCGCCGAACGGCGGCACGGATCTTTCCAGGTGCCATTCTGTCCCTGCCAGGAGCGCCTCTGCCTGCTCAACAAATGTGTAGCCCTCTGCAACAGTCGTCGTTCCACTCATTGTTGTGTTGGGGGCTTGGAGAGGCCCAAGCAGGTGCTGTGTTGAGGTCACAGAAGATCATGGCCCCATCAGTGACTCCAACACTGTCACTGTCACTGTGTGTTCTCCTCTCGATGATCAGGTGTGACTTACTCTGGTTGTCAGGCAACAGTGCCACTAACAATATTTGAATCATTTATGTGTGAACAGCGCACTTAATATCACATTCCTGTTTTTCGGCCCCCAAGGCCATCTACTCCAGCCAGAGATCAAAGGAAGAACAGTGCCACTGAATGACATTTAATTTAGCAGCCCTGCTCACGGTTAAAATCCAGCATGTGTGTCTCGGAGAGGCCGGGAGGGGCTGACAGAGGGAGCACAATCTACGTTAGGGACCGAAGAAATAAACAATGTACCCCACTGGCAGGTAACCATAACAATAAGTCCTCCAGGCCCAGTGCAGATAGGATTTATTTCTTTGCAGGCAGAGTGGCAGTGCAGAGATTAACTGCTGCGCACTAGGCTGTTTTTTGAAGCACTGCAGGAGCCCCAGGGTATGTTTGGGAGCTATGTATGCGTGACTTATGCATGATAATGCAATGGTGTGGACACCAGCATTAAAATGTGTAGTCTAACTCCTGATGGGTGGTACTTGGCAGGGCAGGGCGTAAGCACTGAGAAATGGCAGTAGGGTGAAATCTTTGGCTCCTATGGTGCTCTGTTTTGCGTTGATTTTCATAAGTACGTATGGCATCTATATTTAACCTTATGTTACAAGAGCACCAAGGACAACATAATGCCCTGATTACTTACTGGTAATCCGCATCACTCTTAGTCCTACTTGTCCTCGACCCAGTACACAATGAGTTATGGTCCTAGCGCCACCCACCCTCCAGTCCAGGCACATAAACACATACCTTTTGGGAGCTCTTCCTGACATACCAAGACCCTCCAAGGCCTGATACCAGGAATGTGGGTGGGAAGTAGGACTGCGTCGAGGACAATTAGGACCAAGAATAATGAGAATTACCAGAAAGTAGTCAGGGCACAACCTCTACGTCTCTCGTCCTCGACCCAGTTCATACACAGTCAGGCAAACCAATGCCAAAAACTCCAAGAAAAGGCTTTTGTGGACGCCAAACATAACACTAGAAATACCACACAACACCAATAAGTGTAAGATATAGTGATTTAATTAAACCAAAATCAACACGCAGGTCAGACAGTGGCAGCCCCATCCACTGCCTTCAAGACACCTCGTCCAAAATTCACTTGTGTAGGCTGTGCGCAATTCAGGCGATAGTGTTTGATAGATGTAGTTTCAGAGGTCCAGGTACCTCCATGGCAAATTTCATCCAAGCGGACACCCTTAAAGGTGTCTCAACAGGCAGAGATACCCCTAGTTGAACATGCCTGAACAGCCACCGGCCAAGGCAAACCATAGAAAGCCAAAGAAATTGTGTCCTTAATCCAGCAATGCAGGGTCAACTTGGAGGCCGCCTTCCCACAACCTCAGCAAAAGTCCTCTGTTCAACAACCGGACCACAAGTGCTAAGGGAACAGGTAGGCATGGCCCAGGAACCGCTAGGACAAAGGAACCTTTGGCAAAATTAAAGAAGGATGAACAGCCAGGCTCCTCAGCAAAGAGAACCTGGGCCTCCGAGGCCAGAAGGGGAACATGCAACTACCCGTGCTCCCTCCTGCTGGACCTTCATCAGAAAGGGTTGAATGAGAGGAAAGAGAGTAAATGTATGGAGAAGCCCCAGAGGGCCACTGAATTGACAATACGTCCACTCCCCAGACCCCTTCCTCTGGACTCCTGGAACAGAACTGGCGAAAAAGTGAGTTCGCCCTGGAAGTGAACAGACCTAGTTGGGGACATCCGAACTTCCTGGAAATCCATTGAAACACCCAAGGACATAGTCTCAGGTCTAGGAATGAAGGAAGTTTCTGACTCAGGAAGTCCACCACCACATTGTCCACACCCCTGAAATGCTGAGCACGGATTGACTAAAGATGACACTCCGCACTGTGTAAAATCGCGCAAGCTTCCAGATTGAGCAACTGACTGTGCGTACTGTCTTGATGATTGATGTATGCAACAGTCACCATGTTGTCTGAGCAAACCAACACGTTGCACCCCAACAGATGGATTTTGATATGGCATATGGCTCTCTCCACTGCCAACAACTCCCTCCAATTGGATGAGCGTCTCACCACTGATGGAAGCTAATGACCCTGGACCAACTGGCGTCCCAATGTAGCACCCTGTCCCAGGATGCTCACATCTGTCACTAGCACGATTGGAGGAGAGGAGTGCAGGATCATTCTCCTGTTGAAAGTGGATGAGTCTAACCACCATTTTAGACTGGAGACCACTCCCGGTGACACAGGGATCTTCAGAGACATGTTCTGGATGGGAAACCGCACAAATTTGTGTAGGTGCCACACCAATGGTCTCAGATGTAGATGGGCCCGTAGGACCTTGAAGATGGCGGCCGCCATATGACCCTGGACTTCCAGCCACTGGGCAAGTGGTGCAAACTGCAGAGCCAACAATGTCCGCTAGAGAGACTGCAGCCTTATGACCCAAGTCTGAGGGAGAAACACTATCATTGGAGTCATTATGACCCCGGCGGTTGGAGATAATGTGGCGGTAGTACCGCCAACAGGCTGGCGGTACTTACCGCCACATTATGACATTGGCAATGTACCACTTTGACGGCCATGGCGGTAGCAGCCGCTGGGCTGGAGATAACGATCTCCAGCCCGGTGGCCGCTATTGTCCCGCTGGCGGTATCATGACCCTGCCTACTGCCATGGTTTCTGTGGTGTTCGTAACGTCATGAAAACCATGGCGGTAGGCCCTACCAGTGACCAAGATAGGAGGCCCCCCAACACTTCCCAGACTCCCCCACCCCCCTTCATCCACGCTCTCCCTCCCTTCCAACCGCCCCCCATACACACACACACGCAGACACACACTCATTCACACAGACATACATGCATGCATCCATTCATTCACGCACACATCCATACACATCCACACTTACACGCAGACACGCATTCACATTTCCATTCATACACGCACTCACACACATGCATACACACACGCACACAAACAACACTAAACACACACTCGCCTTCACACACACACACTTACACATACATGCACACACACACATAACACCCCCCACACTCCTCCCCTGTCTGAAGCCTGACTTACCAGCATCCAGGGGGTCTTCCGGCAGGGGACGGGTCGGGTCGCTGCTACTGCCAGCAGTGCCCACCAGCAGAACACTGCCAGGCCGTATTATTTTTCATAATACAGCTGGCGGTGGTCTCCTGGTGTGGCACTGCTGGTGGTAGCAGCGCCACCTTACCACCATTTGCCAGTATGGCCACAGCCGGATTTCCACCCTTCTTGGGGTGGAAATCTGGCTGTGGTCATAATTTGGCAGACGAATGGTAGCTGCGGCGACGGTCCTTTGTGGCCGTTGCGCGATGGTAGGCGCCATTTACCGCCATTATTGTAATGAGGTCCTCTGTCCTGAATATGGTCGAACTCTCCTCAATAAACAGCTTCCTGGTGTCTGGATGGAAGTTGCATTTTGGAAAATTCAGGAGAAAACCATGACTTTTTAGCATATGAATGGTCTGAGCTAGATGATGCTGCACCACAGGAACCGGAGGAGCTTGAAGGAGCCTGTCGTCCAGGTAGGGGAATATGTAAATCTCCTGGAGGTGGAGATGAGCAACCAAAAGAGCCACCACTTTCGTAAACACTCTGGGAGAGGAGTGAAGACCGAAGGGCAGGACACAAAACTGCCAATGGTGACCCATCACAGCAAATTGTAGAAACTGTTGAGACTCCGAGGCAACCGGGATATAAAAGTATGCATCCTGAAGATCCAACGTGGCCATGACATAACCCTTCTAAACCAACGAATGATGTGTTGCAGGGTTTCCATTTTGAAAGGTATCTTCCGAACAAACTTGTTCAGGGACATTAGATTGATCACAATCCGGAAACCCCCGTCACCTTCGGGACCAGAAATATGATGGAATACACACCTGTTCCCTTCTGGGCAGGTGGCATTGGAACAATGGCCTTCTTCTTGAGAAGTGACTGGATCCCTGCCATCAAAGCCTGGAGCTTAACCAGATTCCGCAGGACAGGGGACACAACATTTCCTGATGGAGAAGGAGAGGTCAGGGACTCTATTCTGTAACCCATGTCCAGAATGTCAGCACCCATTTGTCGGAAGTCGTGAGACCCCCTCTTGTCCCGAAACAGCCAGAGTCTCCCACCAACCACAAGTGGACCTCTAGGGGGGGGTTGTCGGCATAGTCAGGACCGTTGGAAGTCATTGTCCGGCTCAGTCCGTGGCTTCTCTTGAAACTCCCCCTGAAATCCTTTTGTTTGAAACTTCTGGAAGAGGCTGGCTATCCGTGCGGAGGCTGAAGAAAAGACCTTGTGGAGGACCCCACAAAAGAAGGTCTAGGACGCTGATATTTCCGAAAGGATAAAGAACGCTTCCTTTCCTTGAAAACACAATGTAACTTTTCCTCCAGATCACGACTAAACAGGTGGGACCCTGTAAAGGGCAAAAGCAATGCCATGGAGCGCTGTGCGGCATCCGTATTCCAACCCTACAGGAACAGATTCCTCCTGGCAGCAATGAAAGTGCCACAGTTCAGAGCACACGCCCTGACAGAGTCAAAAGTTATGTCTGACAAGAACTCAGACATATCTCCATAGACTCCAAGAGGTCAGGACATTGGCTACCTTCCTGCATAGTGTTGAAAAGGATCCTAAAGTCAGTTAATAAAGACTGTGCCACGTAGGCCCCATATACTCCAGCATGCAAAGCCGGATGAGCACCTGCATAATCCTTCTTCACAGAAGAATCCACCTTCTTATCCACCACATCTTTCAGAATATTCTCAGCCATGGAAGGTCTACCCACCAGACTTGCAACAATGGAATCTACGTGAACATTCTCAGGTAACTTATCCTCCATCTCCTCCGAAAAATAAAGCTTGGACATAAAGCAGTGTAAGGCAAGACGTTCAGGATCTTTCCACTCATTTAACAGCACATCCATGACAAAGTGATGAATGGGTAGGGCTATACTACGTAGTTTCTAGAACAGAGGCAAAACAGTCTCCTTGGAAGTACTGGGGACAGCATCTGCAGGAAATTCCATATTAACCCAAATACAGGCTAGTAATTCAGGCAGCAGATCTTCAGCAATGTACTTTCTGTAGGAAAGTACAATTTTTCTAGCATAGTTACCACCACTTTTTGCTTGATGCCATTATGTTTAGACTGTAGTTCGCTGGGATCCTGCTAATCAGGACTCCAATGGCTGTGCTCTCTCCTCTAAATTTGGTTGCTTGGTAACTTTCTTGCACCACAATTGCAATACTAGTACACTCATGTACGTCCCTAGGACATGGTACTTAGGTACCCAGGAGATTGGTATACCAGGGGTCTCCCATGGGCTGCAGCATGTATTGTACCACCCATAGGAGCCCATGCAAACTGTGTCTGCAGGCCTGCCATTGCAGCCTGCGTGAAATGGTGCATGCACCCTTCCACCCCCAATGTAAAGCTTGCTTTACACTGCGATCGTTCCACTTAAGCACTGTAAGTCACCCCTCTGGTAGGCCCTTCAGCCCAAGGGCAGGGTGCATGTCCCTAAGTGTGATGGTACTCCTGCACGAGCAGAGTACCCCTACAAACCCCAGACTACATTTTTCAGGATTTGTAAGTGCAAAGAAGCCATTTTAAGAGATGTAGTGGACACTGGTCAATACAAGTAGTCCAGCTACGTAATGGTTTCTCCAAACCTTTGGTGTCAAACATGTCGGAATCATGCTACAATACTGATTCCAGTGGTAGTTACATGATACCACGTACTCTGGGGGTTCCTCAGAGGATCCCCCAGATCTGCCTGTACAAACTTTCCTGGCAACTCACACTGCTGCAGAATCCCAGACACTGTTCTGCCATCCTGTTGCTCATTCATCTCGAGCAGGGGGACGGCAGAACAAAGAGTTTCCTGTGACCTCCTCTCCTTTTGAACTAGGTGTCTCTGGGCTGTGGTGGTGTGGCCTCTCTGCGCCACCAGACTGCTTTAAAGGGCATATTTGGTGCCCTCCTTGCATAAACCAGTCTATGCCAGTTCAGGGGCCTCCAGTCCCTGCTCTGATGCCAATCTGGACAATGGAAAGGGGAGTGACCACTCCCCTGTCCATCAACACCCCAGGGGTGGTGCCCAGAGCTCCTCCAAAGGGTCTCTGAGGTCTGCCATCTTGAATTCAAGGTTGGCGGGGACCTCTGGGAGCATCTGAGTGGCCAGCCAGGTGACGTCAAAGCCTCCTCCTGATAGGCGGTCACCTGGCGAGGTGACCAATCCCCCTTTCAGAGCTATTTAGGGTCTCTCTCCTGGGTGGGTCCTCAGATTCAGCTTGCAAGATTCCAACAGGACTCCTCTGCAACCTTACTTCGACTTCTAACCACTGGAACCACGACTGGACACTCCAGGAACCGACAATCTGCATCCAAGAGGAACACTCTTCTTGCAACATTGTTTCCATGGCTCCTTCCAGCTTCTGCAACATTTCCCCGGCTGTACATCCTCTGACCGTGGCAAGTCTTCAGTTTGCATGAGAAGGAAGAAGAAGGAGTCTACCTACTGCAATGACGACCGGCTGCATGAATCTCCTCTCATCCTGAGCTGCGTGGATCCTGCACCACGGGTGGTGTTCCAGAGTAGACCCCTGGGGCCTCTCAGCCAGCTGTCCAACTTTGGTGGAGGTAAGCCCTTGCCTTCCCATGCAGGACAGTACCCCCGTGCACTGTGTCTCATGAAGCTGCCAAGGCTTGTTTGCATCAAATCCAAGGGATCTTCAGGCTACTTGTAGCTCCACCCCCAGCACTCCTTCCTGCGACGCACAGCCCTCTGCATGGTTCTCCTGCGGCATTGGACCCTTCTCCAGTTGTACTGCATGGGCTCTTCTGCAACTCCTGTGTCCCCATCCTTTGGGTGCTGCCTCTGCTCCTGTGGGCTCTCTGTATCGCTGAGGGTCCCCTCTGACCTTCCTCCTGGGTTGAGTCCTCTTGGGCCTTGCTGGTCCTTGGCAGCTCCACTTTCCGCCAATCGCAACATTTGCCTTTGCCAAGGCTTGTTGGTGGAATTCCTGCACCAACACCCAACTTCAATTCTTCTTCCAGCGTGGGACATCGTCTACATCCCTCAAGATCTCTTCACTGACTCCAGGGCTGCAGTTCTGACCTTCTTCACATCACCGTCGACCATCTCCTGCATCCACAGCTGGGTGGGTAGTAGCTCCTACTCCTGGACTCTTCTGTGACTTCTGGACTTGGTCCCATTCCTCCACAGGTCTTCCTCTTAAGGAACCCACTGCTGGTTTCTTGTCTGTTCTTCTTTTCCTTCCTTTTGGGAGGTTTGTGGAAAATCTAGTAATTTGCTCCTTTCCTCCTGGTCGCTGGGGGGCACCGTGGCACTTACCTTTGGGGTTTTCTTGTTCCCCCCAGCCCCATTCTACACATTCCACTTACCTAGGTGGGGGTACTGTGTTCGCATTTATTTTTTTTAGTATATGGTTTGTGCTCCCCCTAGGGTCACTATTGTCTAACTGCATCTGCACTATTTTCTATCACTTTCTATGCCTATTTCTGGTAACTAGTGTATATATTTGGTGGGTTACTTACCTCCTATTGGAGGAAGGCCTCTCTAGTACTTTTTGGTACTGTGCCACTAAAATAAAGTACCTTTATTTTGAGTGTTTTCTTTCATGTGTTTAAGTGCTGTGTGACTACAGTGGTATTGCATAAGCTTTGCATTTCTCCTAGCTTGGCCTTGGATGCTCATCCACAGCTACCTCTAGAGAGCCTGGTTTCTAGACACTGCCTACACTACACTAATAGGGGATACCTGGACCTATACCTGGCTATAAGGTGTAAGTAACTTAGGTACTCACGACACTCCAGGCCAGCTTCCTACAACAGGTGATGCTTCTGTGGCCTCCTGTGGGTCCTGCTTGCCTTCTGACCAACTTGGGAGATTGTGGCCCCCTGCTCCTGCCACTGAACTGGAACTCCTGTGCACTGCCACTGTTGCTCCTGCCAAGGCTTGTTGACTCTTCCTCTAGGAGACTTTCAGGCACCAAGAAGCTCCAGCTTCTAGCATTCTGCAACTTGAAGATCAGCCTCTGTTCTGCAGCTCCTGCAACGTGGAAAGGCTGTTTTGTTGTGCTGCCTCCTTGTGACTCCCTGTGTCCACCACCAGTGGGTCACTTGTAGGGGCTCCAATGACTTCTGCTGGCCTCCCTGTGTGCTGAGGGCCAGCCCTGACTCCCCATCAAGGGTACAGACTTCTGGACCTTGCTGGTTCCCAAAAACTTGCAAATCCATCTTCAGCTCCTGCTTGCATTTCACAGTGCTTGTTGGTGACCTCCCTGGTCACTGACCCTCCAGCAATTGGGCGACAGACGTGGGACAGCTCGTAGATGACTCCTAGGATCTTCTACAGCTCCTGGACCCCACAGCTGGACCTCTTACTTCACCTACCTGCAGGAACTTCACCTCTAGGAGGGTGGACATTGCCACCTGCACCACCTGGGCACCTCTGAGGGTGCTGGACTCTGTCCCCTTCCATTTCAGGTGTTCTACGTCCAGAATCCATTCTTAGGTTCCACCGGCCTGGTCCTGGTCGCGACAGCAGCTGGACAGCCGAGACCTCCATTGACTTCAGCAAGGGTTTCCTGCGTTGTTTCAACCCTGTGCATCCGGGACCCCTTGTGCAGCTGCTCCTTTCTTCTGGGTTTCCTTGGGTGGGGACACTCTTCAACTTTCCTCTTGTCTTTAGGTTTCTTTGAGGTCTACTTGGAAGGGTCATGAAGCTCATGAATTCCAACTGCTACTTCCCTGTGTTAGTCTATGGGATGACCGGGTAGGTAACCACTCTGCACCTGATTGCTGGGGACACTTGCTGTACTTACCTTTGGTGTTTTCTTTCTTCCCCAGCCCCTAGCTAACTACCACACTTACCTTAGTTGGGTTCACTCTTTCGCATTCCACTTACTTAGTATATGGTATGCCCCCCATAAGGACCTGTACATTTTATGCTGTTTCTGCTTGTTATCAGGTGTATATATTGTGTGTAGATCTCTCCAAAGGGAGATATACCAATGCTAGTCTAGTCTTTAGTGCTGTAATAAAGACCTCTGGTGTTTTCGTTCTTCCCCAGCCCCTAGCTAACTACCACACTTACCATGGTTGGGTTCACTCTTTTGCATTCCACTTACTTAGTATATGGTATGCCCTCCCCATAGGGACCTGTATTTGTTATGCTGTTTCTGCTTGTTATGTGGTGTATATATTGTGTGTAAATCTCTTCAAAGGGAGTTATACCAATGCTAGTCTTGTAGTTAGTGCTGTAATAAAGAATCCTTTATTTTTGCAACATTTGTGTGGCTCTTTCTTGTGTGGGAGCTACTGTCTGACTACTGTAGTTTGCAAGTGCTTTACATTCCTCCTGGATAACCTTCAGCTGCTTGCCTCAGCTACCCCTAAAGAGCTTTTGCTATTGGGATACTAAACACCATCCCTAAGGGTTGCCTGGACTCAGAATAGGGTGCCACACCATAGGTGTACATTATAAACTGAGCTGGCCTCCTACACTGGTGGTGCAGCAGTGGGATAAGTCACTTGCATTGCTTCACCACTTGTCAGCAGTGACTTTCCATAAGAAAGATCACGACTAACTATTGGTTATACACTACACTAGTACCTTTAGGAAAAAACGTTTGCCTGGGTAGTTAGGGTTTAGCATAACCCTTTCTCCAAGCATTTTAAAAGTTTAGAACTTTAGAGTAGGTAGGTACACTATGTAATCAATTCTATCACCATTTCCTTAGTTGAGGGAGTTGACCAGACTCAGGAGTCTAGGTATAAAGGTCTTAAGTTCCAGGAACGTAGGACCCTGTGTACATCTAGTGTGAGGAAAGGCATCTTTATTTCTCACACTAGCCCCCACTTCATGCCTGATGTATGATGTAGCCTAGAAATTGAGTGCTAAGGTCCCCACCTAACCAGGTTCCCTTGGCCAGAGCTCTTTCCCTAAAACTGTTGTGATGCATTGGCAAAATTGGATACACCTTTAGCTACCGTTATAAGTCCCTAGTACATTCCTCCTGGATAACCTTCAGCTGCTTGCCTCAGCTACCCCTAGAGAGCTTTTGCTATTGGCACACCTAAGCACCATCACTAAGGGTTGCCTGGACTCAGAATAGGGTGCTACACCATAGATGTACACTATAAACTGAGCTGGCCTCCTACACTGGTGGTGCAGCAGTGGGATAAGTCACTTGCATTGCTTCGCCACTTGGTCAGCAGTGACTTTCCATAAGAAAGATCACAACTAACTATTGGTTACACACTATACTAGTACCTTTAGGAAACTTCAAAACTTTTGCCTGGGTAGTTGGGGTTTAGCATAACCCTTTCTCCAAGCCTTTTAAAAGTTTAGAACTTTAGAGTAGGTAGGTACACTATGTAATCAATTCTATCACCATTTCCTTAGTTGAGGCAGTTGACCAGACTCAGGAGTCTAGGTATGGAGGTCTTAAGTTCCAGGAATGTAGGACACTGTATACATCTTGTATGAGGAAAGGCCTCTTTTTCCTCACACTAGCCCCCACTTTATGCCTGATGTATGATGTAGCCTAGAAATGGAGTGCTAAGGTCCCACCTAATCAGGTTCCCTGGGCCAGGGCTCCTTCCCTAAAACTGTTGTGATGCATTGGCACAATTGGATACACCTTTAGCTACCGTTATAAGTCCCTAGTAAAAGGTACTTGGGTACCCAGGGCATGGGGTACTAAGGATAGGTTCCTGAGGGTAGCAACACTAATGAAGCCACCCTCTAGGACCATGCACCCAGATGCACCCATTGTAAGCTGAGTACTCTGGGACAATCCTAAAACACAAACTGGTCATGGCACCCTACCTGTGTGCCCTGTTGTGATGCTATCTGTATTTAACCACCAATTCCATCTTGACCACTGACTCCACTGTGTGCTTAGCTTAGCTCGGTGGCACAGGTATTTTTCTACGCACAGCTTGTTTTCTACATTGAATGTGTTTTCGCTCTACTCACCAGAGAACGGAACATATCATGGGATATTCGACGGTGATAGTGTATATACCAGGATGAGAATGTTTATAGCAGAGAAGTGTATGGCTCTATCTTGAAAATGCACATTGGGATCTGGCCAATTCTTTTGTGTATTTTCAACACAGACCAAGTACAGCCAGCGCATGAATTTCACAAATCATTTGTAGGGAGGGAGGAAGGTGACCATAACCTTCCTCCTGGGTTTGTTTGAGGCATATAAGGTGGGGAAACTTAGCGCTGAGGCAGAAGGAACTAATTTTTGAGGGCGGACGCACTGCTCGAAAATCAGAGTCTCATTTGGTCATATTTCTCCTGTCTCAGTTGTCCAGGGTTCCATAGCTTGACATTGGCAAGGATGATGTTGTATTCAATCCCGTGGTGATGCATTTTTAGTTCTTAATAATCTAGTTTTGATTGTGCATGCATAAATATATATATTCACTGCATACATATTCATTGTTGATATGTTACACCATCACTGGGTTGGGTGGAAAGTAAACCCATGTAGTGCAGACTACTGTTCAAATGAAAATAGGGAGAACACCAAAAAGAGAATATACTGTTTTGATTGTGCCTCTCCTAGAGTATATACTGGGAATTGAAATTCTGATGGGGTTGACTTTATACTTGAATGATGGTTGTTATCAGTTTGGATCAAAGCGATACATTTCAGTGGCAGCAGCAAGGGTGGGTTATCTGAAGATACCCCCAGTGAAGGTGCCCCAGCAACCAAGGTTGTTCATTTGGAACAATACCGAATTCCGGAAGGGCATGAGGAAATAAGTGAGGCTATACAGGAGATGATGGAGGCAGTTGTAGTGGCTCCAGTCACCACTGAATGGAACAATCCTCCGTGGCCTGTGCGCCGACCGGATGGGCGCTATAGAATGACTATTGATTACTGTGAATTGAACAAATATACGCCCCCTTTGAATGCTGCATTCCCGACACCATCACTTTGATTGAGAGAATAAAAAAACATAAAGGGACCTGGTATGCAATCATTGATATGCCAGTTCTTTCTTTTCTATAAAATTGGCCCCTGAGAGTCAGGAGCAATTCAGTTTCTCGTGGAATGGCAGACAATTCTAAATGTTAAGACTCCCCCAAGGGTATGTCTGTCGCTGGCTGGTGGCAGAACACCTGGATTAAATATCTGTCATTTCAGGGGTGCAGTTGTCTCATTATATTGATGATGTGATGATTCTGGGAGAGACACAAGAACAGATGCAGGCTTAGTTGGACAGGGTTGTGGAACTCTTGCAGGGCAAGGGTTGGATGGTTAATTCAGATAAGACACAAGGGCCCTCTCAAAATGCGAAGTTTCTAGGAATTCAGTGGAATCAGGGACATAGAGAGGTATTGCCACAAGCAAAACAAAATATATTAATGTTTGCCACTCCCTGTAATAAGCAAGAGACTCAGCAAATTATTGGACTTTTTGGTTTTTGGAGAC
Source organism: Pleurodeles waltl (assembly GCF_031143425.1). Lineage (NCBI taxonomy): Eukaryota > Metazoa > Chordata > Amphibia > Caudata > Salamandridae > Pleurodeles > Pleurodeles waltl. Next base: position 429,997,703 of record NC_090444.1, read on the forward strand.
AGCATATCCCCTCACTTGAGTCAGATTTTGGCCCTTTTGTACAAAGTGATAAGAAAGAAACATGAGTTTGAATGGGGAGAGCAGCAGTAGTGTGAGTTTGAATTGGCAAAGGAGGCAATTCAGCAGGCTTTAGACTTTTGGCCAGTACAGGAAGGAGACATTGAGTTACATGTAACCGTTCAGGGGCAATATGCAAATTGGAGCATGTGGCAAAAACAGGGAAGAAAGTCCCTGGGCTAGCCAAGTAGTTTTGATCCCCAAACCTCACTCCAAAGGAAAGAAAAGGGAAATGAGGTTTTGTGTGGACTACAGAGGCCTCAACTCTGTGACCAAAACTGATGCGCACCCAATTCCAATAGCTGATGAGTTCATAGACAGACTAAGGGCAGCCAAATATCTGAGTACCTTTGATTTGACACCTGAGTCCTGGCAGATTGGTCTGACCCCAGGAGCAAAAGAAAGGTCAGCATTTCTTATTCCTAGGGGACATTATCATTCCACTGTTATGCTTTTTGGACTAAGAATGCACCTGCCATCTTTCAGAGGGTGGTGATCCACTACTATTCCTGTAGGTCAGCGCCCACCAGAAGAAGGATATTTGGCGTGCCATCGCCAAGGAAGTCCGGACCCTGGGGGTCTACCACAGACGGAGCACCCACTGCCGGAAAAGATGCAAGGACATTCGCCGCTGGAGCAAAAAGATGGCAGAGGCCCAGCTGGGGATGGCCTCCCAACGTGGGAGGGGTGCCCGTCGCACCATGACCCCCCTGATGTTCCGGATCCTGACAGTGGCGTACCCGGAGCTGGATGGGTGCTTGAGGGCATCACAGCAGCCACAAGGGGGTGAGTACACTCTCATTCAGCTGATTCAGCGCGCATTGTAGGTGTCTGGGTGGGGGAGGTGGGCTGTGGGTTCCCCTAGGCCAGAGCGAGTTTAGTAGGCAAAGTCCCTTCCTAAGGCAGGCCCTGTGGCACCCCACCCCACCTGTGTACAGAGCCAACTACACCTAGTCAGGCTCCTGTGACTTCCATGTCTGCAGCAATCGGGCATAGCCTTGTAACCCATGTCCCTATGATTGATTAGGGAACTCCAAGTGCACGGCGTGGTGCAGGGGGCTTCTGTGTCTGTAGCGTCCGCCAACGGTAGCGGTATTGTATACACTCAACATGCCTTTCTTCTGTCTTCCCCCCCTTTTTGTGGTCTTCTTGTGCTTGTGTGCATTAGCATCATCAGGCGGAGGAGCAGTGGCACCGGAGCAGGAGGGAGCTGCATCCCACATGGTCCTGGAGGGCGACACAATGGAGTCAGAATTCACCAGTGGGACGGAGGACGAGGGGAGCTCCACGGCGGGGACAGGAGCTGAGACCAGTGACACAGACTCCTCCTCTGATGGGAGCTCCCTTGCGGTGGCGGGCCCCTCTGTGCCCCCCGCATCTACAGGTGCAGCCGCCACCCCCCTACCAGCACCGCCATCCCAGCAGCCCACTCACCCAGGAAGGTGGGCATCTCCTTCACCCCAGGCACCTCAGGCCCTGCCCCAGTCATCCCTGCTGCCCTCAGTGAGGAGGCCATTGACCTCCTCAGGTCCCTCACTATTGGGCAGTCTACCATTTTGAATGCCATCCAGGGTGTAGAGAGGCAGTTGCAACAGACCAATGCATACCTGGAGGGCATTCATTCTGGTCAGGCAGCCCATCGGCGAGCTTTTCAGACTCTGGCCTCAGCACTGATGGCAGCCATTGTCCCTGTCTCTAGCCTCCCCCCTCCAACTTCCTCCACCCAGACCCAAACCCCTGTACCTCAGCCTATCCCAAGCACACCATCAGACCAGCATGCACACACGTCAACACACAAGGGAAGCTCAGGCAAACATAAGCACCACACATCCCACAGGCACTCACGCAAGCATCATACACTTGCAGACATACCAACAGCCACTGCCTCCACTGTGTCCCCCTCCTCCTCGTCTCCCTTCTCACCCCCAGTCTCGTCTCCACTCACACCTGCATCGTCAGCCACTACCTCCATCACCCGCTCACGTGCAGTCATCACCCCCACTACCATTCACACATCCCCTGTGTCCTCTCCCAGTGTGTCTGTGAGCCCACCTCCCAAGGTACACAAACGCAGCCACACACCCACCCAACAGCCATCCACCCCACGACAGCCTCCAGCCCATGCACCTTCACCCAAAGTCACCAAACGTACACCTCCTACAACCACTACCTCTTCCTCCACTCCCAAACCCCCTCCATCTACCTGTCCCAGTGTGTCCCAAAAACTTTTCCTGTCCAACCTTGACCTCTTCCCCTCACCTCCCCCACCCCTTCAGTCTCCTAGGGCCCGCCTCTCCAGGTCCCAACCCAGCGCCTCAGCTACAACATCAGCGAGAATAGTGGTGCCAGTAGTAACCGGCTTCTGGAGTGCGCCAGGCAGCAGGGCAGCCAGTGTGCCAAGGACCCAGAGCACGGACAGTCCCCCACCTCAGAAGCACAAAATGTTGGCCAGTGCCCGGCGGGAGAGAGGAAAAAAATCTTCCACCAAAGCCTCTCCCAGGGGTCCAGTTGGGAGTGTGGAGACAGCTGCGCCACCATCCAAAGTGGGGAACGGGCACAGTAAAACAGGCAAGTCTGGGAAAACCTGCATGGCGGACAAGACCGCCACAAGCACCGCTGCCAAGGACACCGCCGCCACAAGCACCGCTGCCAAGGACACCGCCGCCACCAGCACTGCTGCCAAGGACACCGCCGCCACAAGCACCGCTGAACAGGACACCACCGCCACCAGAACCACTGAACAGGACACCGCCGCCACCAGCACCGCTGAACAGGACACCACCACCACCAGCACCGTTGAACAGGACACCGCCGCAACAAGCACCGCTAAACAGGACAGCCCCACCACCAGCACTGCTGAACAGGACACCACCGCAACAAGCACTGCAGGCCAGTGAGCGCCAAAGATTCCGACGCTACTAAGGCTGCCAAGAGCAGGATGAAGCACTCTTGGCACAAAGCCCCCTCCAGAACCAGTGGAGATTCACATCTACTACCTCAGTCCTTGGCAGGATGAAGCACTCTGGGCACAAAGTCCCCTCCAGAACCAGTGGAGAAAGGCATCCACTACCTCAGTCCTTGGCAGGATGAAGCACTCTGGGCACAAAGCCCCCTCCAGAACCAGTGGAGATTCACATCCACCACCTCAGTCCTTGGCAGGATGAAGCACTCTGGGCACAAAGCCCCTTCCAGAACCAGTGGAGAAAGGCATCCGCTACCTCAGTCCTTGGCAGGATGAAGCACTCTGGGCACAAAGCCCCCTCCAGAACCAGTGGAGAAAGGCATCCACTTGAGAGACTGTGGCTTTGCACTCTCCAGGATAAAGCAGTGGGCAAACCACCCACTGGAGAGACTTGAGAGACTGTGGCTTTGCACTCCCCAGGATATAGCAGTGAGCAAACCACTCACTGGAGAGACTTGAGAGACTGGGGCTTTGCACTCCCCAGGATGCAGCAGTGGGCAAACCACCCACTTGAGAGACTGTGGCTTTGCACTCCCCAGGATACATCAATGGGCATGGAGCCCCCTCGTGGATCTGGCGTCGTGCACTCATCTGGCTGACATCCCCCCCTCCCCTTCCCCCGAGGTGCCTGTTGTATTTCTATCTGATGCCCCAGCAGTGTTCTCTCCGTTTTGATCGGGTATTGAGTGTGGGCCTCGCCCATGCATTTTGGGCCCAGTGGTCCACGGACTATGATGGTGGAATACCTTGGACTTGTATTCTTAGTGTATATATTTGTTTCTAGTGTAAATATATGTATATGAATGTATATATTTTTGATTACTGTTTTTAAATAGATTACAAACGTTCGACTCATTTCCTTTTGTCCTTGCATTCTTCCAGGGGGAATTGGGGGTTGTTAATGTAATGTATCAACATGTAATTGTGTGTGTGTGGTAGTGGGTGGGGGTGGGAGTGTTGCGTGTTGCATGTGTGTGTCACTCTTTTTTCCCTCCCACCTCCCCTGTGTCGTAGGTGCAGTACTCGTGGTCTTCGCCGTCGTCTTTGTTGTTCTGGTAGAGAAGTAGGAAGATAAAGGCTGGCAGTATCTGGAGCTCGGATTCCATGGTGTCCTGATTCCTTGTGGGGTGTGTAGAGGTGAGCGTTTTCCCTTCCAAGTCCTGTTTCCGCCGTGTTTTTGTTCACAGTGAATCCGCCCCGGAAAAGGTGGCGGATTGGACTGTTGTAATACAGTGGGCAGAACCTTGTCTTCCGCCTGTCTGTTGGCAGTTACCGCTGCGGTGTTTGTTTGTACCGCCGTGGCGGTCGGAGTGTTAAAGTGGCTGTCTATGTTGGCGGTTTCTGCCACGGTCATGATTCAATTTTTTTTACCGCTGGCCTGTTGGCGGTTTTACCGCCGCTTTAACACCGGCCGCAAGGGTTGTAATGAGGGCCTATATCTCATTTTGATACAGAATATATATAGAGCCAACTTCCTACAGTGGGTCACTACTGAGACTGGGCAAACCCCTTTTAGGGTTTGTAGGAAGTTGGCTCTGTATGTGCTATTTCAAAGTAAGGAATAGCATGCACAGAGTACAAGGGTTCCCCTTAGAGGTAAAACAGTGGTAAAAATAGACAATACTAATGCTCTATTTTGTGGTAGTGTGGTCGAGCAGTAGGCTTATCCAAGGAGTAGTGTTAAGCATTTGTTGTACATACACATAGACAATAAATGAGGTACACACACTCAGAGACAAATCCAGCCAATAGGTTTTTATATAGAAAAATATCTTTTCTTAGTTTATTTTAAGAACCACAGGTTCAAATTCTACATGTAATATCTCATTCGAAAGATATTGCAGGTAAGTACTTTAGGAACTTCAAATCATCAAAATTGCATGTATACTTTTCAAGTTATTCACAAATAGCTGTTTTAAAAGTGGACACAGTGCAATTTTCACAGTTCCTAGGGGAGGTAAGTATTTGTTAGGTTAACCAGGTAAGTAAGACACTTACAGGGCTTAGTTCTTGGTCCAAGGTAGCCCACCGTTGGGGGTTCAGAGCAACCCCAAAGTCACCACACCAGCAGCTCAGGGCCGGTCAGGTGCAGAGTTCAAAGTGGTGCCCAAAACACATAGGCTAGAATGGAGAGAAGGGGGTGCCCCGGTTCCGGTCTGCTTGCAGGTAAGTACCCGCGTCTTCGGAGGGCAGACCAGGGGGGTTTTGTAGGGCACCGGGGGGGACACAAGCCCACACAGAAATTTCACCCTCAGCAGCGCGGGGGCGGCCGGGTGCAGTGTAGAAACAAGCGTCGGGTTTGTAATGGAAGTCAATGGGAGATCTCGGGATCTCTTCAGCGCTGCAGGCAGGCAAGGGGGGGGTTCCTCGGGGAAACCTCCACTTGGGCAAGGGAGAGGGACTCCTGGGGGTCACTTCTCCAGTGAAAGTCCGGTCCTTCAGGTCCTGGGGGCTGCGGGTGCAGGGTCTCTCCCAGATGTCGGGACTTAGGATTCAAAGAGTCGCGGTCAGGGGAAGCCTCGGGATTCCCTCTGCAGGCGGCGCTGTGGGGGCTCAGGGGGGACAGGTTTTTGTACTCACAGTCTTAGAGTAGTCCTGGGGTCCCTCCTGAGGTGTTGGATCGCCACCAGCCGAGTCGGGGTCGCCGGGTGCAGTGTTGCAAGTCTCACGCTTCTTGCGGGGAGCTTGCAGGGTTCTTTAAAGCTGCTGGAAACAAAGTTGCAGCTTTTCTTGGAGCAGGTCCGCTGTCCTCGGGAGTTTCTTGTCTTTTCGAAGCAGGGGCAGTCCTCAGAGGATGTCGAGGTTGCTGGTCCCTTTGGAAGGCGTCGCTGGAGCAGGATCTTTGGAAGGCAGGAGACAGGCCGGTGAGTTTCTAGAGCCAAAGCAGTTGTCGTCTTCTGGTCTTCCTCTGCAGGGGTTTTCAGCTAGGCAGTCCTTCTTCTTGTAGTTGCAGGAATCTGATTTTCTAGGGTTCAGGGTAGCCCTTAAATACTAAATTTAAGGGCGTGTTTAGGTCTGGGGGGTTAGTAGCCAATGGCTACTAGCCCTGAGGGTGGGTACACCCTCTTTGTGCCTCCTCCCAAGGGGAGGGGGTCACAATCCTAACCCTATTGGGGGAATCCTCCATCTGCAAGATGGAGGATTTCTAAAAGTCAGAGTCACCTCAGCTCAGGACACCTTAGGGGCTGTCCTGACTGGCCAGTGACTCCTCCTTGTTGCTTTCTTTGTTCCCTCCAGCCTTGCCGCCAAAAGTGGGGGCCGTGGCCGGAGGGGGCGGGCAACTCCACTAAGCTGGAGTGCCCTGCTGGGCTGTGACAAAGGGGTGAGCCTTTGAGGCTCACCGCCAGGTGTCACAGCTCCTGCCTGGGGGAGGTGTTAGCATCTCCACCCAGTGCAGGCTTTGTTACTGGCCTCAGAGTGACAAAGGCACTCTCCCCATGGGGCCAGCAACATGTCTCTGGTGTGGCAGGCTGCTGGAACTAGTCAGCCTACACAGACAGTCGGTTAAGTTTCAGGGGGCACCTCTAAGGTGCCCTCTGTGGTGTATTTTTACAATAAAATGTACACTGGCATCAGTGTGCATTTATTGTGCTGAGAAGTTTGATACCAAACTTCCCAGTTTTCAGTGTAGCCATTATGGTTCTGTGGAGTTCGTGTTTGACAGACTCCCAGACCATATACTCTTATGGCTACCCTGCACTTACAATGTCTAAGGTTTTGTTTAGACACTGTAGGGGTACCATGCTCATGCACTGGTACCCTCACCTATGGTATAGTGCACCCTGCCTTAGGGCTGTAAGGCCTGCTAGAGGGGTGTCTTACCTATACTGCATAGGCAGTGAGAGGCTGGCATGGCACCCTGAGGGGAGTGCCATGTCGACTTACTCGTTTTGTTCTCACTAGCACACACAAGCTGGCAAGCAGTGTGTCTGTGCTGAGTGAGAGGTCTCCAGGGTGGCATAAGACATGCTGCAGCCCTTAGAGACCTTCCTTGGCATCAGGGCCCTTGGTACTAGAAGTACCAGTTACAAGGGACTTATCTGGATGCCAGGGTCTGCCAATTGTGGTTACAAAAGTACAGGTTAGGGAAAGAACACTGGTGCTGGGGCCTGGTTAGCAGGCCTCAGCACACTTTCAATTGTAAACATAGCATCAGCAAAGGCAAAAAGTCAGGGGGCAACCATGCCAAGGAGGCATTTCCTTACACAACCCCCCCCCAAACGAAAGAGGATGAGACTAACCTTTCCCAAGAGAGTCTTCATTTTCTAAGTGGAAGAACCTGGAAAGGCCATCTGCATTGGCATGGGCAGTCCCAGGTCTGTGTTCCACTATAAAGTCCATTCCCTGTAGGGAGATGGACCACCTCAACAGTTTAGGATTTTCACCTTTCATTTGCATCAGCCATTTGAGAGGTCTGTGGTCAGTTTGAACTAGGAAGTGAGTCCCAAAGAGGTATGGTCTCAGCTTCTTCAGGGACCAAACCACAGCAAAGGCCTCCCTCTCAATGGCACTCCAACGCTGCTCCCTGGGGAGTAACCTCCTGCTAATGAAAGCAACAGGCTGGTCAAGGCCATCATCATTTGTTTGGGACAAAACTGCCCCTATCCCATGTTCAGAGGCATCTGTCTGCACAATGAACTGCTTAGAATAATCTGGAGCTTTTAGAACTGGTGCTGAGCACATTGCTTGTTTCAGGGTGTCAAAGGCCTGTTGGCATTCCACAGTCCAGTTCACTTTCTTGGGCATTTTCTTGGAGGTGAGTTCAGTGAGGGCTGTCACAATGGATCCATATCCCTTCACAAACCTCCTGTAATACCCAGTCAAGCCAAGGAATGCCCTGACTTGAGTCTGGGTTTTTGGAGCTACCCAGTCCAGAATAGTCTGGATCTTGGGTTGGAGTGGCTGAACTTGGCCTCCACCTACAAGGTGGCCCAAGTAAACCACAGTTCCCTGCCCTATCTGGCATTTGGATGCCTTGATAGAGAGGCCTGCAGATTGCAGAGCCTTCAAAACCTTCTTCAGGTGGACCAGGTGATCCTGCCAGGTGGAGCTAAAGACAGCAATATCATCAAGATAAGCTGTGCTAAAGGACTCCAAGACAGCAAGGACTTGATTCACCAACCTTTGGAAGGTGGCAGGGGCATTCTTTAAACCAAAGGGCATAACAGTAAACTGATAATGCCCATCAGGTGTGGAGAATGCTGTTTTCTCTTTTGCTCCAGGTGCCATTTTTATTTGCCAGTACCCTGCTGTCAAGTCAAAGGTACTTAAGAATTTGGCAGCACCTAATTTGTCTATGAGCTCATCAGCTCTTGGAATTGGATGAGCATCTGTCTTGGTGACAGAATTGAGCCCTCTGTAGTCCACACAAAACCTCATCTCTTTCTTTCCATCTTTGGTGTGAGGTTTGGGGACTAAGACCACTGGGCTAGCCCAGGGGCTGTCAGAGCGCTCAATTACTCCCAATTCCAGCATCTTGTGGACTTCCCCCTTGATGCTTTCTTTAATATGGTCAGACTGTCTAAAGATTTTGTTTTTGACAGGCATGCTGTCTCCTGTGTCCACATCATGGGTACACAGGTGTGTCTGACCAGGGGTTAAGGCGAAGAGTTCAGGAAACTGTTGTAGGACTCTCCTACAATCAGCTTGCTGTTGGCCAGAGAGGGTGTCTGAGTAGATCACTCCATCTACTGTGCCATCTTTTGGGTCTGATGACAGAAGATCAGGGAGAGGTTCACTCTCTGCCTCCTGATCCTCATCTGTTACCATCAACAGATTCACATCAGCCCTGTCATGGAAGAGCTTAAGGCGGTTCACATGGATCACCCTCTTGGGGCTCCTGCTTGTGCCCAGGTCCACCAGGTAGGTGACCTGACTCTTCCTTTCTAGCACTGGGTAAGGGCCACTCCATTTGTCCTGGAGTGCCCTGGGAGCCACAGGCTCCAGAACCCAGACTTTCTGCCCTGGTTGGAACTCAACCAGTGCAGCCTTTTGGTCATACCAAAACTTCTGGAGCTGTTGGCTGGCCTCAAGGTTTTTGGTTGCCTTTTCCATGTACTCTGCCATTCTAGAGCGAAGGCCAAGTACATAGTCCACTATGTCCTGTTTAGGCTCATGGAGAGGTCTCTCCCAGCCTTCTTTAACAAGAGCAAGTGGTCCCCTTACAGGATGACCAAACAGAAGTTCAAAGGGTGAGAATCCTACTCCCTTCTGTGGCACCTCTCTGTAAGCGAAAAGCAGACATGGCAGGAGGACATCCCATCTCCTTTTGAGTTTTTCTGGGAGCCCCATGATCATGCCTTTTAATGTCTTGTTGAATCTCTCAACCAAGCCATTAGTTTGTGGATGGTATGGTGTAGTGAATTTATAAGTCACTCCACACTCATTCCACATGTGCTTTAGGTATGCTGACATGAAGTTGGTACCTCTGTCAGACACCACCTCCTTAGGGAAACCCACTCTGGTAAAGATACCAATGAGGGCCTTGGCTACTGCAGGGGCAGTAGTCGACCTAAGGGGAATAGCTTCAGGATACCTGGTAGCATGATCCACTACTACCAGGATATACATATTTCCTGAGGCTGTGGGAGGTTCTAGTGGACCAACTATGTCCACACCCACTCTTTCAAAGGGAACCCCCACCACTGGAAGTGGAATGAGGGGGGCCTTTGGATGCCCACCTGTCTTACCACTGGCTTGACAGGTGGGGCAGGAGAGGCAAAACTCCTTAACCATGTTGGACATATTGGGCCAGTAGAAGTGGTTGACTAACCTCTCCCACGTCTTGGTTTGTCCCAAATGTCCAGCAAGGGGAATGTCATGGGCCAATGTTAGGATGAACTTCCTGAACAGCTGAGGCACTACCACTCTCCTAGTGGCACCAGGTTTGGGGTCTCTGGCCTCAGTGTACAGGAGTCCATCTTCCCAATAGACCCTATGTGTTCCATTTTTCTTGCCTTTGGACTCTTCAGCAGCTTGCTGCCTAAGGCCTTCAAGAGAGGGACAGGTTTCTTGTCCCTTACACAGCTCCTCCCTTGAGGGTCCCCCTGGGCCCAAGAGCTCAACCTGATAAGGTTCAAGCTCCAAAGGCTCAGTTCCCTCAGAGGGCAGAACTTCTTCCTGAGAAGAGAGGTTCCCTTTCTTTTGCTGTGTTGCAGTTGGTTTCCCAACTGACTTTCCTGTTCTCTTGGTAGGCTGGGCCATTTTTCCAGACTCCAGCTCTACTTTTTCACCCTGTGCCTTGCATTGTGCTCTTGTTTTCACACACACCAGTTCAGGGATACCCAGCATTGCTGCATGGGTTTTTAGTTCTACCTCAGCCCATGCTGAGGACTCCAGGTCATTTCCAAGCAGACAGTCCACTGGGATATTTGAGGAGACCACCACCTGTTTCAGGCCATTGACCCCTCCCCATTCTAAAGTAACCATTGCCATGGGATGTACTTTTCTCTGATTGTCAGCGTTGGTGACTGTGTAAGTTTTTCCAGTCAGGTATTGGCCAGGGGAAACCAGTTTCTCTGTCACCATGGTGACACTGGCACCTGTATCCCTCAGGCCCTCTATTCTAGTCCCATTAATTAAGAGTTGCTGTCTGTATTTTTGCATGTTAGGCGGCCAGACAGCTAGTGTGGCTAAATCCACCCCACCCTCAGAAACTAGAGTAGCTTCAGTGTGGACCCTGATTTGCTCTGGGCACACTGTTGATCCCACTTGGAGACTAGCCATACCAGTGTTACCTGGATGGGAGTTTGGAGTGGAACCTTTCTTGGGACAGGCCTTGTCTCCAGTTTGGTGTCCATGCTGTTTACAGCTATGACACCAGGCCTTTTTGGGATCAAAGTTTTTACCCTTGTACCCATTGTTTTGTGAAGAGGCTCTGGGCCCACCCTCCTGTGCAGGTTTTTGGGGACCTGTAGAAGACTCTTTACTATTTTTAGTTTTGGTTGTCTCATCACCCTTCCCCTGGGGAGTCTTTGTGACCCCTTTCTTTTGGTCACCCCCTGTTGAAGTCTTGGACACCCTTGTCTTGACCCAATGGTCCGCCTTCTTTCCCAATTCTTGGGGAGAAATTGGTCCTAGGTCTACCAGATGCTGATGCAGTTTATCATTGAAACAATTACTCAATAGGTGTTCTTTCACAAATAAATTGTACAGCCCATCATAATTACTTACACCACTGCCTTGAATCCAACCATCTAGTGTTTTCACTGAGTAGTCAACAAAGTCAACCCAGGTCTGGCTCGAGGATTTTTGAGCCCCCCTGAACCTAATCCTGTACTCCTCAGTGGAGAATCCAAAGCCCTCAATCAGGGTACCCTTCATGAGGTCATAAGATTCTGCATCTTTTCCAGAGAGTGTGAGGAGTCTATCCCTACACTTTCCAGTGAACATTTCCCAAAGGAGCGCACCCCAGTGAGATCTGTTCACTTTTCTGGTTACACAAGCCCTCTCAAAAGCTGTGAACCATTTGGTGATGTCATCACCATCTTCATATTTAGTTACAATCCCTTTAGGGATTTTCAACATGTCAGGAGAATCTCTGACCCTATTTATGTTGCTGCCACCATTGATGGGTCCTAGGCCCATCTCTTGTCTTTCCCTCTCTATGGCTAGGATCTGTCTTTCCAAAGCCAATCTTTTGGCCATCCTGGCTAACTGGATGTCCTCTTCACTGGAGTTATCCTCAGTGATTTCAGAGGTGTTGGTCTCTCCTGTGAGGGAACCAGCATCTCTGACTATTATTTTTGGAGTCAGGGTTTGAGAGACCCTGTTCTCCCTAGATAGGACTGGTAGGGGGGAATTTTCCTCCAAGTCACTATCCTCTTCCTCTGAGTTGCCACCCTCAGAGGGGTTGGCCTTTTCAAACTCTGCCAAAAGCTCCTGGAGCTGTATTTTGGTAGGTTGGGGGCCCATTGTTATTTTCTTTATTTTACAGAGTGACCTTAGCTCCCTCATCTTAAGATGGAGGTAAGGTGTGGTGTCGAGTTCCACCACAGTCACATCTTTGCTAGACATTTTGCTTCTAAAAGTTGGAATACTTTTTAAGAATCTACAACTGGTTCTAGAATCTAATTCAAACTTTTACAAACTTTTAAACTCTAAAAGAAATGCTAAACAGGATCTAACACAAGGCCCTAGCAGGTCTTTTAAGAATTTAGAAAACTTTTCAAATTGCAAAAATCAATTTCTAATGACAATTTTGGAATTTGTCGTGTGATCAGGTATTGGCTGAGTAGTCCAGCAAATGCAAAGTCTTGTACCCCACCGCTGATCCACCAATGTAGGAAGTTGGCTCTGTATGTGCTATTTCAAAGTAAGGAATAGCATGCACAGAGTCCAAGGGTTCCCCTTAGAGGTAAAACAGTGGTAAAAATAGACAATACTAATGCTCTATTTTGTGGTAGTGTGGTCGAGCAGTAGGCTTATCCAAGGAGCAGTGTTAAGCATTTGTTGTACATACACATAGACAATAAATGAGGTACACACACTCAGAGACAAATCCAGCCAATAGGTTTTTATATAGAAAAATATCTTTTCTTAGTTTATTTTAAGAACCACAGGTTCAAATTCTACATGTAATATCTCATTCGAAAGATATTGCAGGTAAGTACTTTAGGAACTTCAAATCATCAAAATTGCATGTATACTTTTCAAGTTATTCAAAAATAGCTGTTTTAAAAGTGGACACTTAGTGCAATTTTCACAGTTCCTAGGGGAGGTAAGTATTTGTTAGGTTAACCAGGTAAGTAAGACACTTACAGGGCTTAGTTCTTGGTCCAAGGTAGCCCACCGTTGGGGGTTCAGAGCAACCCCAAAGTCACCACACCAGCAGCTCAGGGCCGGTCAGGTGCAGAGTTCAAAGTGGTGCCCAAAACACATAGGCTAGAATGGAGAGAAGGGGGTGCCCCGGTTCCGGTCTGCTTGCAGGTAAGTACCCGCGTCTTCGGAGGGCAGACCAGGGGGGTTTTGTAGGGCACCGGGGGGGACACAAGCCCACACAGAAATTTCACCCTCAGCAGCGCGGGGGCGGCCGGGTGCAGTGTAGAAACAAGCGTCGGGTTTGTAATGGAAGTCAATGGGAGATCTAGGGATCTCTTCAGCGCTGCAGGCAGGCAAGGGGGGGGTTCCTCGGGGAAACCTCCACTTGGGCAAGGGAGAGGGACTCCTGGGGGTCACTTCTCCAGTGAAAGTCCGGTCCTTCAGGTCCTGGGGGCTGCGGGTGCAGGGTCTCTCCCAGGTGTCGGGACTTAGGATTCAAAGAGTCGCGGTCAGGGGAAGCCTCGGGATTCCCTCTGCAGGCGGCGCTGTGGGGGCTCAGGGGGGACAGGTTTTTGTACTCACAGTCTTAGAGTAGTCCTGGGGTCCCTCCTGAGGTGTTGGATCGCCACCAGCCGAGTCGGGGTCGCCGGGTGCAGTGTTGCAAGTCTCACGCTTCTTGCGGGGAGCTTGCAGGGTTCTTTAAAGCTGCTGGAAACAAAGTTGCAGCTTTTCTTGGAGCAGGTCCGCTGTCCTCGGGAGTTTCTTGTCTTTTCGAAGCAGGGGCAGTCCTCAGAGGATGTCGAGGTCGCTGGTCCCTTTGGAAGGCGTCGCTGGAGCAGGATCTTTGGAAGGCAGGAGACAGGCCGGTGAGTTTCTGGAGCCAAAGCAGTTGTCGTCTTCTGGTCTTCCTCTGCAGGGGTTTTCAGCTAGGCAGTCCTTCTTCTTGTAGTTGCAGGAATCTGATTTTCTAGGGTTCAGGGTAGCCCTTAAATACTAAATTTAAGGGCGTGTTTAGGTCTGGGGGGTTAGTAGCCAATGGCTACTAGCCCTGAGGGTGGGTACACCCTCTTTGTGCCTCCTCCCAAGGGGAGGGGGTCACAATCCTAACCCTATTGGGGGAATCCTCCATCTGCAAGATGGAGGATTTCTAAAAGTCAGAGTCACCTCAGCTCAGGACACCTTAGGGGCTGTCCTGACTGGCCAGTGACTCCTCCTTGTTGCTTTCTTTGTTCCCTCCAGCCTTGCCGCCAAAAGTGGGGGCCGTGGCCGGAGGGGGCGGGCAACTCCACTAAGCTGGAGTGCCCTGCTGGGCTGTGACAAAGGGGTGAGCCTTTGAGGTGTCACAGCTCCTGCCTGGGGGAGGTGTTAGCATCTCCACCCAGTGCAGGCTTTGTTACTGGCCTCAGAGTGACAAAGGCACTCTCCCCATGGGGCCAGCAACATGTCTCTGGTGTGGCAGGCTGCTGGAACTAGTCAGCCTACACAGACAGTCGGTTAAGTTTCAGGGGGCACCTCTAAGGTGCCCTCTGTGGTGTATTTTACAATAAAATGTACACTGGCATCAGTGTGCATTTATTGTGCTGAGAAGTTTGATACCAAACTTCCCAGTTTTCAGTGTAGCCATTATGGTGCTGTGGAGTTCGTGTTTGACAGACTCCCAGACCATATACTCTTATGGCTACCCTGCACTTACAATGTCTAAGGTTTTGTTTAGACACTGTAGGGGTACCATGCTCATGCACTGGTACCCTCACCTATGGTATAGTGCACCCTGCCTTAGGGCTGTAAGGCCTGCTAGAGGGGTGTCTTACCTATACTGCATAGGCAGTGAGAGGCTGGCATGGCACCCTGAGGGGAGTGCCATGTCGACTTACTCGTTTTGTTCTCACTAGCACACACAAGCTGGCAAGCAGTGTGTCTGTGCTGAGTGAGAGGTCTCCAGGGTGGCATAAGACATGCTGCAGCCCTTAGAGACCTTCCTTGGCATCAGGGCCCTTGGTACTAGAAGTACCAGTTACAAGGGACTTATCTGGATGCCAGGGTCTGCCAATTGTGGTTACAAAAGTACAGGTTAGGGAAAGAACACTGGTGCTGGGGCCTGGTTAGCAGGCCTCAGCACACTTTCAATTGTAAACATAGCATCAGCAAAGGCAAAAAGTCAGGGGGCAACCATGCCAAGGAGGCATTTCCTTACAGGGTTACTTAAGGGCTCCCCCATGGGTGGGTCCTCAGATTAGTTGGGCAAGACTCTACGAGGAACTCTCTGCAAGACATCTCCTGCTCCTGGAACTGCTGCTGTTCTGCTTCGGAACCGAAACAAGTCTGCTTTTAGTGGGAAGGCTCCCATTGCAACATTGTTTCTCTGGATTCTGTTAAGCTGATAGCGTTTGCATCTTTGGATAGTTCAAACGTGTTAAACGTTGGGCTTGCCATTGGAGTTTAGAGGATTACATGGATTTTTAAAACTATTTAAGATGGAAATTTACCAAAATATTTAAATCCTATATATCAGCATGTAGTGGACAGTCGAATGCATACAATATTCTGTATATTTATTGGGCCAAAAAGCTGACCCATAAAGAACACAAGAGTTCATGCCCTTTTTTATGACTATATTGTTAACGGTCTATTGCTGAGTTTCAATGAATCCAGAAAAAAGTCTTGCCTTCGTAGGGAAGGAAGGTCGCTTCAGAGATTACAGAAAATTGAGAGGAAATGGGTGTTCTCAAAATGACAAGTTTCAGATTTCAAATAGAAGCAAGTGTAGATTAGAGACAAATGGAAGCATTTTTAATAGTGAACAAATGTTAGAAGGAATTGGGAAAGGGAAACTAAACAATGTTAGTCACACATTACTGCTTTGTTTTCCTATCACTAGCAGTGTTGCATCAGATGCATGGGCAGTGCCACCCATTTTCCTCAGAGACCTACGAAGCCCATAGTATTGCTATACTGAAGCATTTTTAATAATGAACAAAGGTTAGAAGGAATTGGGAAAAGGAAACTAAACAACGTTAGTCACACATTACTGCTTTGTTTTCCTATCACTTGCAATCAGTGTTGCATCAGATGCATGGGCAGTGCTGCCTATTTTCTTCAGAGACCTACTAAGCCCATAGTATTGCTATACTGAACCACCCATAGAGCTGTCGGGGTGCATTTTAATTGGTTGAACTACCTCCCATGTCTCCATTGCCTTTACTGACTGGAAATGTGAGTTTATACATTTTATTTATTTATTTGTGGAAAGAGTTGCAATCCACTTCAAGACACCTTGCAATAGTCATAGTAATCTTTTCAGTACTCATTGCAGCCCCTGAATTACGCTGGTGACTCCAGCTGCACTCCCTGCAATTACTGCAACACTGATTGCGATTCATACAGCTCTCAGTACATGTCCTCTGCGACTATTCACACCGTACTAGGATATGCATTAAGAAAAAAACACGATGGAGACTTGGCTACCCACGCATAATGACACCTAACTTGCTTGTGTGTGTTCAACAAATGCTTAACACTACCCTCTGATAAGCCTAACTGCTCGACCACACTACCACAAATAGAGCATTAGTATTATCTATTATTGTCTCTGTCAAGCCTCTTGCGGAACCCCTGGATTGTGTGCACACTATATCTCATTTTGATACAGTATATATAGAGCCAGCTTCCTACAGTGGGTCACTACTGAGAGTGGGCAAACCCCTTTTAGGGTTACTTAAGGGATCCCCATGGGTGGGTCCTCAGATAAGTTGGGCAAGACTCTACGAGGAACTCTCTGCAAGACATCTTCTGCTCCTGGCCCTGGAACTGTTGCTGTTCTGCTTCGGAACCGAAACAAGTCTGCTTTTAGCGGGAAGGCTCCCTAGCAACATTGTTTCTCTGGATCCTGTTAAGCTGATAGCGTTTGCATCTTTGGATAGTTCAAACGTGTTAAACGTTGGGCTTGCCATTGGAGTTTAGAGGATTACATGGATTTTTAAAACTATTTAAGATGGAAATTTACCAAAATAATTAAATCCTATATATCAGCATGTAGTGGACAGTCGAATGCATACAATATTCTGTATATTTATTGGTCCAAAAAGCTGACCCATAAAGAACACAAGAGTTCATGCCCTTTTTTATGACCATATTGTTAACAGTCTATTGCTGAGTTTCAATGAATCCAGAAAAAAGTCTTGCCTTCATAGGGAAGGAAGTTCGCTTCAGAGATTACAGAAAGTTGAGAGGAAATGGGTGTTCTCAAAATGACAAGTTTCAGATTTCAAATAGAAGCAAGTGTAGATTAGAGACAAATGGAAGCATTTTTAATAGTGAACAAAGGTTAGAAGGAATTGGGAAAAGGAAACTAAACAACGTTAGTCACACATTACTGCTTTGTTTTCCTATCACTTGCAATCAGTGTTGCATCAGATGCATGGGCAGTGCTGCCTATTTTCTTCAAAGACCTACTAAGCCCATAGTATTGCTATACTGAACCACCCATAGAGCTGTCGGGGTGCATTTTAGTTGGTTGAACTACTTCCCATGTCTCCATTGCCTTTACTGACTGGAAATGTGAGTTCATACATTTTATTTATTTATTTGTGGAAAGAGTTGCAATCCACTTCAAGACACCTTGCAATAGTCATAGTAATCCTTTCAGTACTCATTGCAGCCCCTGAATTACGCTGGTGACTCCAGCTGCACTCCCTGCAATTACTGCAACATTGATTGCGATTCATACAGCTCTCAGTACATGTCCTCTGCGACTATTCACACAGTACTAGAATATGCATTAAGAGAAAAACACGATGGAGACTTGGCGACCCACACATAATGACACCTAAACTTTTATCAAGCTCTTGGCTTGACTGTCCAGTCTCGTGCCAACTGTCACAATTTGGAGCATTTGCCCTCAGTTCACCTCACTGCTGTTGCTGTTTGCTAGGGTGCCCATTGCTAGGCCCCATCTCTCCTTCTGGCCTCCTCCTCCTACTGCCTGTGTGGGTTCTTGCCACAACCACACAGAGGCAGGCCCAAAGGATCTTGAATTGAAATTGCCTACCCCCTACTACAGTCTTGGTGCAGATTGCTGGGGCCCACCGTTGCTTTTTTTTTTATTGCCCTAGCATGGTGAGCTGGGGCCACCTTCATTTTTACTTCCAATGCTCCTAGCCCTCAGACTGGCAGTGTGGGTCAGAGTGGAGCTGGCTGCAAAATAGAGCCATCAAGGTGACCTATAATGACTGCTCCCTCACTATGGTGCCAGTGTGGAATGCTGGGGTCCTTTGGCACCTGCCTCTGTTGACTCTTTGGTGGCCCTATCCAGAGGATTGTCCCTGCCCATCGGCTACCTAGATTCACTGAGTTGTGTGTCTGGCTTCCTGTTCTAACACCATTGGTCCACTCTTCCTCCTACCATCCAGAGTGCCACACCCACATGCGCCCCAGCCTGTGCTCCTTTTCCTGCTCATTGATTGCCCATACGCATAGTCGTCTGAACAGTTCACATCAGCCCCTGTCCACGTTGGGAAGCCAAGGACCCAAAAGGCAGCATATATGCCCCTGGAGCAAATCTTGACTATACTCAGCTAAAAATGTCAAATTTATGGAATTGGCTTCCCTTCTCCAAGCCCCCCTTCTCATTTGCTAACCCCAACAAAATCCTATGAACACCATTGCAGACTAACAGAAAGAGTCATCTACAATGAATCGCTATTGAAGAACCTTCACTCCTGCAAACAAGACCTCAGTAATACAGTTAGAAGAACTAACAGATGGAATCAGATTCCTTAACGGCAGGGCAAAGGACTCCGAAGGTCATTCCAGCCGCAACAATATGTGGATTTTGGGGTGCCTGAGGGCAAGGAGAGCCCTAATCTCACACTTTAAGTGGAGCAATGGCTGTCCACAGAGGTTGCTCAGGCTGGGCTTTCCAGCATGTTCATGATGGAGCAAGCATGCAAAGTCCTCAGCGTCACCAAGACCATTAGATTGGTAAACTATATGGACAGAGATCATCTACTGTGGTGTTCTTTCTTGTAAAGCTGGCCACTTTGACGTTGATGGCAATAAAGTTGTGCTGTTTCCTGACTTTACGTTGGCCATTCAGCACAAGCATACTTCCTTTAACTGTGTCACGCAGAGTCTGAGGGACCTCTGCGTGCACTATTTCTTCATGTTGTGAACAACCAAACCCACGTCTTCACAAACCTGAGGAAACGAGTGACGGGTTGGGCAGGTATGTCTCTGCGGATGGCCCCTTTCCTGTTAGTGACTGTGCTCCACTGACATGGTGCTGCTATGCTGGTGTTCACTTCCATGCTGCATCCAGGCGATCTGGTTCACTGAATATTCCCTCCAAAACGCAGGCAACAGGCTGCCATAGCTGCTGCTGCTGCCCTGCATTGATGTGACGCTCCGAAATCGACAGAAAAATCTGACTCAGGGTGATCCAATCCCTTGTCGACGTCTCCTCTCTGCAGTTTTACACCGCCCATCCCCCACTATTGACCCCTCAGACAGTCAATGACCTGATCAGACTAACAGCTCTTAGGATGTCTCAACATAATTAATAAAGTTTGCTTGCGCCTAAGCTTCTAATTCCCCCTTATTTTGTTAAAGCGCCTAGTATATAACATTGTTCTAGGGACTCCTCCTAGGGACTAGACTCCTTGCTTTTGCCATTTTGCCATTCCCTCAGTTCACTATGTTGTCTAGGGAAAGCATTCACCCAGTTCTATGTTCTTTACAGTTTGGGTGGGAGGGCGTTTCACCTTGGCCCTTGGATGATTAGTTGGGTTGTTTTTGCACATCAGATTTAGACTTTTGGTCTTGTTATCATAAGAGCATGTGGATATACTTGTGGTTGCACGGCTGTTGCTTTCGCTACCATGTGTTAGAAGACCACTCAAAATGGCTCCACTCACTCCCTTGTCCTTTCATGTCCTAGAATGTTCTTGGCAGGCACTCTCTCAAGAAATGGTAGAACACAGACTCCTATATTAATCGTAGAATGTGCAAGTCAGGTTCCTCCAGGAAACCCACATTACTGAGTCTGAGGGGGCTAGGTTGTTGAAGAGGTGGAGTGTTCAATGTTTCTATACCAATAACTCTGTCTGTGCGAGAGGTGTTCTTTTCAGACTGCACCCAATTGTCCTTTTCAGGCCACTTACAGTTGAGGTAGACAGGGTAGGCAGATATGTTTTGGCGGAAGGGTCGCTTGTGGTGCCATTGTCTTCATGAGCAGTCTATATCTCCCTACCATTGACAAGGTGGCCTTCTTGTCTGATCTGTCCAAGGTGTTAATTAGATGGGCTGTATACCCTGGATCCTTAAAGGGGCTTCAACTGCACATTGGAACCCTCCCTCAGCAGATCCCGTCCGTCAATTCTTCACTCCCCTATAAACACAGTTCCTAGATCACTCTCAAAATGGCTATCAAAATGGTCCTGAGGGAACATACAGAGAAACCGTATCCCAGCCAAAAAAGAGTGTTCCCTGTACTTGCCTTCCTGCGATTTAAATGCCAAACCTGCTTGTTTCCTCCTCTCAGATACACTGCATATGTCTACTTTTCATGTTGAGTATTTGAGTAAAACCTTTCCCATTCACTATCTCATCACAGTGATGGGTTTAGGGCAGACCCTTCCACCAGTCTCTACATCAGGGGTCTTCAAACTGAGGGGTCCTCAAGTGATCCTAGGGGGGGCTCCAGGCTCTGGCCAAAAGAAGCATTACACAGATAACAGTAGTTTGTTTTAAGGAGAAACATGTTATTGCATTTTTGAAAAGGCAACAGAACTGCAATGTTTAAATAAATCTAGACATATTAAAACATTGACATCTTTATAAAATAGTTGTGAAAAATTCTGAGGGGGGCACCATGATTATTATTTTTCAACTGGGGGGGGGCGCGACATTAAAAGGTTTGGAGACCACTGCCCTACATGCACTTATGTCCACCATGAGCAAAGTAAATACCTATTCTGAGGTGAACGCTGGGTCCACACTCACCCCATTAAATTAATAGGACACTTTAAGTGGAGCAATGGCTGTCCACAGAGGTTGCTCTGGCTGGGCTTTCCAGCATGTTCATGATGGAGCAAGCATGCAAAGTCCTCAGCGTCACCAAGACCATTAGATTGGTAAACTATATGGACAGAAATCATTTACTGTGGTGTTCTTTCTTGTAAAGCTGGCCACTTTGACGTTGATGGCAATAAAGTTGTGCTGTTTCCTGACTTTACGTTGGCCATTCAGCACAAGCATACTTCCTTTAACTGTGTCACGCAGAGTCTGAGGGACCTCTGCGTGCACTATTTCTTCATGTTGTGAACAACCAAACCCACGTCTTCACAAACCTGAGGAAACGAGTGACGGGTTGGGCAGGTATGTCTCTGCGAATGGCCCCTTTCCTGTTAGTGACTGTGCGCCACTGACATGGTGCTGCTATGCTGGTGTTCACTTCCATGCTGCATCCAGGCGATCTGGTTCACTGAATATTCCCTCCAAAATGCAGGCAACAGGCTGCCATAGCTGCTGCTGCTGCCCTGCATTGATGTGACGCTCCGAAATCGACAGAAAAATCTGACTCAGGGTGATCCAATCCCTTGTCGACGTCTCCTCTCTGCAGTTTTACACCGCCCATCCCCCACTATTGACCCCTCAGACAGTCAATGACCTGATCAGACTAACAGCTCTTAGGATGTCTCAACATAATTAATAAAGTTTGCTTGCGCCTAAGCTTCTAATTCCCCCTTATTTTGTTAAAGCGCCTAGTATATAACATTGTTCTAGGGACTCCTCCTAGGGACTAGACTCCTTGCTTTTGCCATTTTGCCATTCCCTCAGTTCACTATGTTGTCTAGGGAAAGCATTCACCCAGTTCTATGTTCTTTACAGTTTGGGTGGGAGGGCGTTTCAACTTGGCCCTTGGATGATTAGTTGGGTTGTTTTTGCACATCAGATTTAGGCTTTTGGTCTTGTTATCATAAGAGCATGTCGATATACTTGTGGTTGCACGGCTGTTGCTTTCGCTACCATGTGGAAGCACTATCCCCTGTTAGTAGACCACTCAAAATGGCTCCACTCACTCCCTTGTCCTTTCATGTCTTAGAATGTTCTTGGCAGGCACTCTCTCAAAAAATGGTAGAACAGACTCCTATATTAAACGTAGAATGTGCAAGTCAGGTTCCTCCAGGAAACCCACATTACTGAGCCTGAGGGGGCTAGGTTGTTGAAGAGGTGGAGTGTTCAATGTTTCTATACCAATAACTCTGTCTGTGCGAGAGGTGTTCTTTTCAGACTGCACCCAATTGTCCTTTTCAGGCCACTTACAGTTGAGGTAGACAGGGTAGGCAGATATGTTTTGGCGGAAGGGTCGCTTGTGGTGCCATTGTCTTCATGAGCAGTCTATATCTCCCTACCATTGACCAGGTGGCCTTCTTGTCTGATCTGTCCAAGGTGTTAAGTAGATGGGCTGTATACCCTGGATCCTTAAAGGGGCTTCAACTGCACATTGGAACCCTCCCTCAGCAGATCCCGTCCATCAATTCTTCACTCCCCTATAAACACAGTTCCTAGATCACTCTCAAAATGGCTATCAAAATGGTCCTGAGGGAACATACAGAGAAACCGTATCCCAGCCAAAAAAGAGTGTTCCCTGTACTTGCCTTCCTGTGATTTAAATGCCAAACCTGCTTGTTTCCTCCTCTCAGATACACTGCATATGTCTACTTTTCATGTTGAGTATTTGAGTAAAACCTTTCCCATTCACTATCTCATCACAGTGATGGGTTTAGGGCAGACCCTTCCACCAGTCTCTACATCAGGGGTCTTCAAACTGAGGAGTCCTCAAGTGATCCTAGGGGGGGCTCCAGGCTCTGGCCAAAAGAAGCATTACACAGATAACAGTAGTTTGTTTTAAGGAGAAACATGTTATTGCATTTTTGAAAAGGCAACAGAACTGCAATGTTTAAATAAATCTAGACATATTAAAACATTGACATCTTTATAAAATAGTTGTGAAAAATTCTGAGGGGGGCACAATGATTATTATTTTTCAACTGGGGGGGCGCGACATTAAAAGGTTTGGAGACCACTGCCCTACATGCACTTATGTCCACCATGAGCAAAGTAAATACCTATTCTGAGGTGAACGCTGGGTCCACACTCACCCCATTAAATAAATAGGAGGCTGAGAGTACAGTTTTGCACAAGAGTAGAGATCAGAAGCCTCCACAAGCACCCTATATTGGGCCGTTAGAATGAAATGTTAATGGGACTACGGGGAGCCTTAAAGATGTCACTAGACCCCCCTGATATCCTAGGAGTTATAGACAATCTCCAATTTTTTACAGTCCTGGATCTCCCTGGCTATGCTCCTTTGTTTAGCCCATCAGTGAACATTCATATTCCAACTCATGCCTCTCCACCTCCTTAATTCTGCACACCTGTAATCGGCAGAAGGCCCCAGGCAATGGGGTACCTGGATGCATCACTGATGGACAGTTTTGCTGTTCCCTGCCGCGCTGTTACCTGCTGTGAAGAAATAGGGTGTATTATATGGTTTGGTTGTTCGACCTCACTGTGTATGACACTTTGTTACAGGAAATGTAGAAAATGCACATAAAAATATAATGCAGCAACAGACATTGGCAGAAAGCGCTACGCAGATGTGTGAAATAAAAGAACACTGGAGTCCCAAATCCAATGCTGACCGGAATAAGGTGAAAAGTTCACTTTAGGACATATAAATAAGTACACTTGAAAAGATTGCAGTTAAAAGCTAAGTCGTGTTAAGCAAACATGTAGTATATACAATTTAGGCATACAGGCTCACTTGCACATACTTTGTGTTTCCAAACAGACTGTAAACCTGATTACATAATGAGTGCAGGAAATCTAATCAGCTCAGACTTCATGGAGGTCTTAGGGTTACAATGATAAGGCACACATGGTATTTGTAGGAAGTTGGTTCTGTATGCACTATTTCAAAGTAAGGAATAGTATGCACAGAGTCCAAGGGTTCCCCTTAGAGGTAAGATAGTGGCAAAAAGAGATAATACTAATGCTCTATTTTGTGGTAGTGTGGTCGAGCAGTAGGCTTACAAAGGAGTAGTGTTAAGCATTATTTGTACATACACAAGCAATAAATGAGGAACACACACTCAAAGACAATTCCAGGCCAATCGGTTTTTGTATAGAAAAATATATTTTCTTAGTTTATTTTAAGAACCACAGGTTCAAGATTTACATGTAATACTTCAAATGAAAGGTATTGCAGGTAGGTACTTTAGGAACTTTGAATTAGCAAAATAGCATATACAGTTTTCACATAAATCACATATAGCTATTTTAAAACTAGACACTGCAATTTTCAACAGTTCCTGGGGGGAGTAAGAGTTTGTTAGTTTTTGCAGGTAAGTAAACCACCTATGGGGTTCAAGTTTGGGTCCAAGGTAGCCCACTGTTGGGGGTTCAGAGCAACCCCAAAGTTACCACACCAGCAGCTCAGGGCCGGTCGGGTGCAGAGGTCAAAGTGGTGCCAAAACGCATAGGCTTCAATGGAGAAGGGGGTGCCCCGGTTCCAGTCTGCCGGCAGGTAAGTACCCGTGTCTTTGGAGGGCAGACCAGTGGGGGTTTGTAGGGCACCAGGGGGGACACAAGCCCACACAGAAAGTACACCCTCAGCAGCACGGGGGCGGCTGGGTGCAGTGTGCAAACAAGCGTCAGGTTTGTAATAGAAATCAATGGGAGAACAAGGGGTCTCTTCAGCGAAGCAGGCAGGCAAGGGGGGGGCTCCTCGGGGTAGCCACCACCTGGGCAAGGGAGAGGGCCACCTGGGGGTTGCTCCTGCACTGGAGGTCGGATCTTTCAGGCCCTGGGGGCTGCGGGTGCAGAGTCTTTACCAGGCGTCGGATCTTAGAAGCAGGCAGTCACGGGCAGGGGGAGCCTCTGGATTCCCTCTGCAGGCGTCGCTGTGGGGGCTCAGGGGGGTCAACTCTGGCTACTCACGGTCTCGCAGTCGCCGGGGAGTCCTCCCTGAAGTGATTGTTCTCCACAAGTCGAGCCGGGGGCGTCGGGTGCAGAGTGTCAAGTCTCACGCTTCCGGCGGGAAACGCAAGTTGTTTCAAAGTTGCTTCTTTGTAGCAAAGTTGCAGTCTTAGGTGAACAGAGCCGCTGTCCTCAGGAGTTCTTGGTCCTTCTAGATGCAGGGCAGTCCTCTGAGGTTTCAGAGGTCGCTGGTCCCTGGGGAGAGCGACGCTGGAGCAGTGTCTTTAGAAGTGGGGAGACAGGCCGGTAGAGCTGGGGCCAAAGCAGTTGGTGTCTCCGTCTACTCTGCAGGGTTTTTCAGCTTAGCAGTCCTCTTCTTCTTAGGTTGCAGGAATCTGAGTTCCTAGGTTCTGGGGAGCCCTTAAATACTAAATTTAAGGGTGTGTTTAGGTCTGGGGGGTTAGTAGCCAATGGCTACTAGCCCTGAGGGTGGGTACACCCTCTTTGTGCCTCGTCCCTGAGGGAGGGGGGCACATCCCTAATCCTATTGGGGGAATCCTCCATCTGCAAGATGGAGGATTTCTAAAAGTTAGAGTCACCTCAGCTCAGGACACCTTAAGGGCTGTCCTGACCGGCCAGTGACTCCTCCTTGTTTTTCTCATTATCTCCTCCGGCCTTGCCGCCAAAAGTGGGGCTGTGACCGGAGGGGGCGGGCAACTCCACTAGCTGGAGTGCCCTGTGGTGCTGTAACAAAGGGGGTGAGCCTTTGAGGCTCACCGCCAGGTGTTACAGTTCCTGCAGGGGGAGGTGATAAGCATCTCCACCCAGTGCAGGCTTTGTTACTAGCCACAGAGTGACAAAGGCA
This sequence comes from Pleurodeles waltl, assembly GCF_031143425.1. NCBI lineage: Eukaryota > Metazoa > Chordata > Amphibia > Caudata > Salamandridae > Pleurodeles > Pleurodeles waltl. The sequence continues at coordinate 430,023,325 of NC_090444.1, forward strand.
CTCTCCCCATGTGGCCAGCAACATGTCTGGTGTGTGGCAGGCTGCTAAAACTAGTCAGCCTACACGGATAGTCGGTTAAGGTTTCAGGGGGCACCTCTAAGGTGCCCTCTGGGGTGTATGTTACCATAAAATGTACACTGGCATCAGTGTGCATTTATTGTGCTGAGTTGTTTGATACCAAACTTCATAGTTTTCAGTGTAGCCATTATGGTGCTGTGGAGTTTGTGCATGACAGACTCCCAGACCATATACTCTTATGGCTACCCTGCACTTACAATGTCTAAGGTTTTGCTTAGACACTGTAGGGGCACAGTGCTCATGCACTTGTGCCCTCACCTATGGTATAGAGCACCCTGCCTTAGGGCTGTAAGGCCTGCTAGAGGGGTGACTTATCTATACTGCATAGGCAGTGTGAGGTTGGCATGGCACCCTGAGGGGAGTGCCATGTCGACTTACTCGTTTTGTCCTCACTAGCACACACAAGCTGGCAAGCAGTGTGTCTGTGCTGAGTGAGGGGTCCCCAGGGTGGCATAAGACATGCTGCATCCCTTAGAGACCTTCCCTGGCATCAGGGCCCTTGGCACCAGGGGTACCAGTTACAAGGGACTTACCTGGATGCCAGGGTGTGCCAATTGTGGATACAAAATTACAGGTTAGGGAAAGTACACTGGTGCTGGGGCCTGGTTAGCAGGCCTCAGCACACTTTCAAATCAAAACTTAGCATCAGCAAAGCCAAAAGTCAGGGGGTAACCATGCCAAGGAGGCATTTCCTTACAGTATTAAAATTGTATTTGCTGTAGAAATGCATGTATTCAGGAGTGAAGAATGGTTAGTTTGTCGAACATTGATAAAGCCACAAGTAAAGAATGTGTGGAAGGTTAGTTTGGAGTTATGGAATTACTGGGTCACAGGTGCTCAAATGCCAGTCAATCATCATTTACTGTCTTGTAATAAAGCATTTTGTGGTTTTTTTAATATAAGAGGCTGTCTATTCCACAGCATCCTGAGACTGGCTGCCTGCCTGTGTGAGGAGGGTCGATCTCCTTGTCATACCAGCAAAGGGCTGTCTTTTCATTGTGGATGGAAGAACTAGGGACACTGGCTACCGTCAAAGAGGAGGCCAGAGCCTGAAACGATCTCTGTAGGGCAGCCAAGCCACCGTGAATGCCCTCCATGTAGGGATTCCAGTCTCTGGATGGCATTCACTATAGTTGACTGCCCTGCAGAGATGGATCTCAGGAGGTCAATAGACTCCTCAGTGAGGGCAGCAGGGCTGACTGAGGCAGGGCCTGAGGTGCCTGGGGGGAAGGAGATGCCCACCCTGCTGGGTGAGCGGGCACAGGCAACTCAGTGGGGGGCTACTGGGAGGGCGGTGCTAGTACGGAGGGTGGTGGAAGATGTTGTAGCTGGGGTAGTCCCAGAGGGGTATGCCACTGTCCTGCCATTTGATAAAGTTTGTTTTGACCAATGACTTTGTGTTTCACCACTGCGCATATTAGTTGCTCAATGTTCACCAGTAGCACATGGTATGTTTTGTTCAGTTGAGCCACCTATTGGCTTTGACATGGCATTAGCCATTACTTTCTGTATTCAGTTTAGCCGCCTATGGGCTTTGACATTGCATTAGTCATTACATTCTGTATTGTGCCTATTGGCTTTGACATGGCATTAGCCATTGCTTTCTGTATTCAGTTTAGCCGCCTATGGGCTTTGACATTGCATTAGTCATTACATTCTGTATTCTGCCTATTGGCTTTGACATGCTGTATCCAGTCTAGCCGCCTATTGGCTTTGACATGATATCATATATTACATTTTGTATTCAGCTCCGCTGCCTATTGGCTTTGACATGATATCATATATTACACTTTGTATTCAGCTTAACTGCCTATTGGCTTTGACATGATATTCAGCTCCGCTGCCTATTGGCTTTGACATGATATTATACATTACACTTTGTATTCAGCTCCGCTGCCTATTGGCTTTGACATGATATTATACATTGCATTTTGTATTCAGCTCAGCTGCCTATGGGCTTTGACATGATATAAGACATTGTATTTTGTATTCAGCTTAGATGCCTATTGGCTTTGACATGACACTAGACATTGCATTTGATATTTAGGTTAGCTGCCTATTGCCTTTAACATGACATTGCATTTGATATTTAGGTTAGCTGCCCATTGCCTTTAACGTGGAGTTAGACATTGCAGTTGAGAATAGTTCTGTATTTTTCCAAGCTGTGTTTTTGCACCAGAGAACCAAAATGTTTTGCTCTCACAGTAGACTAGACCTGATAAGAGAGAGTACATGGGCGTTGTTTCTCTTCCCTTGAGCTTGGGAACAGGAGTAGTCTTGGAGACCTGGCCAGTCTCCAAAAGGCTTGCTCAGTTTCCCAGGTCTGAGAGGAGGGGGCACACCTTTGTAACGAATGTAACAGGCTGCAGAGAGTCAGATTCGAATCTGCCGGACCTCGTGCTGGAGCTTGGCGCCAGTTGCCAGCATCCCGTGTGGGTAGATGACACTCTTTCTCGCGGCTGACAGGGGTCTCAGCTTGCAGACCTTAGAAAGATGTAGCTGTAAATAGTTCCTACACGGTGAAGTATTTGTTTTGCTTTGCATTCAATATCTTATAAATATAACCTGCTGTGTATATTGCAAACTGATATATTTTGTTTGATTAACGCGGACTTGAAAGCTACTAATTCGTCATTCATTCATAAACATTGTGGTTGGGGAAGAATAAAATAACAATAAAAGTCTTCTTTGACCTCAGAAGTGCATTTCTGTTGTGTTATGTTAGTGCTTAGAAACTAAAATAAGAGGAAAGCACTACAATTGGTACCTGGAGTCGTGGGGTCGGTCATTAAGAGGTGATTAAAGGGGTTTGACGAGTTAGTAGATTTCTAAGTGCACACTTTAAAAGTGTAATTGTTTTTTGTTGTTTGGAGAATTACAGAAATTGTTTTCTGTTTGGAGAATCACAGTAGCACGGCAGACCATGTCTGAGAATACATGTGTTGATGAACTGCCTGATGGTGCTAAGAAAAACTGTGAATTGTTTTCTGTTTGGGGAATTACAGAAGAAAATGCATGTGTAGCTAAAAGGCCTGATAATGTTTTGAGAAATAATTCCCGTTGTATATATGTAGAAAACGTGTCTTTTGGAAGTAATGATGACAGAAAGGTCTGGATACCTTTATCTGCTTACAGAGAAATGCAGGAGAAATGTAGGAAGTTGGAACATGAAAATAGGAATTTACGTGAGCAAATTAGCCAGGATACAATAATTCAAAATAATGCTGAAAGTTATAAAAATGAAGAATCTTTCTTGTCCCATTCCAATAATGAGGGGGTTAAGACAGCTCCGAGCTGCACTGAGGACGACGAGTTACCGTTGCAAAATGCACAAGTAAAACGAAGGATTTTAGAGCAAGACACCCCGAGTTTCATTAGCTTGTTTGATTTTTGGAAAAAGAATAGCCCTCATTTGAGAGAAATCCTAACACTTTTGTACATGGTCACTGTGAAAAATAATATGCAGCTGCGCGCGTGTGATTTGGCAAATGAAATAATGCAGACTTTAGGTTTCTGCGCAGTGCAAGAAGGAAATACTTATGTACATTTAAATCATGAACAAGGGAAGAAAATAGTGCCCCTAGCTAGAATCATACAATGGATCTGGTACTTGCAAGACAGGGCTAGAGTACCACAGATAAAAGAATTATCAATGAAATTGTGTGCACCATTTGAATTCGTGTCTACTGAAGATAAAAAGCATGTTTGTTTTACTAATGATTCATTGACTGAAATGTTGCTTTCTGGCACAGTAGAAGGAACAGCGTTATATAATGTGTGTCAGATTTTAAAGCAAGAGCTACGTGAGATGTGTCATTTTTATGCTGATTTTTGGTTCTTTGATAATGTTTTAGCCACATGGCTTGTACCTAACTGGTTCAATTACCTTGCAGATGTTAATGAGAAAAATGCAGAGAGAGAAGTGTTCACCCAGAATTCTGCCTTAGTGGGGATGGCTATGTGGGTGCCCCAGAAATGTGAAAAGGCCACTTACAGGTGGGCAGAGATGAGAGAGATGCCCATTCCCTTAGATTTGATAAAAACTGTGCAGCATGCACAAAAGCAATCTGTCATGCAAGCAGTCACAGAGCAGTTGGGGAGAGGAAAGTTACCAGAACAGAAATGGCAAATTGATCATGTTTTAGGGAGAGTGATTGCTGCAAATTACCAAGGAAAAATCGAAATTATGCTGATACCTAGAAAAGAATCTGATTCATTCATACAAATTGGAGACAGAATGGCCCAAATTGAAGAAAATGCAGTGAATGGAGGTTTGGTAAAGAAGGAGTCTGCCCCAGCCCTTCTCACAGTGCAAGAAAAGGGAAGCTGTGGCGCAGCAGATAAAAACCTCAGTGCTGATGTGTGGGCTGAAGCCCCAAGTGATCCTCCAGAACCTGCAGTGAATATAACAAAGGGCCCCAAAAACGTCCTGCTGATTATAAAACAGGGAAAGAAAGAGGAAGGGTGCAGTTTAAATGAAAAATGTTATTTGCAAGAAAAGTCATACTTGTTTCTTTTGCAGATCCGACCACGTTTCGCCACTGTCCCTGAGTGCGCTGTGTGGTCCCCCTTCCGGTGTGTGCGTGTGGGGTCGGGGAAGGGACCGAATCCCCAACCTGAACCTGGCTGAGTAAAGTGCCAGCACCATGGATCCATTTTGCGCAAACTGCGCCTTCAGTTCAAGTTCAACTTGTTTGCTGTGTTTTTTTTTTTTCCCTCTCGTATGGAACTCTGACTTTTGCTTACCTTCCAGAAAACCTTTCAGATGGACCGTGCACCTTTACATGAGCAGAACTCATGCCACATCAAATTGCTAACACTGTTGAATTAGAGACTCATTCAGAAAAAAAAATTGCCCAGTCTTTTCTATGTAGATGTATCTGATGTGAAAGGTTATGAAATCAATGTGTTAATTCACTTCTATTGCTTTACAGGGATTGCTTTGATCATAATGTTTTTTTTGTGCTGATGTTTTTTTTTTTTGTTTGTTTGAAATATGAGATATGTGAAACAAAAATTCATTGGTCAAAGGGCGGAATGTCCTGCCATTTGATAAAGTTTGTTTTGACCAATGACTTTGTGTTTCACCACTGCGCATATTAGTTGCTCAATGTTCACCAGTAGCACATGGTATGTTTTGTTCAGTTGAGCCACCTATTGGCTTTGACATGGCATTAGCCATTACTTTCTGTATTCAGTTTAGCCGCCTATGGGCTTTGACATTGCATTAGTCATTACATTCTGTATTGTGCCTATTGGCTTTGACATGGCATTAGCCATTGCTTTCTGTATTCAGTTTAGCCGCCTATGGGCTTTGACATTGCATTAGTCATTACATTCTGTATTCTGCCTATTGGCTTTGACATGCTGTATCCAGTCTAGCCGCCTATTGGCTTTGACATGATATCATATATTACATTTTGTATTCAGCTCCGCTGCCTATTGGCTTTGACATGATATCATATATTACACTTTGTATTCAGCTTAACTGCCTATTGGCTTTGACATGATATTCAGCTCCGCTGCCTATTGGCTTTGACATGATATTATACATTACACTTTGTATTCAGCTCCGCTGCCTATTGGCTTTGACATGATATTATACATTGCATTTTGTATTCAGCTCAGCTGCCTATGGGCTTTGACATGATATAAGACATTGTATTTTGTATTCAGCTTAGATGCCTATTGGCTTTGACATGACACTAGACATTGCATTTGATATTTAGGTTAGCTGCCTATTGCCTTTAACATGACATTGCATTTGATATTTAGGTTAGCTGCCCATTGCCTTTAACGTGGAGTTAGACATTGCAGTTGAGAATAGTTCTGTATTTTTCCAAGCTGTGTTTTTGCACCAGAGAACCAAAATGTTTTGCTCTCACAGTAGACTAGACCTGATAAGAGAGAGTACATGGGCGTTGTTTCTCTTCCCTTGAGCTTGGGAACAGGAGTAGTCTTGGAGACCTGGCCAGTCTCCAAAAGGCTTGCTCAGTTTCCCAGGTCTGAGAGGAGGGGGCACACCTTTGTAACGAATGTAACAGGCTGCAGAGAGTCAGATTCGAATCTGCCGGACCTCGTGCTGGAGCTTGGCGCCAGTTGCCAGCATCCCGTGTGGGTAGATGACACTCTTTCTCGCGGCTGACAGGGGTCTCAGCTTGCAGACCTTAGAAAGATGTAGCTGTAAATAGTTCCTACACGGTGAAGTATTTGTTTTGCTTTGCATTCAATATCTTATAAATATAACCTGCTGTGTATATTGCAAACTGATATATTTTGTTTGATTAACGCGGACTTGAAAGCTACTAATTCGTCATTCATTCATAAACATTGTGGTTGGGGAAGAATAAAATAACAATAAAAGTCTTCTTTGACCTCAGAAGTGCATTTCTGTTGTGTTATGTTAGTGCTTAGAAACTAAAATAAGAGGAAAGCACTACAGCCACCACCAGGGAGCCTCCATTGGAGGAGAAATCTGAGTCAGATGTCGTAGATCCTGTCTCCCCCAGGGTGCTCCCCTAGCCCTCCAACCCACTGGTCCCCTCAGCGTCGGTGGACTCTTCCTCCTGGGTCCTGTGGGCTGCAGCACCCCCACTCGCCAGTGCCCCTGCTCCTTTGTCAGATGATGTTAATGCACACAAGGACTGGATGAGAAAAGCAGAAAGGGTGGGGGAAAAAGAAAGAGAGCACAGGGTAAATTACAGCAACAACAGCACATATGGCGTACACATCACAAACACTCACTGGGAATAACAGTGTGACCCACAATGACAAACCATTGCCTGGGAACAACAGCAAAAATGAACCCAAACACTACCATCTGCACACCTACTGGGACTCAGTAAGCCATGTGTGCCATGGTATGCCACCTACTTGCCAATACCAAATATACATACCACCCTACATTGCTAAGCAGGACTCCACAAGATTAGCTAAACTGGCATATTGGGGCATCCACTGACTAGAACCTTGCACCCAAACACCATGGCAGGCAACAAATAGAATACGATACATTGTGTACTCACCCCCTTGTGGCTGCTGTACTGCCCTCAAGCACCCATCCGACTCCGGATTGGCCAGAGCCAGTATGTGGGGGATTAGTGGGGTGTCAGAGTCCGACGGGCACCCCTCCCTTGTTGGGAGGCCTTCCCAGCTGGACCTCCACGGTCCACTGGGCCCAGTGTCTCAGGTCCTCCCACCGTTTCCTGCAGTTGGTGCTCCGCCGGCTATAGACCCCCAGGGTCCGCACGTCCGTGGCATGCCAAAAACTTTCTTGTGATGGACGCTGACCTGCGTAGGTAACACAGATGAATGGACACCATGAACTCAACACTCCATTCTGTTACAGAAATGGCTAACATACTGCATAGATTCCACATTAAGCTCACACATGACCCCTACCTCTGCGAACACATTGCATGCATTAAAACTACACTCCCCAAATGTCACACTGCCAGCACACACATACATCTTCATACAGCCATGTTGCATCCAACGTACCCATAAGGTACTCACCTGTTGTTTTGGAGGCCCATACAACTGCCCATACAAGGGTAGCACCCCATCCACAAGCTTCTCCAACCCCTCCAATGTGAAGGCTGGGGCCCTTACCCCTGTAGTATGGGCCATCACAGGTCCCAGACACAGGACACAGCAGACACGCAGTGGAGGTGTTCATCTGTAGAGAGTCAGGAATCAAGTGAAGTGGGTCAGAGAAAATGGCAGTCGCGTCCGCGGCGGTGAACACTGTCACCGCCTGCGGTGATCATCATTAGTTCCTGTGCTCCATAGACCTCCATGTTAACCAACGAGGAGTTGCAGACCGTCTTCCGCCACAACGCCAAACGCCAGCGGAGTGAGGTCACTTTCACATGTCCCTGCATACAGGACAGGCGGTTGTCAATCCTAATGCTGGTACTCATGGCGGACAATTTAATGTGCGTCATAGGTACCGATGGTACACACCAAGACAATTCCAGTCTGCTACATACTTTGGCCTGCTTATAGAATCTGGCACTGAAATTAATTCTCATACCAATGCACTGCTGGCAGAAGAGTAGTTAACAGGACATTTATAATGGGATGATACTAATCACGACACACGACTCCGACTACATCTGTGAGACACAATGGCCAATGAAAAGTATTGGTATATCTGAGGAAGTCCGTTTGCATGTAGAGGACACCAGTGCAATTTACAATCTTGTTGGTGTAATCAGATGTGACTGCTCTGTGTACTGTGATATTGTGTGTCCATACTTCCTGTATTCACACATCTCATGTATGGTTTACTTAGATACCTACCACTGCAGAGGAGGAGGCAAGCACCCGTGTACAGATCCTTAGAGGACTTGCTTACACTGGAGGAACTGCACATCATTGTCACCTATCGTCTGGACAGGGCCACAATTACTGAGCTGTGTCAACAATTGGAGCCACATCTGATTCCTGCTATCCGTAGCACTACAGGAATACCCCCTGCAGTACAGGTACTGTCAGTGCTCCACTTCCTGGCAAGTGGTTCCTTCCAGGTGACTGTAGGCTTGGCTGCAGAAATGTCACAGCCAATGTTTTCTAAAGTGCTTGAAAGAGTTTGGGCTGCCTTGCTAAAACACATGAGCAGTTACATCTCATTCCCCCAGGGTGAAGATTTGCCCACTGTGAAGGCTGGATTCTAAGCCATGGGACACATACCAAATGTGATTGGGGCCATTGACGGGACCCATATTGCTTTGGTCCCTCCAAGGACAAATGAGCAGTGTACAGGAATAAGAAGAGCTACCACTCTATAAATGTCCAGATGCTGTGCTTTGCTTATCAAGACATCTCCCAAGTCACTGCCACGTTTCCTGGATCTGTGCATGATACCTATGTGTTGAGGAATAGCAGTGTCCCACAGGTGAGGATGAGAAGGAGGAGGATGTGGACAACAGGACACATATGACACAGCAGTACTTCCACTGACATTCAGGTAAGCCTGTACTTTTGTTCATACCTCCATTACAGTTAAGTGCTGTGTGGCTGCTGTGTTGTGCCAAGCACTACCTTTACTTCTCAATGGACTGTCACTTATACTTTCCCTTTTTGCAGATGTTGGTGTGGTCACAACTGTGTACTGATGTGATTACTACAGACTGCTTACACACATTTGTTGAATGGATTCACACATTACAGGACATTTTCACAGGATAATGCAGGTCAAGACATTGCATATTGTTGTATGATAAAGCACATATACTTCAGTTGCATTCAAGCGTGTTTATTGAAGTGACAAAAAGGATGGGATGGCGCAATAGAGTGGGGTGATGGTGCACGGAAACTTCAGTGTAGTGGCCTAGTTGATGTGTAGCACAGGTCCAGTATCCATGGGACCATAGGAAAAGGAGCAATGGTAGTCCAAAGTGAACAAGGTGTCTCAGTGGCAAACAAGGGAGACATTCAGGAGGGACTCATTTCCTGGCGGTGGTTTGGGGCTTGGCAACAGTTTCTGGTGTCTGTCTGGGTTGCAGGGAACGTTTGCAGGGTGATTCACCTTCTGCAGGGGGTGGGGTGCTGGTGGCTTGTGAGTGATGTGGCAGGTCCTCCTATCCACTAGCTGTAGTAGAAGTGGTTGGCTAGTAAGTACACTGGCTAGTGGAAGGGGCCCGCTGTTGTGCTGTGTACTGTGTACTCACGCATCATGTTGGCCATGTCACCCAGCATCCCTGCAATGGATTCCATGTTGCCATTTTAGCCCTGCAACTGCTGCATGACCTCCTGGTGGTGTACCCCCTGCACCTGCTGGTTCTCCTGCAAGATGGTAATCACCTGGCCCATCCTGTACTGGGATTGTTGGTAGGCCCCCAGGACAAGTGTGAGTGCCTCCTTGGCAGTCAGTTCCCTGGCTGGGTAGTGTATGCTGGTGGATTGTGGGATTGGTAGTAATACATGCTGCACATGCATTACTGCTGTGTGTGCATGCAGAGATGGGAGGGGTGTGCTTGCAGTGGGTAGGCCATGCAGGGGTACACAATTGAGGGTGGTTATGGGGGTGGTTCACTGTATGGGATGGAGTGGGGTGAAGGGAATCAGGGTGAGTGGGTGATATGCCATGCAGGCATCGGTGGTGGTAATAATGACTTACCAGTGTCCAGCCCTCCAGTGACTCCAGTGAGGCCCTCAGGATGCAGGATTGCCAAGAATTTCTCCTCCCTTGCTGTCAACTGTGGGGGGAGGGGTCCACTGCCAGTCTTCATGATGGCAACTTGGTGTCTGGAGGCCACTGCATGCACCTTCCCCCGTAGGTTGTTCCACCTCTTGCGCATGTCATCCCTTCTGCGTGGATATGTTCCCACGGAGTTCACCCTGTCCAGGAACCTCTGGCATAGCTCCATCTTCCTGGAAACACAGGCACACAGGGAACCTCCCACTGGCCCTGGCCCACTGTGCCTGTGTCCCCTGAATGGTGTGCCCACTCCCACTTACACCAGGACCTTCATCGTCTTGCCTGTGGGGGTCCCTGTACAGGTGGGCTCTCAACTGATCGACGTGTCCCCGAGACAGAGGTTTGGGGACATTGGGTGGCTGCTGTTGGAGTCGGATGGGGGGGGCCTGTGGTGGACTGGATGTGTGGGATGTGGAAGCCAACTGACTAGTGGTCCCAGATGGGCCAGGGAGATCATCTAGATTGGGACATCTAGAGTTGCTGTCATCACTGAGGGCATCTTCTGGTGGAGGACTGGGTTGCCGTGGCACATGCTTGCCACTGACATTGGCTGGTGTACCCGTGGACATGTAAAATATTTGTTACAGTCATTGTCTGTCACATATTCAGTTTTCTGGCTTTCCGTATGGGTAGGGTGTTGTCCTCCCACCTTTGGTTAGTGTATGCTGGTGGATTGTGGGATTGGTAGTACTACATGCTGCACATGCATTACTGCTGTGTGTGCATGCAGAGATGGGAGGGGTGTGCTTGCAGTGGGTAGGCCATGCAGGGGTACACAATTGAGGGTGGTTATGGGGGTGGTTCACTGTATGGGATGGAGTGGGGTGAAAGGAATCAGGGTGAGTGGGTGATATGCCATGCAGGCATCGGTGGTGGTAATAATGACTTACCAGTGTCCAGCCCTCCAGTGACTCCAGTGAGGCCCTCAGGATGCAGGATTGCCAAGAATTTCTCCTCCCTTGCTGTCAGCTGTGGGGGGAGGGGTCCACTGCCAGTCTTCATGATGGCAACTTGGTGTCTGGAGGCCACTGCACGCACCTTCCCCCGTAGGTTGTTCCACCTCTTGCGCATGTCATCCCTTGTGCGTGGATATGTTCCCACGGGGTTCACCCTGTCCAGGATCCTCTGGCATAGCTCCATCTTCCTGGAAATGGATATCTGCTGGACCTGTGCACCGAACAGCTGTGGCTCTACCCTGACGATTTCCTACACCATCACCCACAACTCCTCATCTGTGAAAGGGGGATTCTTCTGTGGGGACATGCGTATTGTGCGGTGGGTGTAGTGGGTGTGTTGTGCAGAGTGTGATAGGTGTTGGGGTATGGTGTGTGGTGTGTGATGCGTGAAAAGTGAATAGGTGGCTGTGGTTTGTGTGTGCAGTTTTTGTATTATCTTTTGCTGGCAAGGTATAGTTAGTTTTTTGTGTTTGCAAAGGATTGTGGGTTGTGTGGGGGGGTGTTTTATAGTGCTGTTGATGGGTGTGTACGGTGTGTGTATATGTGTCAGGTGTGGGTTTTTCAATCTGGCCAATGTTGGCATTTGTTGGTGTTGGGTGCCCAATTGTACCGTGACAGTCTGCACCGCCAATGGATGGCTGCCGTTGAGTGTCCACTGTGGTGATTCGTGGTCCATAATTTGGAGGGCGTTGTATTGCTGGCGTGGCAGGGAGTTTGGTGGGTCTGACAGTTTTTTGCCTCCGTTGGGTTTGGCAGAATTGTTGTTGTGGCTGGTTTCTGCCGGTTTTGTGTTTGTGTATCATTATCTGGCGAGCGGATTTCTGCCTCCACGGCGCTCTATTGGCGGTAATCACCATGCCGGTCTTCGGAAAAGAACGCCAATGTCATAATGAGGGCCATAATCTATAAATTTAATGTGGAGGTGATGTAGGTTGTACGTATATGTTACCTCTAAGGGAAAGGCCAACAAAATAGTTACAAGGTAGTGTCTCTCTTTCGCCACACCTCTAACCTCACCCTCACACCCCCTGATCCCATCTCCCTACCCCCCACTCCCTGTTTTTGCAGTTAAGTTCACTGTTTCTCTACTTTTTTTTCTACACTTTGACCACACAACACCAGAAGTTTTACAGACAATGAAGCAATACATTTACTATTGTAGCTTCTGCCCTGGAACTTAGGGTGGCCAACTTCGTATTATCATTTCGCAGGGCACTTTGAAGGTGCGGAAACACACCAGAGTGCAGAAAACACTCATTGAAGGCTATGAGTCAAGTTGCCCATTTTTGGGATTTCATTCCATAGCACCCTAAAATAGGCCTCTAGTATCTTTGAAAGAAATCTAGTTTATCAAGGATGATTAAAGTGCCATACTGTGTCTGAGGGCTGGTCCATCTATGACCTATTAGAATAAGTCTTGTCTGCTTACTTCACAGCGTGTGAGAATTAAGTGTGCACTGTGAATAACTTGGGTATCAAATTGAAATGAAATAGTATCTTAGGTACAGGGACACAATTGTAAACAACAGTCTCCATAAGGTATAATGCCCTGTAGCCACAGGAAATGCATTTCAATCTCATTGTGTCTCTATTCCCTCCTCTATACATATTTGGAGCACTTAGAAACATGCTCAATAAAATTTTGAAAGGACCTCTGTAAGGAAATGCCTCCTTGGCATGGTTACCCCCTGACGTTTTGCCTTTGATGATGCTAAGTTTTGTTTTGAAAGTGTGCTGAGGCCTGCTAACCAGGCCCCAGCACCAGTGTTCTTTCCCTAACCTGTACTTTTGTTTTCACAATTGGCACACCCTGGCATCCAGGTAAGTCCCTTGTAACTGGTACCCCTGGTACCAAGGGCCCTGATGCCAGGGAAGGTCTCTAAGGGCTGCAGCATATCTTATGCCACCCTGGGGACCCCTCACTCAGCACAGACACAATGCTTGCCAGCTTGTGTGTGCTGGTGAGGACAAACCGAGTAAGTCCACATGGCACTCCCCTCAGGGTGCCATGCCAACCTCACACTGCCTATGCAGTATAGATAAGTCACCCCTCTAGCAGGCCTTACAGCCCTAAGGCAGGGTGCACTATACCATAGGTGAGGGCACCAGTGCATGAGCACTGTGCCCCTACAGTGTCTAAGCAAAACCTTAGACATTGTAAGTGCAGGGTAGCCATAAGAGTATATGGTCTGGGAGTCTGTCATGCACGAACTCCACAGCACCATAATGGCTACACTGAAAACTGGGAAGTTTGGTATCAAACTTCTCAGCACAATAAATGCACACTGATGCCAGTGTACATTTTATTGTAACATACGCCCCAGAGGGCACCTTAGAGGTGCCACCTGAAACCTTAACCAACTACCTGTGTAGGCTGACTGGTTTTAGCAGCCTGCCACACTCGAGACATGTTGCTGGCCACATGGGGAGAGTGCCTTTGTCACTCTGTGGCTAGTAACAAAGCCTGTACTGGGTGGAGATGCTTATCACCTCCCCCTTGCAGGAACTGTAACACCTGGCGGTGAGCCTCAAAGGCTCACCCCCTTTGTTACAGCACCCCAGGACATTCCAGCTAGTGGAGTTGCCCGCCCCCTCCGGCCACGCCCCCACTTTTGGCGGCAAGGCCGGAGGAGATAATGAGAAAAACAAGGAGGAGTCACTGGCCAGTCAGGACAGCCCCTAAGGCAACCTGAGCTGAGGTGACTCTGACTTTTAGAAATCCTCCATCTTGCAGACGGAGGATTCCCCCAACAGGGATAGGAATGTGACCGCCTCCCCTTGGGAGGAGGCACAAAGAGGGCCACACCAGTGTAGCCACCCTCAGGGCTAGTAGCCATTGGCTACTGCCCTCCCAGACCTAAACACACCCCTAAATTCTGTATTTAGGGGCTCTCCAGAACCTAGGAACTCCGATTCCTGCAACCTAAGAAGAAGAGGACTGCTAAGCAGAAAATCCCTGCAGAGAAGACGGAGACACCAACTGCTTTGGCCCCAGCTCTACCGGCATGTCTCCCCACTTCTAAAGACACTGCTCCAGCGACGCTTTACCCAGGGACCAGCGACCTCTGAATCCTCAGAGGACTGCCCTGCTCTAGAAGGACCAAGAACTCCCGAGGACAGCGGCTCTGTTCACCCAAGACTGCAGCTTTGTTACAAAGGAGCAACTTTAAACCAACTTGCGTTTCCGGCCGGAAGCGTGAGACTTGCCACTCTGCACCCGACGCCTCCGGCTCGACTTGTGGAGAACAAACACATCAGGGAGGGCTCCCCTGCGACTGCGAGACCGTGAGTAGCCAGAGTTGCCCCCCCTAAGCCCCCACAGCGACGCCTGCAGAGGGAATCCCGAGGCTCCCCCTGACCGCGACTGCCTGTTCCTCAGATCCCGATGCCTGGTAAAGACTCTGCAACCGCAGCCCCCAGGACCTGAAGGATCCGAACTCCAGTGCAGGAGTGACCCCCAGGAGGCCCTCTCCCTTGCCCAGGTGGTGGCTACCCCGAGGAGCCCCCCCTTGCCTGCCTGCATCGCTGAAGAGACCCCTTGGTCTCTCATTGATTTCTATTGCTAACCCTACGCTTGTTTGCACACTGCACCCGGCCTCCCCCGTGCTGCTGAGGGTGTACTTTCTGTGCTGACTTGTGTCCCCCCCGGTGCCCTACAAAACCCCCCTGGTCTGCCCTCCGAAGACGCGGGTACTTACCTGCTGGCAGACTGGAACCGGGGCACCCCCTTCTCCATTGAAGCCTATGCGTTTTGGGCATCACTTTGACCTCTGCACCTGACCGGCCCTGAGCTGCTGGTGTGGTAACTTTGGGGTTGCTCTGAACCCCCAACGGTGGGCTACCTTGGACCCAAACTTGAACCCCGTAGGTGGTTTACTTACCTGCAAAAACTAACTAACTCTTACTCCCCCCAGGAACTGTTGAAAATTGCAGTGTGTCTAGTTTTAAAATAGCTATATGTGATTTATATGAAAACTGTGTATGCTATTTTGATTATTCAAAGTTCCTAAAGTACCTACCTGCAATACCTTTCATTTGAAGTATTACATGTAAATCTAAGAAAATATATTTTTCTATACAAAAACCTATTGGCCTGGAATTGTCTCTGAGTGTGTGTTCCTCATTTATTGCTTGTGTATGTACAACAAATGCTTAACACTACTCCTTTGATAAGCCTACTGCTCGACCACACTACCACAAAATAGAGCATTAGTATTATCTCTTTGTGCCACTGTCTTACCTCCAAGGGGAACCCTTGGACTCTGTGCATACTATTCCTTACTTTGAAATAGTGCATACAGAGCCAACTTCCTACAGACCTCTAATAGGTTGGCAATTCACTGAGGTAGGAAACAGCACCCACCATTCCCATCACTAGATATGGTCCAGTAGCTTTTGCTTTAACCATGGAAGTAGAAGACTTGGAATCTAATCCTCCCAAAATATTTTGGCATAAAACATTGTTTTATGTCCCTGTGCAGGGACTACAACACTGTGCCATCTCTCTGTGGAGGGCATTTACCATGGCTTACTGCCAGAAACACTCCACCACAGTTGAGGTCTAATGGACAAGTTAAAAAAATGTTCACCTAATTACAATATGTACCAGTAAGCAATCATGTTTTGGAATTGTTCCCCTGCTCCCCTTTGTGGCAAGAAAGGTATGGGATGCATAAACTGGGACGAAACCCAACACATATTGTATATTACTTTGGAGGAAACAGCACCCACTCTCACGCTCTCCTCACCAAAGTGTGTTACTGTGAGGAAAGGTACTTGATTTTGAACAAGGAGTCCTGTGTTCCAGTCTTGGTTCTCCTAGTTAACTAGACTGATCTTGGGCAAATCATGTTCTTCCTATATCTATGTCCCATAACATCCCCTTATGTGAGAACCTTGAAACAGACTCTTTGTAGGAAATATGTGCCATATTCACAGGAGATGAACACCATCATGGTTCTCATTCACATATGAATGAGTTTACTATATATTCCTGGCTAAATGGGTACCCTTGAAAGGTAATGAGCATTTACCTCACAACCACTGGACCGGATTGATGAAGCACATTTACATTTCACACTAGCCTTAAATGTCTTTCCTCTTACATTTTGGTTATAATTAGGAAGTCCCAGAATATCAGACTTCCTACACATCCAAAGAGTGGTGGAAAGGGATTACAAAGAATCCAGATTATATTTACCATCTGTCCATATAGAGAAATATGTGAAACAAATTACATTCTTTCACCAGAGGTCTCAGATATGGCTGTTATTAACTGGTTAAATAAATAACGTGGGCTGCGGTAAAAGATTTTGAGGTCTGCCCCATGCTGTACACTGCAGGTGTTCACATTCTGTGAGAAAGTGCCTGTTTTGACATGGTTAGCCCGCCACTTTTTGCCTGGTATTTGATGTGGTTTCAAAGTTGTTAGTGCCCAGGGACCCTGCTTAGTAGGTTCCCTGGGCCAGATCTCTTTCCCAAAACTGTTGTGACGCATTGGCACAATTGGCAACACCTTTAACTGCCAATATACGTCCCTAGTAAATGGTGCTTGGGTACCCAGGGCATGGGGTACTAAGGGTAGGCCCCTGAGGGCAGCAGTACAGATTGTACCACCCTCTGGGACCATGCATCCAAGTGCACCCAGCACTGCCATTGCAGACTGAGTGCCCTGGTGCAATCCCAAAATGCAAACCTGACATGGCACACAGCCTTTGTGATCTTTCCACTGCACTGCATTGCAGGAAAATAGCCTATCAGGAATAGGAAAGTGACCTCTGCACACAGGAAGTGGTTACATAGTGGGTGTAGCCACCCTAGGATAGATGACCCATTGGTCACTATGAGGGACTCCCCTAAGCGCCTGCTAAATGTAGTATTTAGTGGGCATCCCTAGACCTGCAGATCAGATTCTAATGACACTAGAAGCCCTGCAATAAAGAAGACCCAAGGCATGGGAACTGCATTCCTGCTGCACAAAGAAAAAGGCGCCAAACCTTGCCTGCTGCACCCAAGATTCAACAATCACTGCTGAGGGGTTGCATGGACATCGGACGAACTCTACAAAACCCCAGAGGACCACTACCCTTCTGAAAATCACCAAAGACCTCCCTCCAGAGTGAAGGCATCACTCCCTGTAACAGAGAAGCAAAAGACCAGTGAAGTCCAGTTCACTGACCAGCCGCTGACTAAGGAGTCGGACACTGCAGCCAGACCAAATTCAACCTGTCGGACCGGGAGGACAAATCCTGCAAATGTGCCAAGTTTGGTGGCACTGCAAGCTCCAATGGCTGAACCTTTCAATACGTAAACACACTAACCTGGAGCAGGATTCTGTTCCATTTCCGACACTACTCATTCATTTGCTATATATTGACTACCTCTCAGAAGGCGTCTCCTTTTTATGGATGGAAAGGCCTCACCCACCTACTCGTGGCATGTGTCATCATAGGCCAGTTCATCCCACAGAGTTAAGATAATACCAACCCTGTGGTCTCAGCTGTAGCCCCAAGGGAAAACCAGTTCCCTCTGTGGACAGGGAGAACAGAATAAAGTATCTTCTGGTCAGTAGGACACCAGTATCAATAAAAAACTTTAAACTGCCATCACATCTATCCAAAAACACTGTTTTAATTCAGGATGATGTGGGGTAGGATTAAAACAGATTATTTGGTAGTCCCTCCTGTGTTTCTGGGGGAAGAGGGGGTGCTCGTCAGTGTGATCAGGATCTGTGAGGGATCCACACACTTTCTCAGATGCCTGCCAACATGTTTTTGCCTAATGAGCTACCTATCTGGAATATTTGTCCTCAAACATACGGTCCTCCGAACTTCTTCAGGGCAGAGAATATGTCCAACGTCTCTACTGTCAATCACTTGTTTAGATGGTATACATGCAACAAGACAAGACTAGTTCTTACCTGGTCCTCTATACGTATCTCAGCAACTGTCAGGGAAAAACCTTATCAGTCACTCCCTTATTGTCACCAGTTCTTCAAAGAGATGGCTCCTCGGGTACCTAATTCTGGTTCCTCCAATAGGCTGACGCTGACAGTAGGGGCAGTCCATTGGAGGACAGTTGCAGGGAGCATAACTACTCGACCAAGCTACCCTGAAAATTAGAGCATTAGGTGGTCTACGTTTTACCTCTGTAAACCAAGGTGGGGTTGCTTGGACTCTCTGCACAGTGCACATCATTTCTGTACACTATATAGAGAGCCAGCCTCCTACACATGCCTTCTTAGGCATCTTTAAAGTTGTGATGTTTCTAAACCTATGTTATTTTGCATCCCTTATCTGAGTGAGTTTGTAACAAACCCTGCCCTCACAGGCACTTGTGCACACATCATAATATGTGTAGGGGACATGATACTGGGCCCATAAAGACATAACAGGCTGTTTGTGTTTGTTTCATATGCGGATGATGAGAGTTCCTCATCATCATTCACTGTGAGGTGTAGAAAGCAGGACATTTGGCATCCACCAACAAATTAATGTGGATCAAAGCAGAGACATAAAGTGAGACAATAGTGTAAAAGCAGGATAGATAGGCAGCTAGACAGTACTTGGATAAAGTAAAAAAAAAATATTGTAACACTGGACTGTGTTGCATTGTTGTATTTCCTCGCAGTAAGTAAGTGAGTACATAAACAGTCCACATGCTCCTCACTGACCCAATGCCAGAAGGCTGGACGCTGATCTTCTATTACCTTCTCTTCTGCGGTCTAGCAGAAACTCTTGACTCAGATTCATAACATATTCGTTTCTGTAGATCCAAGTCAATACAGGATCAGGATTAATCACTTCCGAGTCTAAGTGCTGAAGAAACCCCAATAAATCAGTTGAGGTTGCATCAGCACTTTTCAGACGGAAGATACAGTCCTTAAAACTCCATTAAATTACAACACAAAGAAGAGAAGTAAAAAGAGCCTCCATCTCCAATCGCAATGAAGCACCAAAGGGATACTTTCTGTATCGCTGTCTTTTAAGTTTTGTATTGGTGTTGAACAATTGAATGACATAATCTCATATGGTGGTGGTCACAGGAAGACCAACCCATGCCGATATTTCATTGTTGTTTTATGTATCACTGCATAAATATTGCTGAGATAACGTTCTAAAAATATGCCAGAAGAAATGATTTAGCTATAAGTCGATGCATACATTGCTTCAGCGTTTTGATTTTTTTAGGCAAATTAATTTATTTTCAAGGTTAGAATAATAACTACATAGGGGTACTTTCCCCACACTCATTAAATATGGAGTGGGGGCATGTATATCTTTCTGTCATTAGAGACAAGAATCTACTCTGCATTGATGGAGATTGGGCTGAGAAGGGACTGGAGTGTAAAGTTCTATTCTTCCACGATTTCTTCTGCAAGAGTCTCAGATTTTAGTGTCTGGTCTCTCTTTTCTGAAAGTGTCACAGACTCAGAAGAGATAACACTTTTGGCAATTTCATAACCTGACAGTGGCCATCCAAACCTTCTTGGACCGTGAAGCTCTGCACTTCACTGGCAGCATGTAGTGTGAAATGAACAGCAGGGAAGCAAAGGGTGCTGAACTGTGATAAACTGGCTGTCAGTAGGGTCTTAGATAATGATTCTTATACAAATGAACAGCGAATCAAACCAAGGCTTTTTTAGCCCAGAACCGGGGTGTCCAGACGTCCTGGATGTACCAGGCAGTTGTGGTTTCTGGATATCTGTTCCGGGGTCCAAGTTTTGGAAGGTGGACAGGTAAGAGTGGGCCGTGGGCAGTAAAGTGAAAATGTTGTGCACGATCACTTTTCCACTGGCCTTGACTCTGAATGTATCACGTTACAACAATATACAAGATACAGCTACTGCTGCTTTATCCACATCCATGTAACAAAGGAGGTTATCACAAAGGTTCAATTACTGGCTGAAGACATTCTTGGCGAAGCCTCAAGTACTTTCGATAGCTTCATCATCTCACAAAAGTATTTTTTAATTTCTAGGACTTGTTGTTTTGTTTCCATTCTAAATAGAGGACTATGGCCCTCATTACGACCCTGGCGGTGGGTAAGTACCGCCAAATTATGACCATGGTGGTGATATCTCCTATAGACAGCCAACGTACCACACCAACCGCCAAGGCAGAAACAACAGCCAGGCAGAAGACAAAGTACCGCCCACCATATTTTGACCCTGCAAACCACCTCCTTCTCCAGGGCGGTACCAACGCCAACAAAGGCCTGGCAGAAACAGGCTCAGAAGTGAAAGGACTCACCATTGGAGACACAGGGAAGAACCACGCCGCCATGGAACCCGAACTGCAAGTTTTCCCGATGATCTTCTACGTTATGCTCCACCTGGAACACCAACGCCGACGAAGACGACGACGGTGAGTACAGCCGCCTGGCACACAAGGGAGGGTGGGAGGAAAACTACAGTAACACACACATGCACAACACACAACCGACACACACACACCATACACACAACCAGCTGCACAAGAAAACCAATTTGTCCCTGAAAATCGGCAGAATAATGCAAAAACAACAGGAATTGACTAAAGTGATTGTAATCAGATTAACATCAAAAGTAATAATTCGATTTGGCAATGAAACAGATATGTACAGATGTACACAAAGAGACAATTCCCAGTCCAAAGTTCAAAGAGCCCACATGGCCACAGGGCACAGTCTAAGGCCTAACTCGAATCCTGAGCACATCTGGATAGAACACTGCAGGGGCATCAGTTTGCAAATAGGCAGGCACCTTAGGGGGTGGGGGAGGCACCACAGCCAGATGCGGGAACATGCCCACTGGTTCTGGAGGGGGCAACATGCCCACTGCTTTGTCCTGGGGAGTGCAAGGCCACAGTCTCTGGAGTGGGTGACTTGCCCACTGGTTCTGGATGGGGTAACATGCCCATTGCTTTGTCCTGGGGAGTGCAAGACCACAGTCTCTCAAGTGGGTGACTTGCCCACTGGTTCTGGAAGAGGCAACATGCCCATTGCCTTGTCCTGGGGAGTGCAAGGCCACAGTCTCTGGAGTGGGTGACTTGCCCACTGGTTCTGGAGGGGGCAACATGCCCATTGCTTTGTCCTGGGTAGTGCAAGGCCGCAGTCTCTCAGGTGGGTGTCTTTCCCACTGGTTCTGGAGGGGGCAGCCCGCACAGTAGCCCCTGGAGGGTGGACTATATGGCGTCTGCCGGCGATCATGGCTGCATGGTGGTGGTGGTTGGAGGAGGCTCTACAGCAGCCCCTGCACTCACTGATGGCTGCATGGTAGTGGTGGTTGGGGGAGGCTCCTGGGCAGCCCCTGCACTCACTGATGGCTGCATGGTGGTGGTGGTGGTTGGAGGAGGGTCCTGGCCAGCCCCTGCACTCACTGATGGCTGCACATCCACAGCTGGAGGTGGGGGCCCTGTGACAGCTGGTGTTGGTGGCGGTCTTAGCCTGACAGCTTCCGCAGGCGTAGAGTGCCTCGTCTCCTGTTCATGGGTCGGGGATCCCTTACCTTTCCTGGCAGGGGTGGATGGGCTCTTCCCCTCTCTGGTGGTGCAGGCTCCTTCCCCTTCCTCACAGCTGGTGCAGGCTCCTTCCCCTTCCTCACAGCTGGTGTAGGCTCCTTCCCCTTCCTCACAGCTGGTGTAAGCTCATTCCCCGTCCTCACAGCTGGTGCAGGACTCTTCCCTTTCATCCCTGGAGGTGCTGGCCCCTTCCCCTTCAGTGTCGTAGGTCTTGTATCCTTACCACCACAAGTAGGTGGTGCTATGACTGTCCTCGTGGACTGTTTGGCTGAGGTGCTGGGCTGTGTCCTTGGTACCCTGCCCATACGTGCAGGATGGGGGTAGGGGTAGGGAAGAGGTCAATTTGGGAAAGGAAAAGCTTTTTAGGGACTTTGGGGCGAGAGGAGGGAGGAGTAATGGTAGTGGAGGATAAGGGAGAGGTTGTTGGAGGTGTATGTCTGCTGGACTTGGGTAAAGGTGCATGGGCTGTATGCTGATGTGAGGTGGAAGGCTGTTGGTTGTCTGAGTGCTTGCATTTGTGTCCTTTAGGAGTGGGGGACAAACACGGTGGGAGAGGACACAGGGGATGCGTGCATGGCTGTTGTGGAGGTGTCTGCCAGTGAGGTGTGTGTTTTGCTTGGTGTGGTGATGCTGGTAGTGGATGCTGATGTAGTGCATGCAGGTGTGAGTGTGGACGTAACTGGGAGGGAAGTGGAGGAGGAGGAGGAGGGGGAGACAGTGGAGGCAGTGGATGTTGTCGTGCAACGGTATGGTGCTTGTGTGAGTGCCTGTGGGATGAGGTCTGGTGCTTGTTTGCCTGTGCCATTCTTGTGTGTTGCCTTGTGTGCATGCACATCTGTGTGCTTGGGATCGGTTGGGGTTGAGGAGAATGTGACTGGAAAGTGGGAGTTGGAGGGGGAACGGTTGAAACAGGGACAATGGCTTCCATCAGAGAGGAGGCCAGAGCCTGAATCGATCTCTGTTGGGCCACCAATCCACCATGAATGCCCTCCAGGAATGCATTGCATTGCTGCATCTGGGATGCCAGTCCCTGGATGGCATTCAAAATGGTTGACTGCCCTACAGAAATGGATCTCAGGAGGTCAATAGCCTCCTCACTCAGGGCAGCAGGGCTGACTGGGGCAGGGCCTGAGGTGTCTGGGGCGAAGGAGATGCCCACCCTCCTGGGTGAGCGGGCACGGTCAACTTGCTGAGGGGCTACTGGGAGGGCGGTGCTGGTACGGGGGAGGCGGTTGTACCTGCAGCTGGGGTGGTCACAGAGGTGTCCGCCACCACCAGGGAGCTCCCATCTGAGGAGGTATCAGAGTCTGTGTTGTCCCCTCCAGTCTATGCTCTGGTGCTCCCCTCTGTCCCACTGGTTCCCTCGGAATCGGTGGACTCTGCCGCCAGGGTTCTGTGGGATGCAGCTCCCTCTGTTGCTGGTGCCTCTGCTCCACCAGATGATGCAAATGCACACAAGGACAGGATGGCAAAACAACAAAAGGGGAGAGAGAGACAAAGGATACACTGGGTCAAAGACTGCACCAACACCACTGTTGGCGTACACAGCACCCTCACACACAGGGAACAGGCCTGCACAATATGCATTGCACTACCAGTGAAATAGCTAGTCACCAAGGCATGAGTAGGAGCATACACCGCCAACTGCATCAAAACCTGGGACCCATGCAGCCCTGCCTAGAAGTGAATACTAACAAGCTAGGTTACCTGTATTTGCCATGCAACCATTACCCTTCAGAGGACCTACGCTGCTATGTCTGGCCTGGCCTTAGGGGCACCCACTAACACACAATCACCATTCAGATACCACCCCACCATCCATAAGTTGTAATTATACTCACTGTACTCACCCCCTTGTGGCTGCTGTGATGCCCTCAAGCGCCCATCCAGCTCTGGGTAGGCCACCGCCAGTATGCAGGCCGTCAGGGGGGTCAGGATCCGACGGGCACCCCTTCCTCGTTGGGTAGCCATCCCCAGCTGGGCCTCCGCAGTCTTCCGTGCCCAGCGTCTCAGATCCTCCCACCGTTTGCGACAGTGGGTGCTCTGCCTGCCATAGACCCCCAGGGTCTGCACGTCCTTGGCGATGGCACGCCATAATCCCTTCTTTTGATGGGTGCTGACCTGTAGAGGTAATACATACAGGATAACTCCACTAAACGAACAGTCCAGCCTGTCACACACATGGCCCACCATACCTGATCCCATCACCATTGCAACACACATAGGCCAGCTCACAACATGTACACCGCCAAGAGAAAATCCCCGCACCCACCCTTACATGATGCCTTCACACACATCACCATACATTCATGCCACATGCATCGTGCCCACTGTGTACTCACCTGTTGGTCTGGAGGCCCATACAGCAGTCCATACTGGGGTAGGACCCCATCCACCAGTCGCTCCAACTCCTCAGAAGTGAAGGCTAGGGCCCTTTCCCCAGTCACACAGGCTATGGTCGGTTCCAGGACACAGGTCACAGCAGCACATGCAGTGTAGGTTTTCTGCTGTGGAAGTTCAGGAAACAAGTGATGATTGAGAAATAAAATGCCGGTCACGTCCGCGGCAGTGTATACCCTCACCGCCGGCGTACATCCCCATTGTCCACTGTACCCCATAGGGCTCAGTATTATGCAATGAGGAATTGCATGGAGGTTCACGACCACCTACCGCCACAGCACACAATGTCGGCGGAATTACCTCACTTCCACCTGTCCCTACACACAGGACAGGCGGTCGCCATTTCAGGGGGGGACAGGCCTATCGATAATTGCTGCGTCACAGGATAAATAGGCACATACTTTTAAATTCTACTGTCCCAAAACATGATTGCACGATATGGACTGCTGTTGTGGTATAGTTGTTCAAATTGTGACAGCCTACTGACTCTTGTGTCCCTTAGATACCTACCACTGCGCATCAATAGTAGATGGAGACATACCCCCATGTACAGACCCCTGGTGGACTTAGCTACACTGGAGGACATGCACATTATACTGACCTATAGACTGGACAGGGCCACAATCACAGAGCTGTGTGCCCAGTTGGAGCCTGACCTGATGTCAGCTAACCGTCATCCCACTGGGATCCCCCTTCTTGTGCAGGTTCTATCAGTGCTCCATTTCCTGGCAACTGGTTCTTTCCAAGTGACAGTGGGCTTGGCAGCAGGAATGTCACAGCCAATCTTCTCAATTGTGCTGGCAAGAGTCTTGTCCTCCTTGGTAAAACACATGTGCGGCTACATTGCTTTCCTCCAGGTGGAAGATTTGGCCACTGTGAAGGCTGGATATTATGCAATGGGACATATCCCCAATATAATTGGGGCGATTAACGGTACACGTATTGCGTTTGTCCCCCCACCCGGCAGAAAGAACAGGTGTACAGGAATCGTAAGAGTTTCCACTCCATGAATGTGCAGATGGTGTGCCTGGCGGACCCGTACATCTCCCATCAATGCTAAGTATCCAGGGTCGATGCATGATGCCTTTGTCCTGAGGAATAGCAACATCCCAAATGTAATGGCCCAACTACAGAGGCACAGGGTGTGGCTTATAGGTGAGCCTTGGTCCCCACCCAGTGTATGTTGGTGTATGCCTATGCTGTTAGCCAAATAGGATAGTGTGTGGCTAAATGTTGTCCCTCAATATTTGCAGGTGACTCTGGTTACCCCAACCTATCGTGGCTACTGACCCCTGTGAGGAATGCCAGGACAAGGGCTGAAGAACGTTATAATGAGGCACATGGGCGAACCAGAAGGATAATTGAGAGAACCTTCAGCCTCCTGAAAGTCAGGTTCCGGTGCCTCCATCTGACAGGTGGATCACTGTGCTACTCACCCGAGAAGGTCTGCCAGATAGTAGTGGCATGCTGCATGTTGCAAAACATGGCCCTCAGACTCCATGTACCTTTTCTGCAGGAGGAGGAGACTGGAGATGCCCCTGTGGCAGCAGTGGACCTGAAGACAGTGAGGATGAGGAGGCAGAGGATGAGGATGTGGACAGAACATTAGTGATCTGTCAGTACTTCCAATGACACACAGTTGAGACAGTGAAACTTCACATTTCTATGACTATTGTTGCATTCTGTGCAGCATTGGCATGCTGGCCTTACCCACTTGTTTCCTCTACTTACTGTCACCTATGGATTGTCATTTTACAGATGTTTGTGATATGACAACAATGTCCTGATGTGATCACAACAGCCAGCAACAGGTTATTCATTCTATGCTCCCTCTATGTACAGTTTATTTGCAGTGGTTGTAGCTGTTTCAATGAATACAAATGTGCAATACATGAAATACTAGTAGTTGAAGTTTGTCCAAGTGTTTTTATTGTAGTACTAAGATATTGAGGGGAAAGTACAATGGAATGGGGTGATAATAGAGGAAAGTCCAGGCTATTGTTCCAGTCTGTTTGAAATACAGGTGCAGTGTCCAAGGGGGACAAAGGAAGGGGAGCAATGGCAGTTCAGGATGGACAAGGTGACTGAGTAGGGCACAAGAGGGACAATCAGGACATTCTCATTTCCTGGCGGTGGTCTTGGCAAGTGTCTCTGGCTTCTGTCTGGGTTGCAGGGAACGTTTGCGGAGTGGTTCACCTTCTGCAGGGGGAGGGGTGCTAGTGGCTTGTGGGTTCTGTAGTGGGGCCTCCTGGCCACTAGCGGCAGCGGAAGTTGAGGGCTGTTCAGTTTGGCTGGTTAGTGGTAGGGGCCCGCTGGTGTGCTGTTGCCTCCCTTTTGATGTTGGCCATGTCTGCCAGCACCCCTGGTATGGAGATCAGGGTATTGTTAATGGCCTGCAAGTCCTCCCTGATCCCCTGATACTGTCGCTCCTGCAGCCGCCTGTTCTCCTGCACGTTGTCAAGGATCTGGCCCATCGTGTCCTGGGAATGTTGGTAGGCTCCCAGTATCTCGGAGAGTGCCTCCTAGAGAGTCGGTTCACTGGTCCTATCCTGCCCCTGGCGCACAGCAGTCCTCCCAGTGTCCCTGTTGGCCTGTGCCTCTGTCCCCTGAACCGTGTGCCCACTGCCATTGACCCCATTCCATGATTGTCTTCTGGGCGAGGTGTGGACTAGGGTCCCTGTACAGGTGGGCACACTGCTGATTGACGTGTCCTGGGGACAGAGGTGTGAGTACTCTCGGTTGGTGCTGTGGTGTTGGTTTCTGATGGGGGAGGCTCTGTGGTGGTCTGTGAGTGGGCTTGGGTGACCGACTGTCCAGTGGTCCCTGATGGGCCAGGTAGGTCCTCCAGATCCTGAAGTCCAGAGTTACTGTCATCACTGGGGGCCTCTTCTGTTGGGGGACTGGATAGTGGTGACACCTCCTCTCCGCTGACATTGGCTGGGGTACCTGTGGGGATGTAAATGATGTATTATGCTTCAAGTGTATGACATTTGTAGTTCCCTAGCTTCCCCTCTATGGTTGGTGTTACCCTGCCCGCTTTTTCTTCTGTATGGTGATGTATTGTGGGATTGTTATTTTCCCTATGCTGTGCATGCATTGGTGATGTGTGTCCATGCAGGTCTGGGAGTGGTGTCCATGCATTGGTATTGCATGCAGGGCTTGGCATTGTGGTTAGTCATATGTGTAGGTGCAGTGTGTGGGATGGTGTGGAGTGATGGGAGTGAGGGTGAGGGGGTGTGATGGCATGCAGGAATGTTGATGATGATTAGTAAATGTTGACTTACCAGTGTCCAGTTCTCCGGCTACTCCAGCGAGTCCCTCAGGATGGAGTATTTCCAGTACCTGCTCCTCCCATGCTGTGAGCTGTGGGGGAGGAGGTGGGGGTCCACTGCCAATCCTCTGGATGGCGAGCTGGTGTCTTGCTGCTATGGAACGTACCTTCCCCCGTAGGTTGTTCCACCTCTTCCTGATGTCGTCGCTTGTTCTTCGTGCTGTCCCACGGCGTTGACCTTACCCACGATTCTCCGCCATAGCTCTATCTTCCTTGCAATGGATATTTGCTGTACCTGTGCTCCAAACAGCTTTGGCTCTACCCTGACAATTACCTCCACCATGACCCTTAAGTCCTCCTCAGTGAAACGGGGGTGCCTTTGTGGTGCCATGGGTGTTGTGTGATGTGTGTTGGTGAGGGTGTGTTGGGTGATGTGGTGGGGGTGTGATGTGGAGTGCGTGAGGGGTGTATGGATGTATGGGTGTAAGTGGTGTGTGTGTCTAGTTGTCTCTGTACTTTTCTTCTCAGTCTCCTGGCAGCAATTGTTGTTTGTAAAGGGTTGTGGGTACTGTGGGTGTGTGTTTTATAGTGGTGTGGGTGTGTGGGCGTGGTTTCTGTATGTGTGTCAGGTGTGTGTTTTTGGTATTGGCCAATGTGGTGTTGTTTTGTATGTGGGTGTATATTCTGAGCACGGCGGTATGTACCGTCAATGGTTTACGGCCTTTGAATGTCCACCGTGGTTATGCGTGGGTCATAATGTAGTGACCGTGATTTTGCTGGCGTAACGGTATGGGTTTTGGGACCTCCACTTTTGCACTGACCTTTGGTATGGCGGATTTGTGTATGTGGTTGAATTCTGTCGGATTGGTGTGTGTGTATCATAATATGGTGAACAGATATCCACCACTGTGGCGGTAAGTTGGCAGCCTTCAGCATGGCGGTAAGCGGGATTCACCACCAATGTCATAATGAGGGCCTGTGTGTGTCAAAATGCAAAGGCAAAGAAACATTGGCAATTCTAGTAGGTCTGGCTTCTAAATGAAAATATAAGCCAGACTCATTGGTCTTGCTAGTGCTTTTCTTTTATGAGCTGCAACTGCTACATTAAACTAAGGAGACCTACCAGGTCTGCTTGCAGTCATTCTCACCAAGTGCTATTAGGTCAGGTTATACAAGTAGTCTTGTTAGAGTGTTTTCAGTAGTGTGTCACTGCTACGCTGATAACTTTGTGAGCGTGCGTGGTAAGTGATACTATTAGTATTTGAAGCATGTAAGAATGCATCCAGTGGTGTAGGTCTGGCACACTGACAGGTATGAGCGTGTTTCTGGTATTGTGTGATTGCTAATCTGTGAGGGATATGAGAGTGCTCTCAATATTTAAGGTATTTTGCTTCTCCACCATAAGGGATTTAAACGTTTTACTTGTGCTTTTGATAAGGTGGTGGCTGAAGACACACTGTTTACTTTTTTAATGATGGGCCAGTCTTACAGCCCAGTTGCAGTTGTTCTTAAGTAGTGTCCTCTTCCACTATTTGAGAGCCTTGCTGGTCTGCTTCCACTAACGAGGCTTCTAAAAGCTGTGAGGGAGGGTATCAATGACCCAGTCTGTCCGTTTAATTACTTTTGACATCCCTTGGCCTGTTACTAGTAGTGGGCCACTCCTCCTTCCTAGCTATCTCCTTCATCCTTCATGCACGTACCACTGATCACTGACCCCCATCATCAATACAACCTGCTATGTTTACTGACATCTTTAAGCACTAATTATGGCAGTAAAAAGAGACTGGCTGGAAGCTTAGTGCTTGCAGGCACACATCGTTTGCGCCGGGACTCTACCTCCAGCTTTGAATGTACAGCTCTGCATTGGTTTCCAGCAGCTGCTCTACATGATGGTGCAGGTTCCAGTGCACCAAACCAGAAGCAAATCAGCTTTGCCTCATGTATATACAGACAGTGCACATGTGCAACAAAGTGCCCTTCAAGTGCAGGGTGTTTGGCAATAGAGTGAATTTGATGGGAGCAGCTGCTTCACCACCTGGAAGGATCCTTGTGCGCCTGCATTGTGGACAGGGATGTAGCTGAGTCAGTGAGATTCGGGGGGTATAAATCTCAAACTTCCCAGAGGGTCTAGGGTGGATGTGTGAGGTGACCAAGGTTCAAGATGGACTGTTCTCATGAGGAGCAGGGTCAGTACTGATTTACATTATAGATGGGCTTTTGGGGCTGATTTACAGTTTGGCGGACAGGTACTCTGTTACTCTGTTGGGACGGAATACATTGTCCTCCAAACTCAAGGTTAGTCCATCTGATTTTGGGTCAGGCAGACACCAAGTTTTATGCCGACGGAGTAAAATTTACTCCCGGCAGAGTAGGTGCCCTCGAAAAGAAGCCATCTGACTGTCTGTCTTAGTTAGAGTGGGCAGACAGATGGATTTTTTTCACTGACCAACATTGCCAGGCATATCCTTGTGCCGAATCACGGAAAAAAAATGACCCCCACACCATGGAAGAAAACTGGTGTGAGGGGGGGTCATTAGTTTTTTTCAAAAACAAACTCCCACATTGAGAATTTGTTTTCGAAAAATAAAAAAACTTTTACGGAAAGTTTGATGGCCAGCCATCATGTTTGACAGAGCCGTCTGTTAAACATTTCCTATATTACCAGGAACCCCCATAACGGGGGTTCCATCCAATGTAAAGTGGTATTCGCTGGGCTGGAGGACATCTCTAAATTTGGTGGGAGGAGTAAACGTAGTAAAGTCCTCTGCCAGTCTTCCTTTACTCCATCTGCTAAATCCTAAATCAGGCCCTCTGTCTAAAGTGGCACAGTGTGTGATAAAAAATGTTTTGGAACGCTACCCACGGGGATTGCCAGTGGTTACACTATTTGCAAGCATTAGTCCTATTACCTTTTGGATGTTTGATTGCCAGTAGTATTCTTGGAAACCTGAAATCTGAGCAGCTTTCCAAGACTAATACTGCCATTGTTTGTGAATTTAAGCAGTGGTACATTTCTATCCATTCAAGGAGTACTTCTGTAGGTGCAGATTTGCTACTTTTTCTGTAAACCGACCACTAGGGGTCATATTTACAAAGAAGTAGTGCAACACACTACAGCAAGCAAAATTGCTTCACTGCTCTGCGATACCTGAAGAGGGCATAGCAGCATCATTTATTAAAAGAAGTGGCACATTTCAGCTCTCTGCATGTGCTGGCGCACTTTGGGCTGCTTACCACCAATGCAAGCACACTGGCAATACAGTACAAGGGTGTCTACAAAGGCGACCATCCCAAACAAACACTATCCATTGAGGCATTTTCATCTTTGCATGTTGTAAGGAAATGCCTCCTTGGCATGGTTACCCCCTGACTTTTTGCCTTTGCTGATGCTATGTTTTGAATTGAAAGTGTGCTGAGGCCTGCTAACCAGGCCCCAGCACCAGTGTTCTTTCCCTAACCTGTACTTTTGATTCCACAATTGGCACACCCTGGCACCCAGATAAGTCCCTTGTAACTGGTACCTCTGGTACCAAGGGCCCTGATGCCAGGGAAGGTCTCTAAGGGCTGCAGCATGTATTATGCCACCCTAGAGACCCCTCACCCAGCACAGACACACTGCTTACCAGCTTGTGTGTGCTAGTGAGAACAAAATGAGTAAGTCGACATGGCACTCCCCTCAGGGTGCCATGCCAGCCTCTCACTGCCTATGCAGTATAGGTAAGACACCCCTCTAGCAGGCCTTACAGCCCTAAGGCAGGGTGCACTATACCATAGGTGAGGGTACCAGTGCATGAGCACTGTGCCCCTACAGTGTCTAAGCAAAACCTTAGACGTTGTAAGTGCAGGGTAGCCATAAGAGTATATGGTCTGGGAGTCTGTTTTACACGAACTCCACAGCACCATAATGGCTACACTGAAAACTGGGAAGTTTGGTACCAAACTTCTCAGCACAATAAATGCACACTGATGCCAGTGTACATCTTATTGTAAAGTACACCACAGAGGGCACCTTAGAGGTGCCCCCTGAAACTTAACCGATTATCTGTGTAGGCTGACTGGTTCCAGCAGCCTGCCACACTAGAGACATGTTGCTGGCCCCATGGGGAGAGTGCCTTTGTCACTCTGAGGCCAGTAACAAAGCCGGCACTGGGTGAAGATGCTAACACCTCCCCCAGGCAGGAGCTGTAACACCTGGCGGTGAGCCTCAAAGGCTCACCCCTTTGTCACAGCACCGCAGGACACTCCAGCTAGTGGAGTTGCCCGCCCCCTCCGGCCCCGGCCCCCACTTTTGGCGGCAAGGCCGGAGAAAATAATGAGAATAACAAGGAGGAGTCACTGGCCAGTCAGGACAGCCCCTAAGGTGTCCTGAGCTGAGGTGACTCTAACTTTTAGAAATCCTCCATCTTGCAGATGAAGGATTCCCCCAATAGGATTAGGGATGTGACCCCCTCCCCTTGGGAGGAGGCACAAAGAGGGTGTACCCACCCTCAGGGCTAGTAGCCATTGGCTACTAACCCCCCAGACCTAAACACGCCCTTAAATTTAGTATTTAAGGGCTCTCCCTAAACCTAGAAACTAGATTCCTGCAACAACAAGAAGAAGGACTGCCTAGCTGAAAACCCCTGCAGAGGAAGACCAGAAGACAACAACTGCCTTGGCTCCAGAAACTCACCGGCCTGTCTCCTGCCTTCCCAAGAACTCTGCTCCAGCGACGCCTTCCAAAGGGACCAGCGACCTCTGAATCCTCTGAGGACTGCCCTGCTTCGACGACGACAAGAAACTCCAGAGGACAGCGGACCTGCTCCAAAAAGACTGCAACTTTATCCAAAGGAGCAGCTTTAAAGAACCCTGCAATCTCCCCGCAAGAAGCTTGAGACTTGCAACACTGCACCCGGCGACCTCGACTCGG
This sequence comes from Pleurodeles waltl, assembly GCF_031143425.1. Taxonomy (NCBI): domain Eukaryota; kingdom Metazoa; phylum Chordata; class Amphibia; order Caudata; family Salamandridae; genus Pleurodeles; species Pleurodeles waltl. The sequence continues at coordinate 430,055,642 of NC_090444.1, forward strand.
CTGGTGGAGAACCAACACCTCAGGGAGGACCCCCGGACTACTCTACGAGTGTGAGTACCAAAACCTGTCCCTCCTGAGCCCCCACAGCGCCGCCTGCAGAGGGAATCCCGAGGCTTCCCATGACCGCGACTCTCTGAAACCTAAGTCCCGACGCCTGGAAAAGACCCTGCACCCGCAGCCCCCAGGACCTGAAGGACCGGACTTTCACTGCAGAAGTGACCCCCAGGAGTCCCTCTCCCTTGCCCAAGTGGAGGTTTCCCCGAGGAAGCCCTCCCTTGCCCGCCTGCAGCGCTGAAGAGATCCCTTGATCTCTCATTGACTTCCATTGCGAACCCGACGCTTGTTCTAACACTGCACCCGGCCGCCCCCGCGCCGCTGAGGGTGAACTTTCTGTGTGGGCTTGTGTCCCCCCCGGTGCCCTACAAAACCCCCCTGGTCTGCCCTCCGAAGACGCGGGTACTTACCTGCTGGCAGACTGGAACCGGGGCACCCCCTTCTCTCCATTGAAGCCTATGCGTTTTGGGCACCACTTTGAACTCTGCACCTGACCGGCCCTGAGCTGCTGGTGTGGTAACTTTGGGGTTGCTCTGAACCCCCAACGGTGGGCTACCTTGGACCAAGAACTGAACCCTGTAAGTGTCTTACTTACCTGGTAAAACTAACAAAAACTTACCTCCCCCAGGAACTGTGAAAATTGCACTGTGTCCACTTTTAAAATAGCTATTTGTGAATAAATTAAAAAGTATACATGCAATTGAAATGATTCAAAGTTCCTAATGTACTTACCTGCAATACCTTTCAAACAAGATATTACATGTTAAATTTGAACCTGTGGTTCTTAAAATAAACTAAGAAAAGATATTTTTCTATACAAAACCTATTGGCTGGATTTGTCTCTGAGTGTGTGTACCTCATTTATTGTCTATGTGTATGTACAACAAATGCTTAACACTACTCCTTGGATAAGCCTACTGCTCGACCACACTACCACAAAATAGAGCATTAGTATTATCTCTTTTTACCACTATTTTACCTCTAAGGGGAACCCTTGGACTATGTGCATGCTATTCCTTACTTTGAAATAGCACATACAGAGCCAACTTCCTACATTGGTGGATCAGCGGTGGGGTACAAGACTTTGCATTTGCTGGACTACTCAGCCAATACCTGATCACACGACAAATTCCAAAATTGTCATTAGAAATTGATTTTTGCAATTTGAAAAGTTTTCTAAATTCTTAAAAGTCCTGCTAGGGCCTTGCGTTAGTCCCTGTTAGCATTTTCTTTTAGAGTTTAAAAGTTTGGTAAAAGTTTGAATTAGATTCTAGAACTAGTTTTAGTTTCTTAAAAAGTATTCCAACTTTTAGAAGCATAATGTCTAATACAGATGTGAATGTGGTGGAACTCAACACCACACCTTACCTCCATCTACAGATGAGAGAGCTAAGGTCACTCTGTAAACTAAAGAAAATAGCAATGGGCTCCAGACCTTCCAAACTACAGCTCCAGGAGCTGTTGGCAGAGTTTGAAAGAGCCAACCCCTCTGAGGATGGCAACACAGAGGATGATGATAGTGACTTGGAGGGTGATTCCCCCCCACCAGTCCTATCTAGGGAGAAAAGGGCTTCTCAAGCCCTGACTCCACAAATAATAGTCAGAGATGCTGGTTCCCTCACAGGAGGGACCAACAACTCTGAAATCACTGAGGATAACTCCAGTGAAGAGGACATCCAGTTAGCCAGGATGGCCAAAAGATTGGCTTTGGAAAGACAGATCCTAGCCATAGAAAGGGAAAGACAAGAGATGGGCCTAGGACCCATCAATGGTGGCAGCAACATAACTAGGGTCAGAGATTCTCCTGACATGTTGAAAATCCCCAAAGGGATTGTAACTAAATATGAAGATGGTGATGACATCACCAAATGGTTCACAGCTTTTGAGAGGGCTTGTGAAACCAGAAAAGTGAACAAATCTCACTGGGGTGCTCTCCTTTGGGAAATGTTCACAGGAAAGTGTAGGGATAGACTCCTCACACTCTCTAAAAAAGATGCAGAATCTTATGACCTCATGAAGGGTACCCTGATTGAGGGCTTTGGATTCTCCACTGAGGAGTATAGGATTAGATTCAGGGGGACTCAAAAATCCTCGAGCCAGATCTGGGTTGACTTTGTAGACTACTCAGTAAAAACACTAGATGGTTGGATTCAAGGAAATGGTGTAAATGATTATGATGGGCTGTACAATTTATTTGTGAAAGAACACCTATTAAGTAATTGTTTCAATGATAAACTGCATCAGCATCTGGTGGACCTAGGACCAATTTCTCCCCAAGAATTGGGAAAGAAGGCGGACCATTGGGTCAAGACTAGGGTGTCCAAAACTTCCACAGGGGGTGACCAAAAGAAAGGGGTCACAAAACCTCCCCAGGGGAAAGGTGGTGAGACAGCCAAAAATAAAAATAGTAAAGAGTCTTCTACAGGCCCCCAAAAACCTGCACAGGAGGGTGGGCCCAGAGCCTCTTCACAAAACAATCCTGGGTACAAGGGTAAAAACTTTGATCCCAAAAAGGCCTGGTGTCGAAACTGTAGTCAGTCTGGACACCAAACTGGAGACAAGGCCTGTCCCAAGAAAGATACCACTTCCAACTCCCATCCAGCTAAAACTGGAATGGCCAGTCTCCAAGTGGGATCAACAGTGTGCCCAGAGCAAATCAGGTGTCACACTGAAGCTACATTAGTCTCTGAGGGTGGGGTGGATTTAGCCACACTGGCTGCCTGGCCCCCTAACATGCAAAAATACAGGCAGCAGCTCTTAATTAATAGGACAAGTGTAGAGGGCCTGAGGGATACAGGTGCCAGTGTCACTATGTTGACAGAGAAACTGGTTTCCCCTGGCCAATACCTGACTGGACAAACTTATCCAGTCACCAACGCTGACAATCAGACTAAAGTACATCCCATGGCTATGGTAACTTTAGAGTGGGGAGGGGTCAATGGCCTGAAACAGGTGGTGGTCTCCTCAAATATCCCAGTAGACTGTTTGCTTGGAAATGACCTGGAGTCCTCAGCATGGGCTGAGGTAGAACTGAAAACCCATGCAGCCATGCTGGGTATCCCTGAACTGGTGTGTGTCAAGACTAGGGCACAGTGCAAGGCACAGGGTGAAAAAGTAGAGCTGGAGTCTGGAAAAATGGCCCAGCCTACCAAGAGACAAGGAAAGTCAGCTGGGAAACCAGCTGCAACACAACACCAAAAAGAGAACCTCTCTTCTCAGGAAGAAGTTCTGCCCTCTGAGGGAACTGAGCCTATGGAGCTGGAACCTTATCAGGTTGAGCTCTTGGGCCCAGGGGGACCCTCAAGGGAAGAGTTGTGTAAGGGACAAGAAACCTGTCCCTCTCTTGAAGGCCTTAGGCAGCAAGCTGCTGAAGAGTCCAAAGGCAAGAAAAATGGAACACATAGGGTCTATTGGGAAGATGGACTCCTGTACACTGAGGCAAGAGATCCCAAACCTGGTGCCACTAGGAGAGTGGTAGTGCCTCAGGGTTTCAGAGAGTTTATTCTGACCTTAGCCCATGATATTCCCCTTGCTGGGCATTTGGGACAAACCAAGACGTGGGAGAGGTTAGTCAACCACTTCTACTGGCCCAATATGTCCCAGAAGGTTAAGGAGTTTTGCCTCTCCTGCCCCACCTGTCAAGCCAGTGGTAAGACAGGTGGGCATCCAAAGGCCCCCCTCATTCCACTTCCAGTGGTGGGGGTCCCCTTTGAAAGAGTGGGTGTGGACATAGTTGGTCCACTAGAACCTCCCACAGCCTCAGGAAATATGTATATCCTAGTAGTAGTGGATCATGCTACTAGGTATCCTGAAGCTATTCCCCTTAGGTCGACTACTGCCCCTGCAGTAGCCAAGGCCCTCATTGGTATCTTTACCAGAGTGGGTTTCCCTAAGGAGGTGGTTTCTGACAGCGGTACCAACTTCATGTCAGCTTACCTAAAACACATGTGGAATGAGTGTGGAGTGACTTATAAATTCACTACACCATATCATCCACAAACTAATGGCCTTGTTGAGAGATTCAACAAGACATTAAAGGGCATGATCATGGGGCTCCCAGAAAAACTCAAAAGGAGATGGGATGTCCTCCTGCCATGTCTGCTTTTCGCTTACAGAGAGGTGCCTCAGAAGGGAGTAGGATTCTCACCCTTTGAACTTCTGTTTGGCCACCCTGTAAGGGGACCACTTGCTCTTGTTAAAGAAGGCTGGGAGAGACCTCTTCATGAGCCTAAACAAGACATAGTGGACTATGTACTTGGCCTTCGCTCAAGGATGGCAGAGTACATGGAAAAGGCAAGTAAAAACCTTGAGGCCAGCCAACAACTCCAGAAGTTGTGGTATGACCAAAAGGCTGCACTGGTTGAATTTCAACCAGGGCAGAAAGTCTGGGTTCTGGAGCCTGTGGCTCCCAGGGCACTCCAGGACAAATGGAGTGGCCCTTACCCAGTACTAGAGAGGAAGAGTCAGGTCACCTACCTGGTGGACCTGGGCACAAGCAGGAGCCCCAAGAGGGTGATCCATGTGAACCGCCTTAAGCTCTTCCATGACAGGGCTGATGTAAATCTGTTGATGGTAACAGATGAGGACCAGGAAGCTGAGAGTGAACCTCTCCCTGATCTCCTCTCATCAGACCCTAAAGATGGCTCAGTAGATGGAGTGATCTACTCAGACACCCTCTCTAGCCAACAGCAGTCTGACTGCAGGAAGGTCCTGCAGCAGTTTGCTGAACTCTTTTCCCTAACCCCTGGTCAGACACACCTGTGTACCCATGATGTGGACACAGGAGACAGCATGCCTGTCAAAAACTAAATATTTAGACAGTCTGACCAAGTTAAGGAAAGCATCAAGGTGGAAGTCCACAAGATGCTGGAATTGGGAGTAATTGAGTACTCTGACAGCCCCTGGGCTAGCCCAGTGGTCTTAGTCCCCAAACCTCACACCAAAGAAGGAAAGAGAGAGATGAGGTTTTGTGTGGACTACAGAGGTCTCAACTCTGTCACCAAGACAGATGCCCATCCCATTCCTAGAGCTGATGAGCTAATAGACAAATTAGGGGCTGCCAAATTCTTAAGTACCTTTGACTTAACAGCAGGGTACTGGCAAATCAAAATGGCCCCTGGAGCAAAAGAAAAGACAGCATTCTCCACACCTGATGGGCATTATCAGTTCACTGTTATGCCCTTTGGTTTAAAGAATGCCCCTGCCACCTTCCAAAGGTTGGTGAATCAAGTCCTTGCTGGGCTGGAATCCTTTAGTGCAGCTTATCTTGATGATATTGCTGTCTTCAGCTCCACCTGGCAGGATCACCTGGTCCACCTGAAGAAGGTTTTGAAGGCTCTGCAATCTGCAGGCCTCTCTATCAAGGCATCCAAAGGCCAGATAGGGCAGGGAACTGTGGTTTACTTGGGACACCTTGTAGATGGAGGCCAAGTTCAGCCACTCCAGCCTAAGATCCAGACTATTCTGGACTGGGCAGCTCCAAAAACCCAGACTCAAGTCAGGGCATTCCTTGGCTTGACTGGGTACTATAGGAGGTTTGTGAAGGGATATGGATCCATTGTGACAGCCCTCACAGAGCTCACCTCCAAGAAAATGCCCAAGAAAGTAAACTGGACCGTAGAATGCCAACAGGCCTTTGACACCCTGAAACAAGCTATGTGCACAGCACCAGTTCTAAAAGCTCCAGATTACTCCAAGCAGTTCATTGTGCAAACAGATGCCTCTGAACATGGGATAGGGGCAGTTTTGTCCCAAACAAATGATGATGGCCTTGACCAGCCTGTTGCTTTCATTAGCAGGAGGTTACTCCCCAGGGAGCAGCGTTGGAGTGCCATTGAGAGGGAGGCCTTTGCTGTGGTTTGGTCCCTGAAGAAGCTGAGACCATACCTCTTTGGTACTCACTTCCTAGTTCAGACTGACCACAGACCTCTCAGATGGCTGATGCAAATGAAAGGTGAAAATCCAAAACTGTTGAGGTGGTCCATCTCCCTACAGGGAATGGACTTTGTAGTGGAACACAGACCTGGGACTGCCCATGCCAATGCAGATGGCCTTTCCAGGTTCTTCCACTTAGAAAATGAAGACTCTCTTGGGAAAGGTTAGTCTCATCCTCTTTCGTTTGGGGGGTGGGGTTGTGTAAGGAAATGCCTCCTTGGCATGGTTACCCCCTGACTTTTTGCCTTTGCTGATGCTATGTTTTGAATTGAAAGTGTGCTGAGGCCTGCTAACCAGGCCCCAGCACCAGTGTTCTTTCCCTAACCTGTACTTTTGATTCCACAATTGGCACACCCTGGCACCCAGATAAGTCCCTTGTAACTGGTACCTCTGGTACCAAGGGCCCTGATGCCAGGGAAGGTCTCTAAGGGCTGCAGCATGTATTATGCCACCCTAGAGACCCCTCACCCAGCACAGACACACTGCTTACCAGCTTGTGTGTGCTAGTGAGAACAAAATGAGTAAGTCGACATGGCACTCCCCTCAGGGTGCCATGCCAGCCTCTCACTGCCTATGCAGTATAGGTGAGACACCCCTCTAGCAGGCCTTACAGCCCTAAGGCAGGGTGCACTATACCATAGGTGAGGGTACCAGTGCATGAGCACTGTGCCCCTACAGTGTCTAAGCAAAACCTTAGACATTGTAAGTGCAGGGTAGCCATAAGAGTATATGGTCTGGGAGTCTGTTTTACACGAACTCCACAGCACCATAATGGCTACACTGAAAACTGGGAAGTTTGGTATCAAACTTCTCAGCACAATAAATGCACACTGATGCCAGTGTACATCTTATTGTAAAGTACACCACAGAGGGCACCTTAGAGGTGCCCCCTGAAACTTAACCGATTATCTGTGTAGGCTGACTGGTTCCAGCAGCCTGCCACACTAGAGACATGTTGCTGGCCCCATGGGGAGAGTGCCTTTGTCACTCTGAGGCCAGTAACAAAGCCTGCACTGGGTGGAGATGCTAACACCTCCCCCAGTCAGGAGCTGTAACACCTGGCGGTGAGCCTCAAAGGCTCACCCCTTTGTCACAGCACCGCAGGACACTCCAGCTAGTGGAGTTGCCCGCCCCCTCCGGCCCCCACTTTTGGCGGCAAGGCCGGAGAAAATAATGAGAATAACAAGGAGGAGTCACTGGCCAGTCAGGACAGCCCCTAAGGTGTCCTGAGCTGAGGTGACTCTAACTTTTAGAAATCCTCCATCTTGCAGATGGAGGATTCCCCAATAGGATTAGGGATGTGACCCCCTCCCCTTGGGAGGAGGCACAAAGAGGGTGTACCCACCCTCAGGGCTAGTAGCCATTGGCTACTAACCCCCCAGACCTAAACACGCCCTTAAATTTAGTATTTAAGGGCTCTCCATGAACCTAGAAACTAGATTCCTGCAACAACAAGAAGAAGGACTGCCTAGCTGAAAACCCCTGCAGAGGAAGACCAGAAGACAACAACTGCCTTGGCTCCAGAAACTCACCGGCCTGTCTCCTGCCTTCCCAAGAACTCTGCTCCAGCGACGCCTTCCAAAGGGACCAGCGACCTCTGAATCCTCTGAGGACTGCCCTGCTTCGATGACGACAAGAAACTCCCGAGGACAGCGGACCTGCTCCAAAAAGACTGCAACTTTATCCAAAGGAGCAGCTTTAAAGAACCCTGCAATCTCCCCGCAAGAAGCGTGAGACTTGCAACACTGCACCCGGCGACCCCGACTCGGCTGGTGGAGAGCCAACACCTCAGGGAGGACCCCCGGACTACTCTACGACTGTGAGTACCAAAACCTGTCCCCCCTGAGCCCCCACAGCGCCGCCTGCAGAGGGAATCCCGAGGCTTCCCCTGACCGCGACTCTCTGAAACCTAAGTCCCGACGCCTGGAAAAGACCCTGCACCCGCAGCCCCCAGGACCTGAAGGACCGGACTTTCACTGCAGAAGTGACCCCCAGGAGTCCCTCTCCCTTGCCCAAGTGGAGGTTTCCCCGAGGAAGCCCCCCCTTGCCCGCCTGCAGCGCTGAAGAGATCCCTTGATCTCTCATTGACTTCCATTGCGAACCCGACGCTTGTTCTAACACTGCACCCGGCCGCCCCCGCGCCGCTGAGGGTGAAATTTCTGTGTGGGCTTGTGTCCCCCCCCGTGCCCTACAAAACCCCCCTGGTCTGCCCTCCGAAGACGCGGGTACTTACCTGCTGGCAGACTGGAACCGGGGCACCCCCTTCTCTCCATTGAAGCCTATGCGTTTTGGGCACCACTTTGAACTCTGCACCTGACCGGCCCTGAGCTGCTGGTGTGGTAACTTTGGGGTTGCTCTGAACCCCCAACGGTGGGCTACCTTGGACCAAGAACTGAACCCTGTAAGTGTCTTACTTACCTGGTAAAACTAACAAAAACTTACCTCCCCCAGGAACTGTGAAAATTGCACTGTGTCCACTTTTAAAATAGCTATTTGTGAATAACTTGAAAAGTATACATGCAATTGAAATGATTCAAAGTTCCTAATGTACTTACCTGCATTACCTTTCAAACAAGATATTACATGTTAAATTTGAACCTGTGGTTCTTAAAATAAACTAAGAAAAGATATTTTTCTATACAAAACCTATTGGCTGGATTTGTCTCTGAGTGTGTGTACCTCATTTATTGTCTATGTGTATGTACAACAAATGCTTAACACTACTCCTTGGATAAGCCTACTGCTCGACCACACTACCACAAAATAGAGCATTAGTATTATCTCTTTTTACCACTATTTTACCTCTAAGGGGAACCCTTGGACTCTGTGCATGCTATTCCTTACTTTGAAATAGCACATACAGAGCCAACTTCCTACACATGTGTACTGTAATGCAGCACTCATAAAAAGAATAAATAACTAAGAGAAATAATTATATTTCTACTTGTTATGTCAGCCTCAGTCAGGCGCACCATTTTGGTGCTAACCCATGTCTGCAACTCTTTGTAAATATTGGTTTCAAACCAAAATCCATGGATGGATATACAGGAACACCCATACATCACCTATGGAACATTTAACTGATGCAAAGTAATGCAAGGCAGCACAACATGCTGCGTTGTTTTAATTTTCCTTACAAAATTACACAAATCAACATTTGCATGGCTTTGCAAATACCAAAATGGACTTTGCCTCGGGGCTCTGTCAAAAAAGTGACGCACCCCAATGCAAAATCATGATAAATCTGGGCCTAAATATATTTATGTTCCTGATCTAAAAAAATGAACAAGTTAAAACCTCTTAGTGAAATCAGGATGACAAGAAAAATTGACACTGATATAGCAGACATGAATCAGGGCCCCCAGACCCATCTATCAAGCCAATAATGTATTTATTTTGGGGATTCCACCCCCCACCCCCTACAAATCCCCCCTTGAAGCTACACTCCTGGTTGTAGAAAATGTATTCATTCATGCACCAAACAGTCCTGTATTAGAAACTAGGTAAACCCGCTTAGCACAGCACACCCTCGACCACTGCTGTTATCACACACTGGGATAAAGTGGTGGTGACTCTGGTGGAAGTCTGGTAGCAGTAAAAACAATAAAAACCTCAATTGACTTTGGAGGAGAGGCAAGGAAGATGGCAGAGCAGTTTGTTTAGTTACTGCAACATGCACCACCCTTGAGGCCACTCCATACGCTGTTGTGTCATTATGTTTGGATGCAGCGTTCATCTTTGGAGAATTCATAGTGCATCATGCCACATGCATCAGCCCTACTCACCACTGATCTTTCCCTTGGCAACTGGAACTGCAGGTATTGGAACTTGCCTTGCTACAGCATGGACTGAAGGGGTGATGGACTAAACAAGTGATAGCTTCTTCTGTGGCAACCTGCAATACCAAAGCAGAGCCACTACAGTTCATGTAGGAATTTGGAAATGGTTTCTGGGGAACTAGGCCTTCAGGGCATTCAGGGTTTACCTTGCTCCAATTGTGAGAGTTAGAGTCTTTTACATCTGGTGTGAAAGGGACATCTTACTGATAGACACGAGCTCAGCACTACTTAAACCAGTGGTGCCCCTCGACCTACCTCTCACCCACTATGTGCTCCTGGACTCAACCTCCATCCTCAAGTGACCACAGCAGATCCTAGTTGTTGCTCTTGATCCTTAGGACAGTGAGGCAAAGCAGTCCAATGTTTACTCTTGGAGGTGGTTAGGTTAGACACTTAGGCCCTCATTTCAACCTCAAGTTGAAACCGCCGGGCGGCCGCCAATGCAGCCGCACTCCCACGGGGCCTATTTGAAGATCCATGCTGGGCCGGCGGGTGGAAACCTGGTTTCCGCCCGCCGGCCCTGCTGGGTTCTCGGTCGCAACACGGGAGCCTGCTCCAAATGGAGCCGGCGGTGTTGCGGCTGTGCGACGGGTGCAGTTGCACCCGTCGCACTTTTCACTGTCTGCTATGCAGACAGTGAAAAGCTGCATGGGGCCATGGCAGGGGGCTCCTGCACTGCCCATGTCAGTGGCATGGGCAGTGCAGGGGCCCCCAGGGGCCTGCGACTCCCCTTTCCACCAGCTTTTTCATGGCGTTTCAAACCGCCATGAAAAGGCTGGCGGGAGGGGGACTTGTAATCCCCTGGGTAGCGCTGCAAGCAGCGCTGCCCTGGGGGATTTAAACCACTGGGACTAAAGAGGCGGGAAACCGCCGGTCCCAGCGGTGCGACCGCGGCACTTCCACCGCGGTTGTAATTCCCATGGAAGCACCGCCAGCCTGCTGGCGGTGCTTCCGACAAAACAGTCCTAGCGGTCAAAGACCGCCAGGGTTGTAATGACCCCCAGAGTCTGTGTGAACAATTGGGCTGTCAGTCACCAGTTGTGGCAACTGCACTCCAATCAGCTGTTTCAGGGAGAGCACACCCAGGGGATTCCTGAAGATTAATGTGGTGAGAAGGCTGTAAATGGTACTGAGATAACAGATACAGGGAGGTCACTATTATTGACAGTAGGAAAGTCCTCCTTTTTGCCCTGGACACCCCCAAACTTTTTGACTGATACTAGTGGTTACTGACTGTTCCCTGGGTACTGCTAACCAGTCCCAGAGCCAGTGCTCTGTATAAAATGGAATATGTAAATTAGCCTAATTATAATTGTCTGTACCAACCTACAGATAGGTCCCAAGTATATGGTAGGGCATGTAGGTTTAGGGACCCCAGCATAGATAGTACACCCATAAGTGCACTGTTGTGGTGCCTAGTGTTGTTTTGAAGCAGGGCCCCCTTGCTGATTGCTTTTAAGTTAAAGTTAACCCCAAATTCGTCTTTGGAATTAAAAGTACTTCCAAAGTCCTAAGCTACCCTATTTTTACATATAGGTTGCCCCTAATGTATGCCCTAAGTGCCCCCTGGGTTGAGCGCAGTGTAACTGTAGGCAGGGACTTTATTAAAGATGTTTTATAAGCCCTGGTGAGGGTAAAATAGACAAATTTGTTTTTCCGCATTGTAGTGAATGGGCTCCACAGGCTAACACGGAGAGACTTTATTTTAAAATGATAAAGTCCTATTTTCCATAGGAAGGAGCTAAATATAGCATGTTTTGTATCAAATTAAAAGTTATAATAAATCCAACAACTTGCCACTGGTGAATTTGATATAACTTGTACCTGGAAAGAGTTTTAGAACTCAAGTTACCAACTTACCCCCTGTAGTGCCCTTCTCTGATTGGTAAACCTCTGGTAGCCTGAGCAAGGCTGCCTTGATGAAGTGTGAAGTGGCCCGGGCTAAAACAAAGTAAGCATTTGGTGGGAGGAGATCTGCCTCAGCAGATGGTAGAACAGGATGGGGGGAGAGCAGCCAAACTGGACTTCAAAGGAGGGAAGGACATTTGGGACAGCAACTGTACCTCCCCCATTTCCTGCAGCCCCAGACAACCAGGTGCCCACTGATTAGAGGAGGGGCCTGGAAAGGGGTGTGTTAAGGGAAACTTAGCCACACCTGTGGGTGGACTCAGCCAGATCTAAACTCTAAAATTTAATTTTTGCCATCTTGGATTTTGGAGGAATGTTGCTCCCTGGGATTGATTTTTGCCACACTTCCCAGGAAGAGGTCACTCAAGGTGTGATGGCCTGTACGTGATTGGACAGGAGCACCACTCTGCCTGCCACATCAAGAGCAAGGAGAAATACTGCAGAACTGCCCCACAATTCAGATCCCTACTGGAAAAAGACAAAAAGAAGAAGGACTGCCCTGCTGGACCCCTGGCCAGCGCCTCAACCCTGCACTCAAAAGGACTGCACCAGCTGCACACTTTGGGCTTCACCAAGAAAAGGACTTTGCCTGGCTTCAACTACTCCAAGAACGGACTCCCTGTAAGCTACAGGTAAAAAAGAGCTGACCAGAGTCTCCTGCATCAAGCCCTGCAAAAACAGACCAGCTGACCAGTGGGCAGTGGTCCTTTGAGGATTTGAACCAGGTGAATTCTGGGAGTTGGAGTCCTAACCCCAAGGAGAAACTCAGAGCTTCTGGAACCTTGGGGTGAGTTGTGGACACCTGAAGGTCCTTAACAGTACTTCTGGAAGAAGATCCAGAAGTTTGGAGAAGTTTGGAGCAACTTTGGAAAAAAGTTCCATAAGTGGACTGACCTGAAATAGTGAGTCCAGCCGGCCAACATCGACTGCAACCCGGCCTGACTTGCAGGTTCGTTCTTTTGAAAAGCTCTGGAGTCCCAGACTTCCAGGATTTGACTGGGCGCCTCATGGAAAAGCAATCCGATGCATGCATTGAAATTGGCTTGCATTGGAGGGTCATCTGACGTTAGGGAAGAAAAGCTCCAGAAAAGTTTCTACGTCTGACATTTGACCAAGGCTTCCTGCGAAGTGTATCCGAAGGGGCTCCATCGAGGTCAGTGTCAACTTTCAACTTGATCCCGGATAAAGATTTCCATCCTGAAAAACTTTCTAAGTCCGAATGTAGGAACATGGACCGAGGCCTCCTGTGACGTGTATCGGAAGCGGGATCCAGCAAGGTTGGACTCAACTTGTGACTTTGTCCCAGTCAAGGAAAAATCTTCAAGAAAACGACTAAGTGTGAAGGAATAACTTTAGCCAAGGTCTCCCACTCAGTGTAGCCGCTCAGTGCTCCATCTTGGTTGGCCTCACCTTTTGACTTTGCCCCAGTTGAGTGCGACCAGATGTCCATATATGAAATGCTTTACACACCTCTCTCCTAAGTTCAGCCTAACTGCTCATTGCCAAACTACCAAGGGTTGAGCCAGGATTAATTTATTGAGAACTTGACTTGACTTAGTGGGGGTTTGTGGCCTATTGCTTAGTGTAGATACTTACCTGCCCTTATCAATAGTCCACTTTCCAACATTGACTAGGCAGGATTGTTTGAACATAAAATGTGTTTCTCTCATGGAAGATTGTGTGTGACTTTTCTGTGGGGCTCTTGGTGATTTTAATGGAGATTACAACATCATCGTTTTTCTGTGACCTACCTGACTGATTTGTTTAGTTTTTTAAGACTTCTAATTAAGCAATATCTGCTTTTTGGGCATGTGCTATGGACACCAGTCTCTCTTGGGCAAAAGGGTAATTTGGAATTCCTGCATGGATATATCTTAGCCCTGGCTGGACTTAAGTTACTTTGTGTAATGATAGTGGCAGGTTTGTGCATGTTGTTTCTTCTCTGCATCTGACTTTCTCAATCTTCCATTCCCCCAGTCTTAAACAACAGTGTTCTGGTGTGCCTCAATCAGTCCAAATTTGTTCAGAATTTGTTGCTAAGCTTGGAAATATTGTGGCCTGAACTTCATGTCCTATAGCCAGTGATATCATACTAATTGGCCAGAGAAGACTAAATGTAATACATCTATTCTTTGACATTTTTACTTCTTAATATATTACTTTTAAAGTTGTTCTTTTCAGAATGTTGGAATAGTCAAATGTTAGCATGGAACGTTTAAAAATCAGACAAAATAGGGTAGGCAGAGACCAGGAAGCAGAAAGGAACAAGAAAAAGGGAGAAGAGAAGAAGAAAATTGGGACGGGGTGAGGAGGATTTTCCCTGTAAGAAAACCAAAAGAGGGAAACAAAAGTAAAAAGCAATACAAATTCAGCTGGTGCTGGAAATAATGAAGGTATGAGGGATTACCCAACAAGGAAAGATTGAAGTAAAAGAAGACAAAAAATAGTGAAGGAAAAGGGAAGAATGGGGCGAACACTTGAACTGTTAACGAACAAAGTACAAAACTTAGAAGTAAAATATTCAAAATAATAGGCTTGAAAAGTAGAAGGTTAGAATTTATGAAGAACATTTAGCTTTTAAGTTTAATGATCTGTTTGCTCTAAATCCAATGGCATGCCTCTCTCTTAGTCATCAGCCTTCTCTTCCTTGTATTACTTCTAACCAGGATTTCCGTGAGGCACGACTTTCAAATAGGATCTATTATGAAAAAGGAGGTTGAGGCAGTTGAAGAACAGTCTCTACTTGCTGAGACCTCAGCTTGGCTTCTTTTTCTGGTCTTATATTGAGCAAGTAGGTTGACTGATGGGAGTGATAGGTGAAATCTTGCTTGCTCTTACCATGGTTGAAGGCAGCTGGAAATGGCACCAGAGCCATAAGAACATCTCAGGAAAATGTCTCAGCATGTTCTTAATTTCATGTATAAAGCATTGCTGGATCTCTTCAGTTTGCCATCTGACAGTAATTGTCTGGAATCATGCTTGAACATTTTCTCGAAAGCTAATGGTGCACAGTAATAACCAGAATACAGTCTCACATGGCACCCCTGTTTGAACTCTGTTTGACACTCTGTTTGTTTCCCACAACATAATTCTGCCTGGACTTGTTTGTTCCTAGTTTTCTGATTAAAGTGCACCTGCTAGATAAGTTTCACAGCATGCTGATGAATCATCAAAGAAACATGTGCAGAACCAATCAAGACGGCACAATGAGCTCCACCACAAGAGCTCCAAAGTGAGTCATCATAATGAAGTAAACACAAACCATCTGTCACAACATCCTGAATGACTCATCCTAAGGTAATAAAAACAATCAGCCAAGTGGTCCTAAATGGCTCATCGCCAGATGGTAAACATATTCAGTAATCATGAACATTCTAAATGACTCATCACAGACTAAAGACGTAAACTATTTAAACCCGCTCCATCCTTGAACCAGAGCTTCGCATTGAGAATCCAGAGACTGGTCAAGCCTCCTCAGACCCTCAAAGAGCCTAAGTTCAGAGTATCTACTTACTGTGAGTAGTTTCTTCTGAAGAATGTAACCTACTTCCTCGATTCCCGGACAGCTTGACACCTGTAGGAAAACAAAAGACAAGATTAAAAAGTAGATGCTACCTGAAGCGCTGCACAGCATTCATTGATAAGAAACAGAAATCAGCACAAGCACGCCCCCTCTCTCCTGTTGAAATGCACTATTATCAGGGCAGCATCGGATGCACTGAGTCTTCCAGAAAGTAAACAATATGAAAAAGTCAACTATTTTGCTGACATTATACCACGACCAGATGGACTCAGCCACATTTTACATATACATGTTAAATCAGGAGCCACAAGGTGAGAGTCTTTTCATAGCGTACCAGTAAGTTAGTAGTGGGAAAATGTTCTTGCATGCATAGTCCGTTGACTAAGACACGATTTGAATAATAAGTTCTTGTACTAAAACAGACTTCTGTATCTGTCCCTAGAAACAACTCATCCTCATGACTACCAGCACAACTCTTCTATCACTCCCACAATATTCAGCAAGTTTCCATCACGCACCATACAAGAAAATCTTCAGATGGATACAGGGCCAACTAAAGAACAAGGAGATAAGAAGTGAGTCCCTATCATCCCTGCAACCCAAAAGGAATGGCGCCTCTTCTCAGGTAAGAGCGTTCCATTGATCCTCACAGTAATACGCTCTAGAAAGAAAGTTCAGTTGTGAACTTTCCTTCTATTGTATCTCTCAAATGGCAGTTCCTTTTTTCCTGGTAGGGGTTTCATAATAACCATAGTTTTTCTCAGTGCCAGTCCATTCACTAACTGTGGAAGGCTAAGCGGGCATTTTGAAAGCAAGGACAAATAGAGGTCAAACACCCTGATAGGGCAACTCCATAAACCCTACCTGTAAACATACTCACACAACTGCTTTTTCATATTTAAGGCTATGTATGGTGTTCTAGAGGTGAACCAGGCTATACTAACATGAAATGCGGGTGAACAGAAGCCACAAGTGGAAAAAACAAGCAACAATCTGGGAAAGAGTAGTCATGTTGGTTCAGTCAGTACCCATTTTTTGACAATAGAAAAAGTTTACTCTGACATCCCGTATACTGGGTGTGGCAGCAAGAGGGCACAGTCATGATGGGCAGCATCAAGAAAAGTGGAGTAAATGACAGTCAATTTATGCATTCTTTTGTCAAACTCTTCCCCCAAAGAAATTGTCTACAATATAACTGTGACAGTAGAGCTGCTCTGGTTTGCGAAATTAGCTGCAAAAACGCTGATTTTTAATCTGACTAAAGGGGCTAAACTGACAAAATTGGAAAGGGTCTCCTAACATAATCCATCTGAGAACCTGGGTGGTGGGATGTCTTTCCCCCTTGGTCTCTAAAGGGGCCCTGGCCCTGGCCCTGGCCTGAGAAGAGTAACTAAAGATTATTAAGAACAGATGTGACCTTTGACACTAAGGGTGTACCTTAATGAATATGCCCTAGTTTGGCCTCTTCCTCGTTCTGCTCCAATTCGTCCTCGTGCTATATGTATGTATTAGTATTGTAGAATGCAAACCTCACTCAAGAGAAACAGAGCATTCAACAGGGTCCATGTTCCTTCTGAAAATATGATTGTAGGAAGGTTAAAGGTTGACTATTGTGTCATGGGTAGTGCTCCTTAAAAAGAGCTGTGTCCAACTTTTTTTCTTAATTGTAGGAGAGCTAGTCCTGATCTGATGACAAAAGGTATGCTGTTCCAGATCCCGGGAACATCAACAGGGAATGCTAGCCTTCTGTTTTTTTTTCCTTCTTGCAATGTCTTGTCTCAAGTTAGGCAATATCAAGGCTCCTGGTCTAGCTATGATTAGAATTTTGCCAGATAAGCTGGGCCCTTCTTGTTGAGGGATTTACAACTGATGCAGCTTGTATTATCGATGATCTGGAATGGAAGTGGGTCCAGTGTAGGTCTTTTAAAATTGAGGTGATGTTGAATTTCTTCGAGCCCCTGATGAGCCATGCCGCTATGTGTAGGAAATCTTTCAGGCATGCTGGATAGTATGGAGAAGACTGCTGAGCAGGGCGTTGCTTCCATCGAGATGGGAGAGGACTTAAGCTTATGTGGTTATTCTGGAGTTATCTACAGGATAATTTTCTTCACTTTCATCAAGAGGGAGAGTTGAAACAAACATGTCTTGGTTTTTCTTGTGATGTGTTTCTTGCATGATAGGTTTGTACTGAAGGTTAATCCCAGAGGTTTTTTTTCATGGTTAGTTGGTAGGGAAGCTTGGCAGATTTAAGTTGGAAAGCCAGGATTACATCTGAGAATGTTTGGTACTGCCCTCTTCCTCCTCATCATCCTCCTTCTGCAACTCCATGTCCTCTTGCTCCTCTTGGCATTCCCCCTGGTCACCTGGTCCTCTGGATTCTCTTAATCCTGGTACTCGCAGTCCTAGTCCCCTTGGGCCTAGTTGGTGGCACTTCTCTTTTTCCTGATCCTCCTCCTGATCCTGCTCCATATCCTCCTGATTTCCTTCACCATCCTTCTTGTCTGCATCATGGTCCTTCTCATCCTTTTGGTCTTCCACCAAGTCCTCTCCTTCCTATGCTTGGACCTACTCCTCATCTACCTTGCTGTCTTTCTCCTGATCCCGGTCCTCTTCTAGGTCTTGGTTCTGATTCTCCTGCTCCTACTCGTCCGAACCTTCCAGCCACAGCCACCCTGTTCTTCTCGGTCTTAGTTCTTCTGGTCTTAATCCTCCTCCAGGTCCTTCTCCAACTGGTCCTGGCCCTCATGGTCCTGGTCCTCCTGGTGCCACTGGTTCCCCTCATCTCCCTTGTCCTGGTTCCCCTAGTCTTCATGTTTGTCTTGGCCATCTTTGGCCTGGTCCTTTTCCTGCTTCTCTTACTGCACCTGGTACTCTTTGTCCTAATCATCCTGATCCTTTTCATAACATCCTTCTTTGATGGTACAGTTGAAATTTGTTAACTCAGTCTATTCTGGAAAGGGGCCCTAGTCCCAGCTTCCATACTGCTGCAGTGGAATATGTTGGTTCATTATGGGATGTTATTTAGACCAGCTGAGCAGTGGCTTGCTTATTACCAAACACTTTTTCTAACAAAAAGTCAGACATATTTGCTTTACCACTGTTTCTTTCCTTTGCTAGATCCACCTTCTGAAAACAAGGGGGATAATGCACCTGCTCAAGAGATCTATGTGTTTCCAGTGAACAACAGGGCACAGCTACCTGTTCTGGGTAATAGGTTACTGGAGATATTCAGTTCTTCACAGATCAGAAGGTTAAAGCATCGTAAAATGGCAGAGAGGGTTAATATCACTCCAAATCCTTCTCCGTAAGTCACGCCTACCTTCTTGAGAGCAGACTTTTTACTATCCGTCTTTTCAGAAATATGCGTCTTTAGAGCACTTTGTAGGAAAGTACCATCTTTCTTAGCATGTTACCCCCAATTTCTACCTGTATGTCAGTATGTTTTGCCTGTCTCACTGGGATCCTGCTGGTCAGGACCCAAGTGCTCTTAGTTTGTGGCCTAATGTGTTTGTTGTCAGTAATGCTTAACTGTGTCACTGAAGTTCTGCTAACCAGAACTTCAGTGCTTATGCTCTCTCTGCTTCCAAATTAGTCACTATAGTTTAGTGACTTAATTTACCAATTCCAATTGGCATACTGGAACCCCCCTTATAAGTCTATAGTATATGGTACCTAGGTACCCAGGGCATTGGGGTTCCAGGAGATCCTTATGGGCTGCAGCATTTCTTTTGCCACCCATAAGGAGCTCAGACAAACCCTTTCATAGGACTGCCACTATTTACCGCCATTTTCACTGCACTTAAGGAACTTATAAGTCACCTACATGTCTAACCTTCAATTCCTGAAGGCTAGGTGCAAAGTTACTAAGTGTGAGGGCACCCTTGCACTAGCAAAGGTGCCCCCACGCAGTCCAGGGCCAAATCCCCAGACTTCGTGAGTGCGGGGACACCATTACACGCATGCACTACATATAGGTCAATACCTATATGTAGCTTCACAATGGTGACTCTGAATATGGCCATGTAAGTTGTCTAAGATCATGGAATTGCCCCCCCCCCTTTCCAAATCTGGTATTGAGGGGCCAATCCCATGCATCCTGGGGGCTCCCAGTAATGCCAAACCAACTCTCTGAGGCTTGCACTGCAGCTACAGTTGCTGCCACCTCCAAGACAGGGTTCTGTCCTCCTGGGGTCTGAGCAGCTCAGCCCCAGGAAGGCAGAACAAAGCATTTCCTATGGGAGGAGGGTGTTACACCTCCTCCCTTTGGAAATAGGTGTTGCAGGCTTAGGAGGGGTAGCCTCTCAAAGCCTCTGGAAATGCTTTGAAGGTCACAGATGGTGCCCTCCTTGCATAAACTAGTCTACACCGATTCAGAGACCCTCAGTCCCTGCTCTGTCACGAAACAGGACAAAGGAAAGGGGAGTGACCACTCCCCTGTTCATCACCACCCCAGGGGTGGTGCCCAGAGCTCCTCCAAGGTGTCCCTTGCATTAGCCATCTTGTTTTCCAAGGTGTGGGGACACTCTGGAGATCTCTGAGTGGCCAGTGCCAGCAGGTGATGTCAGAGACCCCTCCTGATAGGTGCATATCTGGTTAGGTAGCCAATCCCCCTCTCAGGGCTATTTGGGGTCTCTTCTGTGGGTTCCTCTTCCGATTCAGCTTGCAAGTTTCCACCAAGAATCCTCTACAACTCCTGCTTCATCCTCTGACCGTCGGATCAACTGCAGACTGCTCCAAGAACCGCTGTAAAGGCTACAAAGTATCCAGAAAGGCTACTGTGACTCTGCAACCTCAGCTACAGCTAGCAACTGCAACAGTTTCCAAGGTGTGCACACTCTGGGGACTCCCTGTCCTCACCCTGCACTAGAAGGACCAAAGAAATCTCCAGTGGAGTGACAGAGTGTCTTCCCTGCTCCAGCAGGTACCTTCTAAGACGACCAGTTCTCTGGGACTCCTCTCCTGGTGATGAGCATGCTCCCTGGAACACAGGTAGTGGACCCCTTTGAAACAGACTGTTCTAAGGTCCAGCTGTCCAAATATGGAAGAGGAAAGAGCTTGCCTTCCATGTTTGCGACAGTACCCCTGTGCACCGCGTCATCTTCACCTCCCGAGGCCTCTGTGCACTATTTGCAAGAATCCTTTAGGCACAGCCTGGCCAAGGTCCCCCCAGCACTCTATCCTGCGACACTCAACGCTCTGAGTTGTTCTCCGGTGGCGTGGGACCTTCCTTTGTAGTGCTGCAGCAACTGCAATTTGCACCTTCTTTGTCCCCTGGGACCTCCGTGGGTGCTACCTGGTCATCTGTGGGTTCCCTCTAGTGTTGGGAGCCCCCTCTGCCTCCTCAGTCCAAGTTGAGGCCCCCAGGTCCCTCCTGTGTCCAGGCAGCGCCATTTTGACACAATCCGCAACATTGCTTAAACCAAGGCTTGTTGGACGAATCCAGGGCTAAAGCTCACTTGCATCCAACATCTCGACGTGGGACATCCTTTGCATCATGCATGAACCCACAGCCATCTTCTTTGGTGCTCTTCTGCAGACTTTTTCTAACCAGAAAATCCTCTTTTGCACCATCTTCTAGGTTGGCAGGGGCTCCTGTCCTTCCTGGAATCTTCTGCGACTTCTGGACTTGGTCTCCTCTCTTTACAGGTCTTTAGGTCCTGGAATCCACCATTTGCTGCTTGCAGTCTTGCTTGGTCCTTGCAATAACTCTTATCACGACGTGTACTGTGTCCTGAGGAAACTTGCAGTACTTTACTCCTACTTTCCTCGGCTCTGGTGTGGGGTATTTTACTCACCTTTGTGGTTTTCTTACACTCCCAGCACCCCCTACACACTACACTTGCCTAGTAGGGAATTTGCGATTCGCATTCCACTTTCTTAGTATATGGTTTGTGTTGCCCCTAGGCCTACTTCTTCCTATTGCATTCTATGGTATTTTGTACTGTTTGCACTATTCTGTGACTACTTACCTGATTTTGGTCTCTAGTGTATATATTGTGAAAAATACTTATCTCCAGAAAGAGTATTGCCTCTAAGATATTTGTGGTCTTGTGTCACTAAAATAAAGTACCTTTATTTTTGGTAACACTGAGTATGGTCTTTTATTGTGTATAAGTGCTGTGTGACTATATTGGTATTGCAGGAGCGTTGCATGTCTCCTAGTTCAGCCTAAGCTGCTCTGCTACAGCTACCTCTAACATCCTAAGCTGCTAGAACACTATTCTAGTGTTCACTAATAAGGGATAACTGGACCTGATATAAGGTGTAAATACCTAAGGTACCCACTACAAACCGGACCAGCCTCCTACACCCCTTACCCCTGTTCTGTCAAAAACTTTTCAAAGGATTGGCTGCTCTAAATTAGAAGCCAAGGTCAGCTGTTTTATCACAAAAAAAGATTGTTTAAATTGTTGTGCAGCGCTCCTCTTTCCAGCAATTATTAAAAAAAGGGAGAATAGCTTATACAAACCACAGAAACATACTAACACCGCCTGTTTCCAACCTCACAGCACCCTTCCGGGGCATCGGGGTGCCACAGTGATTACAAAGACAGTCTTTATGTTGCCAACATTCAAATACAACTGTTACTCCGGTTTAGGAATCAGCAGTTCCTTAGTACTGAAGGAGAAAGCAAAAGTCATCCAAACAGAAAATGTACAGATACTAATATGCATTGCACATACACTCATTATAAGGACTGGCCTTTGACCTCAATGAAGTGTGTACTTCCTATTCTAACTCCACGCGCGCTTAGATAGTATTGAAGGTTAGAAAGCGGACTAAGGCAAATATCACTGCACTTTTAGTTTTTTTTATACACTCGCTCAAAACTACTTAAACATACTAAGGTGTCCGTCCTCATGGCACACCCATCCTCATGCAGATAGCGTTTGTCAGGTTAGCTTAGGGTTTACCCACTCTATGACGACTGATCCGGTCCTCAGCGCGTGGATTATATGTGAGGCCCAGTTGAAGGCACCATTAATTGCTTTGTGAGCACCTGAAAATAAAAGAACGGTAATTTTCACCTATATGGCTTTTTTTAAATCGATTTAACGCTGTTTCACATTTGTGCCGCCACGTCACTGATTGTTGAGAAGACTGCATGGAGAGTTGTACATATATATATATATATATATATATATATATATATATATATATATATATATATATATACACACACACACACGTTACATAATTATATTTGTATATACTTGCTTAAAATGTTTAAATGTGACTGCATGTATGTGTCTATCTATATGGAGATATAGTATACGTGATTTTTTAGAATCACAAAATGAACGACAATTGGACATATTGTTGGGTGCATTGCCTGCTTTTCTGCCATTGTCGCTCCTCGCACGGTCAACAGTAAACACCAGTAGAGGTGTGACACAAGTGGAGAAGGGGTGCAGAACACATGGTGCTGTAGTAAAGGACCCATCTGGTCCCCTCTACAGACGCCAGTAGCATTGGACACCCAAACAAACAAAAACAAAAAACGCGCTGTGGCAGTCTGTTTCAACGTGTACAGCGCTCGAGTTTATTCAGCACGTGCCCCTGCGTTGTGAGCCCCATATATGGTCATTAAAACGGAACAAGTTATACCGCAAGCGTGTCAAAAACTACGACTATGTGCGTTCTGGACACGCATGAAATAGGAGTCCTTCAGCTCTGGTTCTCTCCCTAGGGCATGGTTCAGTTCTGCATGTGGACTCGACTGTTCTCTCTTTGAATGTTGTTCATATCGGCAGACCTGCTAGGCATTAAGGATCCGATCCATCTTACACATCCATTTTACACTTACATATAACACTTCAATAGTCCCACTGTCAGTACTCCTTCGAAGAGGTGGAGCCTCTCCTGCAGCACGTTGAGTACCTCATATGTGTACACTTGTACGCATGCAATTCGTGGACTGCAAATGGGTTACACCATGTTTTCCACTGTGAATAATGCATGCTCGACTGCAAAGACGAGGCACAAATGAATGGCGTTGCATCCCAGAGGGCAGAGGGAATGTGAATGGAGCTAGTTATGAGTCTAGCAGGAGGCTGGGGCGGATAACCGGCTCTTTCACTGCATGCAGGTCCGGCTTTTGGCATGAGAGAGCTGAGCTCAGGCCCAAGGCGTCAATCTTCAGAGGGGCCGTTCAGAGCTGTGTGCATTAATGTTATGCTATTCCGCCTGAAGTGGTGTTAATCCTTCATGAATCTACCATAGGGGAAGTTTTTAAGACCCCACCTGCCCTCCTCTTCCCAGCCATCCCTTCTCCCTCTCACCAATGTCATGGGGCTGTGGGCGATTCAGGAGAGATGGGGGGAGGCCCAGAGATATTTGTGTTTAGAGGCCAGTTATTGCGCATCCATGACTGATCAGCGAACAATAAAGTGAGGGCCTCAGCTGCCTCGTTTTGTCCAGTAGTCTAGGAGGCTGGCCTGGTTTGTAGTGGGTACCTTGGGTACTTACACCTTATACCAGGTCCAGTTATCCCTTATTAGTGAAGTAGTAGTGTTCTAGAAGCTTAGGCTGATAGAGGTAGCTATAGCAGAGCAGCTTAGGCTGAACTAGGAGACATGCAAAGTTCATGCAATACCACTTATAGTTACACAGTACTTATACAAAAGTAAAGACAATACTCAGTGTTACCAAAAATAAAGGTATTTATTTGGGTGACACAGTCCCAAAAATATCTTAGAGACAATGCTCCTTCTGGAGGTAAGTATTATGCACAATATATACACTAGACACCAAAATTAGACAAGTAAATAATCAGAGAACAATGCACAGAGTAGGAAATCCTATAGAATGCAAAGGGAGAAAATAGATCTAGGGGCAACACAAACCACATACTAAGAAAGTGGAATGCAAATCACAAATTCACCCTTGACAAGTGTAGTGTGTGGAGAATCGCTGGGAGAGTAAGAATACAGTAAAGGTAAGTAAATTACCCCACCCCAGAGCCAAGAAAAGCAGGAGTAAAGTACTGCAAGTTTCCTTAGGACACACTACAACTCGTTTTGGGGATTTTGCAGCAGCCAATCAAGTCTGCAAAGAACAACTGCTGGATTATTGGACCTGAAGACCTGCAAAGGAAGGGGACCAAGTCCAAAAGTTGAAAGACGTTTCAGGAAGGACAGGAGCCCCAGCCAACCCAGTAGAGGGTGCAAAAGAAGAGTCCTTTGTTAGTCAAAGACTGCAGAAATGCACCCTAGGAAGATGCCAGCAGGTTCCTGCATGATGCAAAAGATGTCCCACGGCGTGAAGATCGTTGTAGATGAGATTTCATGTTGGGAGGCGCCAACAAGCTTTGGCTATGACAAAAGTGCATTTTGCATCAAAATGGCGCTGGATGAACCCAGGAGGGACCTGGGGGCCTCAACTCTATGAGAGGAGTAAGAAGGGGATCTCAGCACTTCAGAGAGCCCTCAGGATATCAGCAGGCCCCCCCAGGAGTCGCAGGATCTGGGTTCGGAGGAGGTGCAAAACACAGTTGATCCAGCACAACAAAAGAAGGTCCCACATCGCGGGAGAACAACTCAGCGGGTTGTGCTTCGCAGGATGGAGTGCTGGGAACCTGGGCCAGGCTATGCACGAAGGAATGTTGCAAAGTGTGCACAGAGGCCTCAGGAGGCGAAGAAGATGCAGTACACAGGGGTACCGTCGCTCTCGGGGAAGGCAAGGTCTTACCTCCTCCAAATTGCGTCAGCAGGACCTCAGGACATTCTATGTCAATGATGTCCACCCTCTGTATCCTTAGGAGGGCGCTCGTGGCTGTGAGAGGAGTCCCAGGGGTCGTCGTCTTGGAAGGTGCCTGCTTGGAGCGGAGGAGTGACTCCACAAGAGATTTCTTCAGTCCTTCTGGTGCAGGATGAAGACAGGAAGTCCCCAGAGCATGCACACTGTGGAAACTGTTGCAGTTGCTGACTTGGAGCTGAGGTTGCTGAAGAAAAGTGTCTCTTGTAGACACTTTGTTGCAGTTACAGCGTTTCTTGGAGCAGACTGCGGTTGATCCGAGGTCAGAAGAGTCTGAAGTTGTTGCAGAGGATTCCTGAAGGAAACATGCAAGCAGAATCTGAAGAGAACCCACAGGAGAGACCCTAAATAGCCCTGAGAGGGGGAGGGGCTACTTTATCAGCTAAGGACCTATCAGGAGGGGTCTCTGACGTCACCTGCTGGCGCTGGCCACTCAGAGACCTCCAGAGTGCCCCCACACCTTGCAAAGCAAGATGGTTGAAATCTGGGACACACTGGAGGAGCTCTGGGCACCACCCCAGGGGTGCTGATGGACAAGGGGAGTGGTCACTACCCTTTCCTTTGTCCAGTTTCACGCCAGAGCAGGGGAGAAGGGGTCTCTGAACCGGTGTAGACTGATTTATGCAAGGAGGGCACCATCTGTGCCCTTCAAAGCATTTCCAGAGGCTGGGGGAGTCTACCCCTCCCCAGCATGTAACACCTATTTTAAAGGGAGAGGGTGTAACACCCTGCTCTCAGGGGAAATGCGTTGCTCTGCCTTCCTGGGACTGGGCTGCCCAGACCCCAGGAGGGCAGAACCCTGTCTGTGAGGTGGCAGCAGCTGAAGCTGCAGTGCAAGCCTCAGAGAGTTGGTTTGGCAGTACTGGGGTTCCATGGTGGAGCCCCCAGGATGCATGGAATTGGCTCCCCAATACCAGATTTGGAATGGCGGGACAATTCCATGATCTTAGACATGTTACATGGCCATATTCGGAGTTACCATTGTGAAGCTACATATAGGTATTGACCTATATGTAGTGCACGCGTGTAATGGTGTCCCCGAACTCACACAGTCTGGGGAAATGGCCCTGAATTATGTGGGGGTACCTTTGCTAGTGCAAGGGTGCCCTCACACTTAGTAACTTTGCACCTAACCTTCAGCAAGTGAAGGTTAGACATATAGGTGACTTATAAGTTACTTAAGTGCAGTGAAAATGGCTGTGAAATAGTGTGTGCACTATTTCACGAAGGCTGCAGTGGCAGTCCTGTGTAAGGGTTTGTCTGAGCTCCTTATGGGTGGTAAAAGAAATGCTGCAGCCCATAAGGATCTCCTGGAACCCCAATGCCCTGGGTACCTAGGTACCATATACTAGATACTTATAAGGAGGGTCCAATATGCCAATTGAAATTGGTAAATGAAGTCATTTGCCTACACTGACAAATTTAAAAGCGTAGAGAGCATAAGCACTGAGGTTCTGGTTAGCAGAGCCTCAGTGAGACAGTTAGGCACTACACAGGTATACACATTAGGCCATAAACTATGAGCACTGGGGCCCTGGCTAGCAGGATCCCAGTAAGACAGGCAAAATACACTGACATATAGGTTTTTATCTATGGGCACTGGGGTCCTTGCTAGCAGGATCTCAGTGAAACAGTAAAAACACACTGACACACACTCACAAACAGGCCAAAAGTAGGGTAACCATGCTAGAAAGAGGCTACTTTCCTACACAACCTCTCCCCAAAACGAAGGACAATAAGGCTAACCTTGGCCTGTAGAGACTTTATTGTCTAAGTGGTGATAAGTGGAGAGTAGATCTTCTATAGAGTGGTTACTCCCTTTATCATCCAGTATATGGTTACTTCCCTGTTGGGATGTAAACCAACCCGTTTGGAGATTTTCACCTAACCAACAATGGAAGTGTAAATTCTCAGAGTTCCTATTAGTATGTTTTAAAGTTGGGCAGTGAGATTGGTCCACTGGGCCTATGTGAAATGCAGTAAATGGCAGACAGGGATGCTGTCTCAATAAAGCCATAGCTGGGCAAATACTTTGTCCATATGGCTGTAAGAGAGAATAGGGTTGTTGTTTCTCTTGAGTTGGAGCAGAGCAGGGCTGCTGTCCTATAAGCTCCACACTAGGACAGGGCTGCTGTCCTAAGTGTTTAGAGGGAGTGCTGGAGGGATGCTCCATATTTACTAAAATGGTGCAATTTTGCACATCTGGCTTAGAAGTTCCACAGAGAGGTACTTTTATCTCTGGGAGTCCAGCTGTGGTAGCTGATGGCTCCTTTGGTACAGGTTCCACCCCAGGAGAGGTTTCTCCCACCATAGGAATGGTATCCTTAGTGGCAGGGCGGGGAAGGGATACTTTGATACCCTTTATACCTGTTGGTGGAGAGGGATCCTGAGATCTCAGGCCTTTTTCTCTCCTTTGCTTTTTCATTTCACCAGAAATGAGAGGAAGCAATTCCTCACGGATACCCAGCATGGATGCATGGGTATTAAACTCTACCTCAGCTCAACCTGAGGCCTCTAGGTCATTCCCTAAGAGACAATCTACAGGTAAGCTAGGTGATACTACCACCTGCTTAGGGCCAGTAACTCAACCCCAACTAAGTTGAACTACAGCTAAGGGGAGAGACTGAGTGGTGTTATTGACATCAGTAACTTGGTACGTCTGTCCAAGTAGGTGTTGTGCAGGTGACACCAGGTTTTCAGTCACCAAAGTGACACTGGAACCTGTGTCCCTGTAGGCCTGAGCCTCAACACCATTTATTAAGATTGACTGCCTGTACTTATCCATGTTAAGGGGACAAGCAGCCAAGGTGGCAAGGCCAATGCCACCAGGTGTGACAGAAACTGTCTTGGGACTGTCTACCCCAGTTTCTATTACGGTCCCAAAAGTGAACCCAACGCCACCTTTAGTTTGACTATTGCCAGTAGTCCCACCACTATTACCACTACTGCTAGGGGCACCAGAGTCCGATGTCTTAGTGGTGGTAGGCTCAGGGGCTTTATCTGTGCAGGACCTTTCCTCTGGCCAATGGCCTTTATTTCTACATACATAGCACCAAGGCTTTTTCTGATTGTGTGAAGATTTTGAAGAAGATGAAGAAGTTTTATCCCCACCCCAGATGATTGTTTTGGACCTGAAGAAGGATCTTTGTGTTTACTTTTATCCCTATGCTTGTCCTGAGATTTTTCACCATCTTTCTTCCTGCCATCCTTGTCACCCCCTGTATGAGCTTTTCTGCTCACCCTTGTTCTGACCCATTTGTCTGCCTTCTTTCCCAATTCTTGGGGAGAGTTCAGATCTGAGTCCACAAGATACTGATGTAACAAGTCAGACACACAATTATTCAAGATCTGCTCTCTTAGAATCAAGTTATATAGTCTTTCATAATCAGTCACCTTACTGCCATGTAACCAACCTTCTAGGGCCTTCACAGAACAGTCTACAAAGTCTGTCCAGTCCTGTGATGACTCCTTTCTGGTCTCTCTGAACTTAAGTCTATACTGTTCAGTGGTTAAGCCCAGACCATCCAAGAGTGCATTTTTGAGAACCTGGTAATTATCTGCATCATCCTCTCTGACAATAAGAAGTCTGTCTCTACCTTTGCCCCTTTGTCAGAGAAGGATAACTAAAGGATAGCAGCCCACTGTACCTGAGGGACCCTCTAAACTTTACAGGCCCTCTCAAGTGCAGCAATCCACTTGTTGATGTCATCAACATCCTTGCAAGGAGGGACAACTTTGTGCAGACTCCTAGAATCAAATGAGGGTTCCCTAACATTTGTATTCCTAAAATTGCTGCTGTCACCATGGGGAACTAACTCCAAACCCTGCCTCTCTTTCTTCACAGCCAGGAATTCCCTGTGTAAGGCAAACTGCTGCTGCATTAGCTTCAGTCTGGCCTCCTTTAACCTCAGCTTTCTGAGTTCCCTATCTAGGGACTGGTCCTCAGGGTTCGAATTATGTGAAGCCTCTGAAACAGAGGTAAGATGAGAGTGCAGAGGCAGACCTATCTCTAACATGGGCCACTCTAGTGACCTGGCCTCTAGGGGTGAAGGGAGCCCTACTTGACTGTAAACCCTTACCACTACCAGCTATACTAGGGGGCTCGTTGACAGATAGGTCTGTGGAAGGACCCTCCCCAGGATTGTCATCTTGCTCCTCCGAGCTTTCCTGGTTGGAGTTATCCTCTACCTCTTCCTCAGTGCTGATTCCCTGGTCATCCTGGAGGAGGAGATTTAAGAGATACTCCTTATTGGGGTTCTTCCCAATCCTTAAATGTCTTTCAATGCAGAGCCCCTTCAAGCTTTTATAGTTTAAATTGTCATACATAGTCTTGACAACTCTAGGGGTAGCTTCTACAGAAGACATATTGAAAGAAAAAAAGTTTAGGAAAGTGAGTAAAAAGTTAGTAGAATAACAGACCTAACTTTTTAGAGGAAAGAAGAAAACCTTTCAGAACTTTGTAAAAACTTTTGCAAAGTTTAAAGAACTTTTAAGAAAGTTAGAAATTTGTTTCTAGGTATATATTATATATACTCCAAGTATTGGAGCACGCTTTTCTTGTGAAAAGCACATGTAACAAAGTGATAAAGCAATTGCAAGTACTTATCCCACCGCTGCACCACCAACGTAGGAGGCTGGCCTGGTTTGTAGTGGGTACCTTGGGTACTTATACCCTATACTAGGTCCGGTTATCCTTTATTAGTGAAGTAGTAGTGTTCTAGCCGCTTAGGCTTATAGAGGTAGCTATAGCAGAGCAGCTTAGGCTGAACTAGGAGACATCCAAAGTTCATGCAATACCACTTATAGTTACACTGTACTTATACACAAGTAAAGACAATACTCAGTGTTACCAAAAATAAAGGTATTTAGTTGGGTGACTGTAGGAAGGAAGCCTCTTTCTAGCCTTGTTACCCCCACTTTTGGCCTGTTTGTGAGTATATGTCTGGGTGTTTTTACTGTCTCACTGGGATCCTGCTAGCCAGGACCCCAGTGCTCATAGTGGAAACCCTATTTTGTCAGTGTGTTTGATATGTGTCATTGGGATCTTGCTAGCCAGGACCCCAGTGCTCATAAGTTTGTGGCCTATATGTGTTCCCTGTGTGGTGCCTAACTGTATCACTGAGGCTCTTCTAACCAGAACCTCAGTGTTTATGCTCTTTCTGCTTTTAAAATTGTCACTGTAGGCTAGTGACTAATGTTACGAATTCTCATTGGCACACTGGAACACCCTTATAATTCCCTAGTATATGGTACCTAGGTACCCAGGGTATTGGGGTTCCAGGAGATCCCTATGGGCTGCAGCATTTATTTTGCCACCCATAGGGAGCTCAGACTATTCTTACACAGGACTGCCACTGCAGCCTGAGTGAAATAACGTCCATGTTATTTCACAGCCAGTTTACACTGCACTTAAGTAACTTATAAGTCACCTATATGTCTAACCCTCACTTAGTGAAGGTTAGGTGCAAAGTTACTTAGTGTGAGGGCACCCTGACACTAGCCAAGGTGCCCCCACATTGTTCAAGGCAAATTCCCCGGTATTTGTGAGTGCGGGGACACCATTACACGCGTGAACTACATATAGGTCAATACCTATATGTAGCGTCACAATGGTAACTCCAAACATGGCCATGTAACATGTCTAGGATCATGGAATTGTCCCCCCAATACCAATCTGGTATTGGGGGGAGAATTCCATGCATCTCCGGGCTCCATCATAGAGCCCGGGTACTGCCAAACTAACTCTCTGGGGTTTCTCTGCAGCCACCGCTGCTGCCAACCCTCAGGCAGGATCCTGCCCCCCTGGGGCCTGGGCAGCCCCGTCCCAGGAAGGCAGAACAAAGGATTTCCTCTGAGAGAGGGTCTTACACCCTCTCCCTTTGGAAATAGGTGTTAAGGGCCTGAGAGGATTAGCCTCTCCTGGCCTCTGGAAATGATGTGAAGGCAACAGATGGTGCCCTCCTTGCATAAGCCAGTCTACACCGGTTCAGGGATCCCCCAGCCCTGCTCTGGCGCGAAACTGGACAAAGGAAAGGGGAGTGACCACTCCCCTGACCAGCACCTTCCCAGGGGAGGTGCCCAGAGCTCCTCCAGTGTGTCCCAGATCTCTGCCATCTTGAATGCAGAGGTGTGAGGGCACAATGGAGACCTCTGAGTGGCCAGTGCCAGCAGGTGACGTCAGAGACCCCCCCTGATAGGTGCTTACCTCTCTCTGTAGCCAATCCTCCTCTGAGGGCTATTTGGGGTCTCTCATGTGGGTTTCTCATCAGATAACGAATGCAAGAGCTCACCAGAGTTCCTCTGCACTTCTCTCCTTGACCTCTGCCAAGGATCAACCGCTGACTGCTCCAGGATGCCTGCAAAACTGCAACAAAGTAGCAAGAAGACGACCAGCAACATTGTAGTGCCTCATCCTGCCGGCTTTCTCGACTGTTTCCTGGTGGTGCATGCTCTGAGGGCTGTCTGCCTTCACCCTGCACTGGAAGCCAAGAAGAAATCTCCCGTGGGTCGACGGAATCTTCCCCCTGCTAATGCAGGCACCAAACTTCTGCATCACTGGTGCTCTGGGTCCCCTCTCATTTTGACGAGCATGGTCTCTGGAATACAAGATCTGGATCCAAGTATCCCCGACAGTCCAGTGGCCCTTCTGTCCAAATTTGGTGGAGGTAAGTCCTTGCCTCCCCACGCCAGACAGTAATCCTGTGTACTGCGTGAACTGCAGCTGCTAGGGCTTCTGTGCACTTTTGCAAGACTTCCTTTGTGCAAAGCCTAGCCCAGGTCCCCAGCACTCCGTCCTGCATTGCCCAACTTGCTGAGTTGGAGTCTGACTTCGTGGGACCCTCTTTTGTTGTGCTGAGATGACCGTCATGCTCAGATCTTCTGAACGTCTGTTCAGGAGCTTCCTCGGGTACTCCCTGCTTCTGCATGGGCTCTCTCTATTGCTGAGTGCCCCCTCTATCTCCTCCTCCAAGGGGAGGAAACAACTCTGCATCCTCCAGCGCACTGTGGGACATCTTCTGAACAAAGGAAAAGTTCCTGGCTCCTTCCGTTGTTGCAGAATCTTTGGCTTCTTCCACCCGGAGGCAGCCCGTTTGCACCTTCATCCAGGGTTTAGTGGGCTCCTGCCCCCTCTGGACACTTGTGTGACTCTTGGACTTGGTCCCCTTCCTTTGCAGTCCTCAGGTCCAGGAATCCGTCGTCAGTGCTTTGCAGTCAGTTGTTGTCTTTGCAGAATCCCCTATCTCGACTTTACTGTCTTTCTGGGGTAATAGGGTAACTTTACTCCTACTTTTCAGGGTCTTGAGGTTTGGGTATCTTGGACACCCTTAGTGTTTTCTTACACTCCCAGTGACCCTCTACACACTATACTAAGCTTGGGGTCCATTTGTGGTTCGCATTCCACTTTTGGAGTATATGGTTTGTGTTGCTCCTAGGCCTATTGTCTCCTATTGCATTCTATTGTGTTCTACAGTGTTTGCACTACTTTTCTAATTGGTTACTTACCTGATTTTGGTTTGTGTGTATATTTGGTGTATTTTACTTACCTCCTAAGGGAGTATATCGTCTGAGATACTTTTGGCATATTATCACTAAAATAAAGTACCTTTATTTTTAGTAACTCTGAGTATTGTGTTTCTTATGATATAGTGCTATATGATATAAGTTTTATGGTAGGAGCTTTTCATGTCTCCTAGTTCAGCCTAAACTGCTCTGCTATAGCTACCTCTATGAGCCTAAGCTGCTAGAACACTTCTAATCTACTAATAAGGGATAACTGAACCTGGCACAAGGTGTAAGTACCACAAGGTACCCACTATAAGCCAGGCCAGCCTCCTACAGTGACACAGTACCAAAAATATCTTAGAGACAATACTCCTTCTGGAGATAAGTATTATACACAATATATACACTAGACACCAAATTTAGACAAGTAAATAGTCAGAGAACAATGCAAACAGTAGGAAATCCTATTGAATGCAATAGGAGAAAATAGATCTAGGGGCAACACAAACCATATACTAAGAAAGTAGAATGCGAATCACAAATTCCCCCCTAGACAAATGTAGTGTGTACAGAATCGCAGGGAGAGTAAGTATACAGTAAAGGTAAGTAAATTACCCCACTCCAGAGCCCAGAAAAGCAGAAGTAAAGTACTGCAAGTTTCCTTAGGACACACTACACCTCGTTTTGGGGATTTTGCAGCAGTCAACCAAGTCTGCAAAGAACAACTGCTGGATTATTGGACCTGAAGACCTGCAAAGGAAGGGGACCAAGTTCAGAAGTCGAAATAAGTTCCAGGAAGGACAGGAGCCCCTACCAACCCAGAAGAGGGTGCAAAAGAAGAGTCCTTGGTTAGTCGAAGACTGCAGAAATGCACCGTAGGAAGATGGGATAGGTTCCTGCATGATGTAAAAGATGTCCCACAGCATGAAGATCGTTGCAGATGAGATTGGAAGACACCAACAAGCCTTGGCTATGGCAAAAGTATGTTTTGCATCAAAATGGCGCTGGATGGACAGAGGAGGGACCTGGGGGCCTCAACTCTGTGGGAGGAGGAAGAGGAGGCTCTCAGCACTTTGGAGAGCCCTCAGGAGACCAGCCAGCACCCCCAGGAGTCGCAGGATCTGGGTTAAAAGGAGGTGCAAAACACAGTTGATGCAGCACAACAAAAGAAGATTCCACGCCGCCGGAGAACAACTCAGAGAGTTGTGCGTCGCAGGATGGAGTGCTGGGAACCTGGGCCAGGCTGTGCACAAAGGAATTTTGCAAAGAGTGCACAGAGGCCTCAGGAGGCGAAGAAGACGCAGTACTCAGGGGTTCCGTCGCTCTTGGGGAAGGCAGGGTCTTTCCTCCTCCAAATTGCATCCGCTGGACCTCAGGACAGTCTATGTCGAAGATGTCCACCCTCTGTGTCCTTAGGAGCATACTTGTCACTGTGAGAGGTGTCCCAGGGTACCGGTCGTCATCTTGGAAGGTGCCTGCTTGGAGCAGGGGAGTGACTCCGTCACTCCATGGAGATTTCTTCAGTCCTTCTGGTGCTGGATGAAGACAGGAAGTCCCCAGAGCATGCACACCGTGGAAACTGTTGCAGTTGCTGACTTGGAGCTGCGGTTGCTGAAGAAAATGGTCTCTTGTAGACACTTTGTTGCAGTTACATTTCTTGGAGCAGGCTGCATTTGATCCGAGTTCAAAAGAGTCTGAAGTTGTTGCAGAGGATTCCTGAAGGAAACTTGCAAGCAGAATCTGAAGAGAACCCACAGGAGAGACCCTAAATAGCCCTGAGAGAGGTATTGGCTACCTTATCAGATAAGGACCTATCAGGAGGGGTCTCTGACGTCACAAAAACCATAGAGTACACTGTTCCAAAATAAAGAAGCAGGGAGACCTAACTCTTTAGGAGCAAGAGCCCTCACACATCCCAATGGATGTCATGCTTCATCATCAGGAATGCTCCTCGTCAAACTGGCACTACAATGTCTGACAGGCTCCCCAGAAGGGGGCTCTTTGCCGGAGTTCTTTAATAGTTACTGCTGTGATTTACTATGTTGTGGACAATGCCTATCTGAAGTCACTAAGCAATCAGGAGAGAAAAACTAAAATTGGCCCTAAACCTCAACTCACATCACCAATTTATTCAGCTAGTACGAGGTGTAGGCCAAGGTTAAAAACAAGTTGAAAGTGAAGTATGAGTGGTCATGCTCAGTCACTTTCAGAAAAAATAAATGAGAGGCCCGAAAATATCATAGAACCTCTAATTTAGGGTCAACATGTTTCGCGTCTAGCAGTCCAGCCGGATCCATTGACGCTTTATTAGGACCAAAATGCGACTTCTCCTATAACCAAGAATGTAGATAATAATACGTCTTCCTAGTTAATACACTAAGGTACAGTCACTGACTTTAAGCCAACTGTATGTCTGGTCAAAAATTAAAAGTGCAGGTCGCCCATCCCCAATTGTGAAATGTGGCTCCTTGGGAAAGCACACGCCTAGGACTGATGCTGTTACTATGGTTAAGCAAACGGTCCACGCTGTAGGACCTAACCTCTGGCAGTGCTCCCGGATCTGCAGTTGCTGACTTGGAGATGAGGTTGCTGAAGAAAAGTGTCTCTTGTAGACACTTTGTTGCAGTTACAATGTTTCTTGGAGCAGGCTGCGGTTGATCCGAGGTCAGAAGAGTCTGAAGTTGTTGCAGAAGATTCCTGAAGGAAACTTGCAAGCAGAATCTGAAGAGAACCCACAGGAGATACCCTTAATAGCCCTGAGAGATTGATTGGCTACCTTATCAGCTAAGAACCTATCAGGAGGGGTCTCTGACGTCACCTGCTGGCACTGGCCACTCAGAGGCCTCCAGAGTGCCCCCACACCTTTCAAAGCAAGATGGTTAAAGTCTGGGACACACTAGAGGAGCTCTGGGCACCACCCCTGGGGTGGTAATGGACAGGGGAGTGGTCACTCCTCTTTCCTTTGCCCAGTTTCACACCAGAGGAGGGGAGAAGGGGACTCTGAACCGGTGTAGAATGATTTATGCAAGGAGGGCACTATTTGTGTCCTTCAAAGCTTTTCCCGAGGCTGGGGGAGGCTACCCCTCCCTAGCCTATAACACCTATTTCCAAAGGGAGAGGGTGTAACACCCTGTTCTCAGAGGAAATGCTTTGTTCTGCCTTCCTGTGACTGGGCTGCCCAGACCCCAGGAGGGCAGAACCCTGTCTGTGAGGTGGCAGCAGCTGTAGCTGCAGTGCAAGCCTCAGAGAGCTGGTTTGGCAGTACTGGGAGACCATGGTGGAGCCCCCAGGATGCATGGAATTGGCTCCCCAATACCAGATTTGGAATGGGGGGACAATTCCATGATCTTAGACATGTTACATGGCCATATTCAGAGTTACCATTGTAAAGCTACATATAGATATTGGCCTATATGTAGTGCACACGTGTAATGGTGTCCCTGCACTCACAAAGTCCGGGGAAATGGCCCTGAACTATGTGGGGGTACCTTTGCAAGTGCAAGGGTATCCACACACTTAGTAACTTTGCACCTCACCTTCAGAAAGTGAAGGTTAGACATATAGGTGACTTATAAGTTACTTAAGTGCAGTGAAAATGGCAGTGAAATAGTGTGTGCACTATTTCATGCAGGCTGCAGTGGCAGTGCTATGTAAGGGTTTGTCTGAGCTCCTTATGGGTGGCAAAAGAAATGCTGCAGCCCATAAGGATCTTCTGGAACCCCAATGCCCTGGGTACCTAGGTACCGTATACTAGGGACTTATAAGGAGGGTCCAGTATGCCAATTGAAATTGGTAAATGCAGTCACTGGCCTACAGTGACAAATTTAAAAGCAGAGAGAGCATAAGCACTGAGGTTCTGGTTGGTAGAGCCTCAGTGACACAGTTAGGCTCTACACAGGTAAACACATTAGGCTATAAACTATGAGCACTGGGGTCCTGGCTAGCAGGATCCCAGTGAGACAGGCAAAACACACTGACATATAGGTTTTTATCTATGAACACTGGGGTCCTGGCTAGCAGGATCCCAGTGACACAGTAAAAACACACTGACACACACTCACAAACAGTTCAAAAGTGGGGGTAACCATGCTAGCAAGAGGCTACTTTCCTACAACTAGTAGCAGCAAGGTCGCCAAATTTCTTTCCGTCCTGTCCTGGCAAAGGTCAGATCTGACTCCATGCCTCCCCCGTCTGACGTGTAACAGTGAGAATGGGGTCCAATTTACCTGTGCACATTTCTCGTAATGACGGATAAATAGTCTGTTGTTTCAAACTTTTCACAACAGATTATCCCACTTTCAATCCTCTTTCTCCCGAGCAAGGTTTTCCTTTAAGAAAAGAAACATGGGCATCTATAAAGATTGCACATTTTAAAATCTCAAATCAGGCTCTAAAAACGGTTTGCGCCCCATTTAAAACTACCGGCCAACTCGTAATGAGGCTCAGAATTGTGACGAGGGGCAATAGGCAGTGCTTAATTTGTGTTAGTTGTTTCCGGTGCTGAGCACCAGCACTTATTTGTGAGCGCCGGGGCTTATTCTTCTGCCTCAAGCATTTGCTGCTAGCAAATGACACATATGGGACACATGGAGGAAGGGAAAAACGAAGAAGCGTCACAAAGGGAGACAGTAGAAAGCTGCAAGAGTGAGCTGAAGGGGCAGGGACTGGCTTTATATGGATTTAAGAGGCCCGAGATGGCTTCAGGATTACGCCGCCTCAGTATTTCCTGCTTGCAAATTTAATTGCAGCAGGCGAGCGTTTAGGAGGAAGGCGTTGGGCACCTGCACCTTTTTATTTATAAATTAAGCACTGGCAATAGGTATTTCCAATGTCCTACAACTGGGTCCAGGATGCAGGCAAGATGGACAGTTGAGTTAAGTGCGTGTTGCTGAAACCTGCCTATTAATTTGCAGGTCATGAATTTGGGTCCTGGCACAGTAAAATCATCCTTTCCAAAGGGAGAAAATAAAAGAGTTCCACGGCTTTTCAGGGCATCAGTAACTGATAGGGGACAATGCTGCTGTGGGGGCGGGGAGACACACACCCATGCTTATATCGCTTGCACATTGCCCATGCGTGTGTTTGTTATGGTTCTGCGTATTTGCTTAGTGCAGCGCTTGCCAACCATTTGCGTTCTTAGTGCTTTTTCTGCAATGTTGATTCCTCCAGTATGTTTTTCTACCTGAGTCAAAGAGTGTGAGTCGATGGTTTGGGAGATGTGAATTGTCTTCATGAAGTTGTTTTATAAGGGGGGTGGGTTCTGCAGCCTTACAACCTACCCAGTGCACACATCAAGTGTGTGTTCACTGAGTAATATGGCTCTCATAGGCGTTTGGGTATGCATCCCTTTACATAACCCTTCTCAGCTGTTCACCTGATGAGGTTTACATTCTGAATTCTTGTACTTGCTGTGTGTAGCTAAAGCAAGTTATTTCACTCTGATGTTTATACTAGTTCTTCTAGCCAGGGATGTATATATGTTTGTATGTGGTATTTGTATAGCCCAAGCCTAGCTAAAAAGTGAGAGAAGAGGTAGCTGGTTATTAGATTGCTTCTACATTGTGAAGTAGTGTTCTTTAACAAGGAGTTTGTTCAACTCTTATCTAAAGTGGAGAAGTGTTGGATCAGTTCTTATGGATACCTTTGTTTTCCTTTTTACACATCTTAGTTTGCAGTTTGAATGTGGCCTGGCTGCTGGTATGCTGAAATCCACCAAAGTGAGAGTGTTGTCTGAAAGATAAGCAGGGCTGCTTGTCAAGATGGACTTGTAAATGATGAAGCTAGTTTTGAAGATGGTGTGGGCGGTCAAGGAGAGCCAATGGAGTTCCATCAGGATGGGGGTGATGTGATCATATTTCTTACAGTGCTGCCTGAGACGGGCTGTGTCTAGGATACCCACAAGGGGTGCCAGTGTGGTGTTTAGAAGCCCAAGAGTGGGGTATTACCATCATCCAGATACAAGAGTATGAGGGCTTGAATAGCAGTTCTAAAGTCACTTTCCTGAAGAAACAGCTTTACTTTCTTTAGAAGTGAAAGCTGGTACCAGCCCATCTTTGTGTTATCCCCTGTTTCACTGACTCCTGTTTTTCAATTCCACTAGTGCCTCATCGGCTGACCAGAAGTTAACCTTCTATTTCCAGCCCCTGGTGTTAGTAATTTGGGATCCAGAGGTTGTTCTCTGTTAGTCGTTGTTGAGATTCAGGATCTAGAGAGACTGGTTTTACAGGGGAGTGTTCCATCGTGTTTTAGGATTAAAGGGTCTTCTCAACACCAGGAAGCCTATTAAAAATAATGTGCTCAATAAATAAATGATAAATAATTCATTAGTTATTTTATTTATTTTGTGGTTTTATATAGTGTGGAGTGAATCCAGAATGGTTAAAAGAGCGCTGTGCAGAGGAAAAATCTAACTAAATGTTAGATTACAGGTCTAAAGTAAACCAACTTCAGTGGTTACCTAACTACATGTACATACAATCCTGGCAAAGAAGTAGAGTCTAGGAATGGGTTTGCATTAGAACAAAGTGGAAAGAGGAATAACTTTAATAATATTCATATGTTTAGATAGAGTAGTTCACCTTGTTGGCTGCACAATACGGCCAATGGGGAGAAGCTGTATTGAGAATGTACACATATCTATTTTTTGCAAGAAAAACAGCTAAGGCAATCAGATGGCCAAAAGGCAGTGCAACAATAGCCTTTACATCTCTCCTTGGAGAACTTCATAATAAAACATATTTCTGATAGAAGGGGCTGGTATTCCATAGTTTGGGTGCACTCTCAAAGAAAGATTGCATCCAATTATATTCTTGCCTTTGTCTGTGGGTCTGTATGTCTTCATCAGCGTGGGCTATTCTCAAGCTGGTCATCTAAACACAGACAATGGCGGCTAGTGATCTCTGAAAATGGAGGGGAGTGGTACTGGCTAACTCATGTTGAACCAAGTGAAGTGAAGCAAGAAAACTCAGCCTGAGCATGGATGAGACACTAGAAAAGTAGCTATGTTAGAATGGATGACCAGACAAACCTGTTTAGGGCAATGCGAGCATGCCTTTTCCAGTGGCAGCTGGTAATTTTAGGAGGGAGGGGGGCAGGCGGGACACCCAGGCACACATGCATGCTCATTCATTGATACACGTGCACACACGCACACATCCATTCACAACACTGATTATCAAATATTCTAAACGTACATGCACGAACACACCAAGCATTCATTTAAAAAAAAAAAAAAAAAACACACGCACTTACCTTCAGCTGTGCCTCTGATGTCCCAGGAGGGTTGGGACTGCTGCCTTCCCTCACTGGCTAACCTAAGGCCAGCCAATGAGGGAAGGCAGCAGTCCCAACTAGTCACAGAGTGGGATGGGGTCAGAGAGACTGCTGACCCCACCTCACTCTGTGACAAGGTGTCACTGATTGACCTTTGGCTGTTAGCCCCTCAGGGCTTAAAACTGAAGCGCCCAGGTCCGAAGCAATTGGTGATGTTCCCCCTCTTCATGAGGTGGGGGGCTGTCGAGGCACCTTTGCTAAGCTAAAGAGATCACCCCCACAGGGCTGTGATTTCTTCATCCTAGCAAAGTTGAGCTCAGGCATCCAGGTGCCTGCACAAATAGGGCATGTCTAGCTCCTGGCTGCCTGTCCTGAAAATGAAGTGTGTCTGTCAGGCTGACCTTTGCTCACCAGGTGGGGGGGTGTGGCCCCTCAGCCTCAAAGGTCGGACCGCGGCTGGCCTTTTCTCTGACTTGCACAAGAACTGATGTTAAATCGCTTATATGATTTAACTCAGCACTGGTTCTGACAGAAGTTTTCTTTTCAGTTTTGTCAAGGAGGACGTGCCTGTACCTGCCTGGACATTAACTTATTCTCTGAACTGCTGACTCTAAGTAACAGCAGCCCTAATCATCATACCATATAATTGCACCAGATCTTTGAATTCATCCAGCAGCACAGTGCCAAACTTCTTTACCACCGACAAAAGACGTCTATTTTTCTGTGTAGTCAACAAGCATATGCTATAGCGGGCTGAAAAGGACACCAATTCCTGCACACGCACACACTTGCCTCACAGTTCAGTTACTGGCCCTCGATGTGTTTGGGTTTATATCCTCTGCTACAGTAGTGCCCCTGGCAGGTGGCCCTGGCTTGGTCTCACCCAGGCCTCCTCCTCTGGTACTCAGCTACCGTTCCGAGGAATCCCCCCTCCCCGGCTCCCTCCTAACTACTTCTTGCCATCAATGCTACTATTCCATAATTAATCAGTGGCCTACCTTGTGGTACATTTGACTCCACCGCTCTGCAGTGTAACTTTTGAATCCATGTTTTTTCCAATGTCCCTGTAGCCACCATCTGATCTGCATATGCAGCTAAAGGTGAACCGTCACACACATCCTGCTGGAACCTGGGCTTTGGAGGGAGGTTGGATGAGGAGACCAGTGTTCGCTCTAGGCCGTCTAAGCCATGAGGGGAAGAGGGAAAAACTGTAGCAAGGCATGCAGCATTTGTTACATAGGGCACAGGCAGGCTCTTTACATATAGAATACACCTGCGGGAATGATGAAAAGCACATAAACTGATTGAAGAGGATTATGTCACATCGCAAGACACAGAGCACGACCAATGACATGATGGCTTCAAAATAAAGCCACATGGTGATTGGCCATATTATGTGAAAGTACCATCCTCATGGTAATGATGGACTTGACGCCTACCAGCTGGCACGTGAACCCAATCCATACACTGCTTTCATGCTGTTGATGTTAGTAAAAAACATGAAAACAGCACCAGAATTGGTTAGAGCAGATGGAACAAGCGATCCAAATGAGGTGGTCTTTCAACTCTAGATAATATTATAGTGATTCATATGGTTTTGGAAAATAGGTGAAATGGAGAAAAATGCCTGTCTAAGCAGCATTAATAGATTTTTCAACAACTTTTGACTGCATAGATAGGAAGATTCTTTGGAAGAGTTTGGATGCCATGGGTATTACAGGATGCCTCTTAAAACTTATTCTTGCCCTTCATACAGAGATTTGGCGCCACGTTATGTTAGGTGGAAGACGGGAC
The DNA here is from genome assembly GCF_031143425.1 of Pleurodeles waltl. Classification (NCBI taxonomy): domain Eukaryota; kingdom Metazoa; phylum Chordata; class Amphibia; order Caudata; family Salamandridae; genus Pleurodeles; species Pleurodeles waltl. The sequence continues at coordinate 430,097,225 of NC_090444.1, forward strand.
ATGACATTGAAAATCTTGACCAAAAATGGTCTTAAGCAGGACTGCCTGTTGGCACCTCTGCTTTTTCTTTATATATTTCAGATTTGCCTTTGTTGTTGAGCCAGTCTGGTGGGGATTCCCGAAAATTAGGTGCATACTCTTTGGGGACTCTAATCTATGCGAATTACATTGGTTTATTAGATCTGTTGCCTAAAGGCCTCCAGAAGCGTCTTGATGCTCTATGTTTTTATTCTGATGCTCAGTTTCTGAAGGTAAATATAAATAAGACCAAAGTTATGAGGTGCAAATGTAAAAGGTTGCCCCAAGCGTAAAATATATAGTTGGTCCTTTAAGAATACTCCTTTGAAGTTACTAAATTCAAACCCTTAATTGGGTAGAATTATTTTACCAAATCTGGGAGATATTGCCCATATGTCGAATAAGGTCTGTGCCCATGGAATTTCACTAAAAGCGCTTTATGGGGCAATTGGTAATAGGCACTTTAAGCATCTCGTAACGGTTTATATAAAATGAAGGTTCCCCATACTCTTCTTTATGCTGTAGCTTTATGTTGTTGGCACTTTATGTATAAGGTTAAAGGAAAAATTCTGTGCTCTTTTTGCACCTTTAATTCTATGGTCCCAGTGAAAGCGCTCAGACTCGAATTAGGACTGGTAAGCACTTATGTAAGAGGTTTAGCTGCTATTCTGAGATGGTACCATTGTATTTTACATGCCAAAGATAATAGGGGTTTCATAGCTGTGGTGGAATCTCTGCGTGATTGTGTACAAACTGGTCTGTTTTTTGTAATTTCCAACTTGCACTACAGTGGTTTTTGTTGTCTAAATTAGACATCTAAAATATGAGTTATGTTTATCTTAAATCTGTTTTAAAGTGTTATATGAAGAGTTCTTCAATGATGCACGATAGGAATGCATGCAATGTTAAGCCTGTTTTATTAATGTGGACAATTCCTGCCAACTGGGCAACCCACAGGCATATTTAACCTGGAACTTGGAGCACAGGGTGCAAAGGTGCATAATGCTCTTTAGGATGCTATGGATGCTGGTTAATATTGTAATTGATGTCTTGCTGGGAGAACCCAGGGATAAAGGAATATGCAGTTTGTATCAAACAGGTGCACAGATTGAACATGTTATTTTTGTCTGTCTTACCTTAAAGGTCCTCCAACAGTAATTTTTAAAACCGTTATTTAAAAGGTATGGAGTGAGAACCACAAATGTTGCTATGGAATTGTTAAATTGTCTGGTGAATGAATTAATGTGTGGAAAACCTTTAAAATGTTTTAGATTTTTTTTTATTTGCATTGAATTGATTTTATATACTGTAGATCTCGATGTAAGATCTATATCTTTAATAAAACTTGAATTGACTGTCCTGATTTCACATTTTGGCTATGGTAGCAGTATTTGAGAGCAGGAAGTTGGTCTGGGATATTTAATGTCATGCCCAACAAAATTTGGCATTACCAGTCCTGCATGCACTGATTAACCCATCTGGTAGAATCAACTGTTAAGATCCCTGAATTTGTAGCAGTTCAGCAAGCAGCACAAAGCTTAACAAGCAAATTGTATCACCCACTGTACAACTAGAAACAGTGCCATGTTATCGACTGACAACATCTGACTATGCAATTTTTCAACAGGTAGGGAAATGGTGAATGCCATATAGAGGCTATATCGTCACACATATTGATGTGCATTAGGTGGCCATTTTGGAGTGAGTACATCGCTTTCTGGAGCAACATCATAGTCTAGTTTATCTGCTTTGTCCACATTAAAAGTGCCCAACTGTGTTGGAACAATGCATATTGGTTCACATCAGGGTCTGCAGGGTTTCAGTAAAAGACATTTGCTGATAAATGTAATAAACCATTGGCATCAGGTTTGGAGGTAAAAGTACTTTAAAAAAAATGTTTTTATTATTCTATATTTTTAGATCTAAAACAATGGGATAGCAGTGGTACATTATTCGCACAATTTAAAACAAGCATTTGCAATGTAACGGGTCTCGCATTTTCTCGAGTTAGAGCTATTAGCATTGTAAATTCCCAACTGGACTTTTCTTGCCACATAAATTGAAAATCAAAATTAGAACAGTTGACATAAGTGAGCCAATTCAAAGCGCCCTGGCCACCATGAGCATGAGCTTGAAGGAGAGACACAAAAGGAAAAAGAAGTTCGCTCACAGTCAAACATATCGACAATCGTGCAATTATCCATGTAACAGGGACAGTCTACAAGGCAGTAACAAAACCACCCCAAAGAGGGACAAACATAAAGCATTTACCAATGATAACAAAGGGTATTTGAAAGGCAAGCCCACGAACAAGTGAAAGTGATGGGCGTGAGTAAAAAGCCCACAAGACTTAAAACAGGTCAAAGCGTTTGCACGCTCAACCTAATGAGCATCAACAGTTCTTAAAGCAGAGACAACAATATCACAGGAGAAATCTCTGATTTCAGCTAAAGATATACTGTATGTGATAGAAAAAGAGAAAAAACAAAGAAACAAAGAAAAACAGAGCTCCGGGCACTTAATCCACACAGAAATACCACAGAGTATTACACCTGGAAAGTGTGTCCATTTGAAGCATGTACAGTTCTGCATACACAAACATGTTGTGGGTTCGCAATATTTTCTCTGCGAGTACTTATAACATCCACAGTGCACTCCAGAGAAACAGGGGGAGTGGGGCAAACGTGAAAGAGGCAACAACAAAAATGCAATCATGGGAGGGAACACTGGGGCGGCAATGGTGCCTCAGTCAGAGGATGAAGGAACAAGGAAAAAAGGACTGGAGCTACACATCACACATGGACCTGGGTGTAGGACCCTTGGTACCACTGGTACCTTTTACAAGGGACCTAGCTGTGTGCCAGGGATTTGCCAATTGTGGGAACAATGGTACTGTTTAGGGAAAGAACACTGGTGCTGGGGCCTGGTTAGCAGGATCCTAGCACACTCTCAGTCAAGTCAGCATCAATATCAGGCAAAAGGAGGGGGCGAGGTAACCATGTCAAAAGGGGCACTTTCCTGCACCAAATCCCCAGCCCCCCAGATGAAAGAGGACGAGACTAACCATTCCCAAGAGAGTCTTCATTGTCTAAGTAGAAGAACCTGGAAAGTCCATCTGCATTGGCATGGGCAGTCCTAGGTCTACATTCCACTGAAAAGTCCATTTCCTGTAGGGAGATGGACCACCTCAAGAGTTTAGGGTTCTCTCTTTTCATTTGCATTAGTCATTGGAGAGGTCTGTGGTCAGTTTGCACAATGAAGTGAGTATCAAACAAGTATGGCCTCAACTTATTTTAGGGCTCGAACTACAGCAAAAGCCTCCCTCTCAATGGCACTCCAACGCTGTTCCCTGGGGAGTAACCTCCTGCTAATTAAAGCAACAGGCTGGTCATGGCCATCATCGACTGCTCCGATCCCATGTTTAGAGGCATCTGTCTGCACAATGAACTGCTTAGTGTAGTCTGGAGCTCTGAGAACTGGTGCTGAGCACATTGCCTCCTTCAAGATGTCAAAGACCTTTTGACAGGGAAGAGTCCAGTTTACCTTTTCGGGCATCTTTTTAGAGGTCAGTTCTGTGAAGGGATCACAATGGACCCATACTCCTTCACAAACCTCCTGTAATAACCAGTCAAGCCAAGAAATGCCCTGACTAGAGTCTTGGCAGTAGGAGCTTCCCAGTCCATAATTGTCTGGATCTTGGGCTATAAAAGTTGCACTTGGCCTCCGCATACAAGGTGACCCAAGTATACAATAGTGCCATGCCCTATCTGACATTTTGATGTCTTGATAGTGAGGTCTGCTGATTGCAGAGTCTGAAAGACCTTCCCCAGGTGGATCAGGTGATCCTGCCAGGAGGAGCTAAAGACAGCAATATCATTTAGATATGCTGCACTAAAAGACTCCAAGCTAGCAAGGACTTGATTCACCAACCTTTGGAAGGTAGCAGGGGCATTCTTCAAACCAAAGGGCATAACAGTGAACTGATAATGCCCATCATGTGTTGAGAAAGCAGTCTATTCCTTTGCTCCTGGTGCCATGCAAATTTGCCAGTACCCTGCAGTTAAGCCAAAGGTACTGAGGAACTTTGCTGCACCTAACTTATCTATTAGCTCATCTGCTCTTGGAATGGGGTGAGGATGTGTCTTGGTGACAGAGTTGAGACCTCTGTAGTCCACACAGAAACTCATCTCACTCTTTCTATCCCTGGAATGAGGTTTGAGGACCAGAACCACTGAGCTAGCCCAGAGACTGTCAGAGGATTCAATAACCCCTAACTCTAGCATCTTGTTGACTTCAACTTTGGTGCTCTTCTTAACTTGGCCAGACTGCTGATAGATTTTGTTTTTGACAGGCAAGCTGTCTCCTGTGTCCACATCATGGGTACACAGGTGTGTCTGTCCAGGGGCTAAGGAGAAGAGTTCAGCATACTGCTGCAGGACTTGCCTGCAGTCATCCTGCTATTGGGCAGAGAGGGTGTCTGAATAGACAACTCCATCAACTGACCCATCTTTAAAGTTGTGTGAGAGGAGGTCAGGGTGAGGTTCACTCTCTGCTTCCAGATCCTCATCAGTAACCATCAGCATGGTTACTTCAGCCCTGCCACAGTAGAGTTTGAGGCAGTTCACGTGGATCACCCTTTTGGGTGTGCTGTTAGTTCCCAGGTCTGCCAAGTAGGTGACCTCACTCTTTTCCAGGATAGGGTAAGGGCCACTCCATTTGTCCTGAAGTGCATTGGGAGTCACAGGCTCCAGAACCCATACCTTCTGCCCTTGTTGGAACTCCACCAGTGCAGCCTTTTGGTCATACCATTGCTTCTGTAGCTGATGGCTGGCCTCAAGTATTCTGTATGCCTTTTCCATATACTCAGTCATCCTAGAGCGGAGGCCAAGCACATAGGCCACCACATCTTGCTTAGGCTCATGAAGAGATCTCTCCCAACCTTCCTTCACAAGTGCAAGTGGTCCCCTAACAGGGTGGCCAAACAGAAATTGAAAGGGGGAAAACCCTACTCTCTTCTGCGTCACCTCTGCTGGTGAAAAGCAAGCATGGCAGGAGGGCATCCCATCTCTTTTTGAGTTTTTCAGGGAGCCCCATGATCATGCCCTTCAATGTCTTGTTGAACCTTTCACCAAGTCCATTGGTTTGTGAATGGTATGGTGTGGTTAACTTGTAAGTCATCCCAGAACCATTCCACATGTGTTTTAGGTAAGCTGACATGACGTTGACACCTCTGACAGAAACCACCTCATTAGGAAACCCTACGCTGGGAAAAATACCAATAAGGGGTTTGGCTACCACAAGAGCAGTAGTAGACATAAGGGGGAAGTGTTGTCCTTGACTTCCATGGCTACTCTGTTGAATATATAGTGCAGTAAAAGGACATTTTTGAAAAATATACAGTTTTATTAAATATCAAGAAAACAATTTTTTTGTTGTAATGAGATGGTGCTCCTATATAGTGACGGCGCAATGCAAAGTGACAAAGTAAAAAAGTGTTCTGGTGCTAGTACATATATACATGTGACTGAAACAAATTATTGTGGTGTATTAGGATATCTATCCTTTAGATATCTACATCCACATTAACCATTTTTAAAACCAGTCCACAACTGTGTTCTGTTGACGTTTTGACCCTATTCTCAAATTAATCAGTGCAGGGTCATCATCAGGACAATAAAAATATGCAGAGACACCAGAAAATTACATTGTTATTCTCCTTTCATAGTTCCCGGAAGATTTTCATCTTCTTTTTGGCTTTTGGATACTGGTGACCACTTGTTTGTTTAGCTCGTGGGGAAAGTCCTTCCTTCTGGACCTCGTGTGGACCATGAAAAGAGAATAACAATGTAATTTTCTGGTATCTCTACATATTTTTATCGCCCTGATGATGACCCTGCACTGATAAATCTAAGAATAGGGTCGAAACGTCAACAGAACACAGTTGTGGACTAGTTTTTAAACTGTAGACGTGGATATGTAAAGGATAGATATCCTAGTACAACACAGTTTGTTTCAGTCACATGTATATATGTACATAGCACCAGTGCACTTTTTTCACTTTGTCACTTTGTACAGCGCCTTCACTATATAGGAGCACCTTATATCTCATGTCATTACAACAACAAAAATATTTTCTTGATATTTAATAAAACAGTATATTTTTCAAAAAATTCCTTCTACTACACTATACACACACACAATGAAGTAGCGGTGGGAGTCAAGGGCAGCACTTCCCAATTGGCGACCATTTGTGTCTGATACTGTGTGTACCCGGGTCCTTGGGTTATGGGTCATTTCCCAGTATTCTAGGTATATATGAAGACCTAAGGGGAATTGCTTTAGGATACCTGGTAAAATGATCCACTACTACCAGTATATATTGGTTTCCTGAGGCTGTGGGTGGTTCAAGTGGACCCACTATGTCTACACCAACCCTTTCAAAGGGACCCCCAACCACTGGCAGTGAAATTAGGGGGCCTTTGGGTGGCCACCTACCTTACCTCTGACTTGGCAGGTGACACAGGAGCTACAAAACTCCTTCACCTTTTGGGACTTGTTTGGCCAGTGGAAATGGCTGACAAGCCTATTCCATGTTTTAGTTTGGCCCAGATGTCCAGGTAGCGAGATGTCATGTGCTAAAGTGAGGATGAATTCCCTAAACTGCTGAGACACTGCCACTCTCCTGGTTGCAGCAGGATTGGGGTCTCTAGCCTCCTTGTAAAGGAGACCTTCCTTCCAGTAGACCCCGTGGGAGCCACTGACATGTCCCTTCTCCTGTGCAGGTGCTTGCTGCCTCAGGCCTTCGAAAGTGTGACAGATTCTCTGTCCCTGGCACTGCTGGCCCCTAGAGGGTACCCTTGGGCTCCAAAGAGCTCTACCTGATAAGGATCAAGCTCCATGAGCTCAGTTCCCTCAGAGGATGTCAAACCCTCTCCCTGAGGAAAGGAATCCTATGTATTTTACTGCTCAGAAGCTGGTCCCCCAATCTTCCTGCCTTTTCTCTTGGAAGGCTGGGCCATTATTCCAGGCTCCAACACTTTTTTGTTCACCCTGTGCTCGGTTTTGTGCGCTAGTTTATACACACACCATCTCAGGTATTCCCAGCATGGCTGCATGGGTTTTGAGTTTTACCTCGGCCCAAACTGAGGACTCCAGATTATTCCCTAGCAGACACTCCACTGGGGTTGCAGAAGATACCACTACCTGTTTCAAGCCAGTAACCTCTCCCCACTTTAAGGTCACTATAGCCAAGGGATAGACCTTGGTCACATTGTCAGCACTGGTGATTGGATAAGTTTTCCCAGGCAGATAGTGTCCTGGAGAAATCAGTTTTTCTGTCACCATGGTGACACTGGCACCTGAATCCCTCAGGGCTTCTACTTTAGTACGATTAATCAAGGGATTCTGTCTGTATTTGTTCATATTAGGGGGGGCAGATAGCAAGAGTGGCAACATCTACCCTACCCTCAGAAACTAAAGTAGCTTCAGTGTGAACCCTGATTTGCTCTGGGCACACTGTTGATCCCAACTGGAGACTGGCTATACCAGTGATAACTGGTAGCACATTCTTTTTGGGACAGGCCAAGTCTCCAGTTTGGTGTCCATGCGGTTTACAGTTGAAGCACCAGGCCTTTTTGGGAACAAAGTTTTTACCCATGTGAAGATTGTGAAGAGGCTCAGGGCCCACCCTCCTACTCAGGTTTTTGGGGGACTTTACTGTAGAAGACTTGTTACTTTTGTCCCTAGGTGCCTCGCCACCCTTCCCCTGGGGAGGCTTTGTAACCCCTTTCTTTTGGGCACCTCCAGTGGAAGTCTTGGTTACCCTAGTCTTGACCCAATGGTCTGCCTTCTTTCCCAATTCATAGAGAGAAATTGGACCTAGGTCTGCCAGATATTGATGCAACTTGTCATTGAAGCAGTTACTTAAAATATGTTCTTTCACAAATAAATTATAAAGCCCGTCATAGTCATGCACTCCACTGCCAGTTATCCAACCATCTAGTGTTTTCACTGAGTAGTCTAGAAAATCAACCCATGACTGGCTCAAGGATTAATGAGCCCCCCTGAACCTAATTCTGTACTCCTCATGGTGAATCCAAAGCCCTCAATCAGGGTAGCCTTTGTGTGGTCATAGGACCACCAGTGAGTGTGAGGAGTCTATCCTTACACTTACCAGTGAACAGGTCCCAAAGGAGAGCTCCCCAATGAGAATTGTTCAATCTTCTGGTTCCACAGGTCTTCTCAAAGGCTGTGAACCACTTGGTGCTGTCATCACTTTCCTCATATTTAGGGACAATCCCTTTGGGGACTTTAGGGGTGTCGGACTGCTCTCTGTCTATAGTTACTAAGTTGCTGCCACCATTGATGGGAGCTAAGCCCATTTCTGATCTCTCCCTTTCTATAGCCAGGATATGTCTCTCCAAAGCTAATCTTTTGGCCATCCTTGCTAAAAGTGGTCTTCCTCCTTGAAGCTGCCCTCAGTGTTCCCAGAGGAGCTGTCGGAGATCCAAATCCTGTGAGTACTATCCTCGGAGTTAGGGGCATTTGGACTCTGTCCTCCCTAGTTAGGTTAGGAGGGGGGAGTTCATTCTCCTGATCCCTAACTTCTTCCCCATCTGAGGGGAGGTCTTCCTCCTCAGTAGGGTGTTTCTTTGCATATTCTGTCAAGCGCTCCTGGAGCTGAATATTGGTAGGGTTGGAACCAGTTTTAATATTTCTTAAACTACAGAAGAACCATAGCTCCTTAATCTTAAGATTGAGGTAAGGGGCGAGGTCGAGTTCCACCACCATGTCCCCTGAGCTACTCATTTTGTTACTAAAGTTGAGGGCTACTTTTAGGAACTATAAACTACTTCTAGCTACTTGCCCCTAACTGTGGTAGTGTTTAAATCTAAAAAAGAAATGCTAACGGGGACTTAACCAAGGCCCTAGAAGGACTTTTAAAAATTTAGAAAAATTGTCAAATTAAAAAATCTATTGAATCTAAAGGCAATTTTGAAATGTAGTTGTGTGATCAGATATTGGCTGAGTAGTCCACCAAATGCAAAGTCATAGATCCCACCGCTGAGCCACTAATGTAGGAAGCTGGCTCGGTATATACTAATTCAAAATCATATATATTGTGCACAGAGTCCAGGGGTTCCCCAGAGGCTTACAGAGGCTAAAGTAGATAATACTAATGGTCTCTTTTGTGGTAGTGTGGTTGAGCAATTAGACTTATCAGAGGGTAGTGCAAAGCATTTGTTATACACACACAGTCAAGAAATGAGGCACACACTGAATGACTAACTCCAGGCCAATTGTTTTAATGCAGCAAAAATATATTTGTAACTTTATTTCTAAAACCAAGAAAAACTCATTGCAGATAAGTACAGTTGGAAGTATGTATCAAGCATATGTATCAAATGTACTTTGGTTAGGTTTGGCAAATAAACAGTTTACAGGCAAGTAACACTTTTCACCTTCAAAAGATGACAGAGCAATTTTCAGTACAGTCCTAGGGGAGGAAAAGTGTTAGTGCAGTTTTGAGGTAAGTACTTGAGTTACAGTATCAGGCGGTTAGGATGTCCACTGGTCAAGGTTCAAGATGACCCCAAACAGGCACCACCAGCAACACGGCACCAGTCGGGTACAGAGGTCAAAGTTAGTGTTGGATTTAGAATGGGATCCTATGGAGACTAGGGGCAATCGGAAACAGATCTGCTGGTAGGTAGGCACTTTCAATTTCAGAGGGCAGACCTTGGAGGTTTAGGTGAGTACTGGGGGGGGGCACAGGTTGGCACCAAACACACACTCTCAGTGGCACAAGGGTGGCCGGGTGCAGGGTGCAAACACAGCATCGGGATCCCAATGCTTTTCAATAGGGGGGGTCTGGGGGTGACAAAGATCCTGCAAGCTGAGTCCATGGGGTCGGTTCCAGAAAACCAAAGACTTGACAAATAGGGGGTCTACCTGCTGAACGTTGCTGGACACTCAGTCCGATTCCCCAAGGCCAGGGGGCTGCAGGCGTACCTTTAGGAGTCAGGAATCTTCGTTCGGTTCTCTCGTGGTCAGGGTCCTCTTGATTTACGTTGTGGGCGTCGTCGAGTTGGCCAGGAGAGGTCACCCCACGGTGGACTCGAGGTCAGAATCACCTGGGGACCTCCTCTGGACCGGTGGGCCACCTGGACTCGTGGGCAGGGCTTGTGGATCCGGGGTGGTTCTGGAGTCCTTTGCAGGTGTTTCTTCTGGGCAGGGCCACTGTCATCAGGAGTTCTTGGTCCTCTGGTGGGCAGGCAGTGTTCTGGGGGTTTGTAGAGGTTGCTGGTCCTGCAGGATACATCACCTTTTTGTAGCAGAGTCCTTGAAGCTGAAGACAGGCCAGTAGGGATGAGACCAAGTCAGTTGTCTGGAGTCTTCACTGCTGCAGGGTTGGATTAGCAGTCCGTCTTCTTTATTCTTGTCTTGAGGATGCCAGGAATCTGGTGAGCTACGTTCTGTGGTGCCCTTAAATCCTAGATTTAGGGGTGTTACAGGGGTCAGAGGGCGGTAGCCAATGGCTAGTGTCCCTAAGGGTGGCTACACCCTTTCTGTGCCCACTCTCTTTGGGGCGGGGGCACACTCCTAACCCTATTGGTCCCTGTCCTCTGGACACCTTAGGGGTGGTCCTAGCTGGAGTGGTCACTACTCCATGTTTTACCTAATTTTCCCACTGGACTTGTGTTTTTCTTTTCACTAATGACCGAGCTGAACTACTCATGAGCTGACAAAAAATCTCTGGAATGCACTTCTTAGTCCAATGAAGATATTTATTATTTCACTACACAAGGTTCCTAAAAGGAGATTAGCATGTTGAAAGCACACGTTTGAAAACAGTCACAGCAATTAAATGAAAACATACCAAAATGATTCTCCACGGCAATATACACAGCAAATATATGTATCTATATTATAATGCAAAACAAGTCATTAATAAAAATGTATCACAGTAAGGCCTGTCAGGTGCTTCATCTTTTTCATGCCAGCAAGCTGATGACCCCGTTCGATTGTGAGAAAGAGAGATCTCCGCCCTCACGGGAAATCTATATCAGGCATTAGACGTCTGAATCCTGATTGAGGTCCCTGAATCTGCCACTTTCGCACTGGGTCTGTTTTATATCTTAAAAAAACAAAGAAACTTTCTGGAAAAACCCCTCCTGTTGTGATTCAAACATGCTGGCTAGTTTAGGTATGCTTTGAAAATAACATGTTGGGGTTTGGCCACAATCCAAAGATGTCAAGTCAAAGCAAGGCCATTCCCTGCCATCTGTGTACATCCTTATCAACCAAAGCCCTTGGTGAGAAAAAGCATGTAAACAGACAGACAACGTGGAAAATCACTACCAGCCTTTAACATGGCAGTGTCTAATGCTACGATAAAGTCAAAAGGCAGAATGAATCTAAGGCTAAACTGAGTCTGTAACTGTTGAACACTAATGTGACGATGAGCAGCTAAGCCAAGTGCAAAGTGGTGCAACATGAAGTCAGTGGTCAAAACACACATTTCACTACAACTTGCCACCAAAAGTGGGGCTTCGACCGGGGGGCAGCCATCTCTACTAGCTGGAATGCCCTAGGGCACTGTAACAACAGGCCTGAGCCTTTGAGGCTCACCGCCAAGTGTTGCAGTTCTTGCAAGTGGGAGGTTTGAAGCACCTCCACGCAGAGCAGGCTTTGTTTCTGACTACATAGAGCACGAAAGCTCTCATCCCAAGGGGTCAGAAACGTGTCTTTTAGTGGCAGGCTGGCACAGACTGGTCAGCTTTACACTAAAGGGTTGGGTAAAATACAGGGAGCATCTCTAAAATGGCCTCTGCGTGCATTGTACAATAAATCCAACACTGGCATCAGCATGGATTTATTGTGCTGAGAAGTTTGATACTAAACTTCCCAGCCTTCAGTGAAGCCATTGTGGAGCTGTGTAGTTCGTAATGACAAACTCCCATCCTATGCACTTAATATGGTCACACCACACTTATACTGTCTAAAAATGGACTTATGCAAGGTCATATTGCTCATGCAGCTATGCCCTCACTGTGGTATAGTGCACCCCACCTTTTGGCTGTAAGGCCTGCTAGAGGGGTGACTTACCTACGCCACAGGCAGTGGTTGGTGGGCATGGCACCTGAGAGGGATGCCATGTTGACTTTACCTTTTTCTCCCCACCAGTACACACAGTCTGCAATGGCAGTGTGCATGTGCTTGGTGAGGGATCCCTTAGGGTGGCACAATAAATGCTGCAGCCCTTAGGGACCCTCCTTGGTCACAGAGCCTTTGGTACCACTGGTACCTTTTACAAAGGACTTAGGCCCTCATTACAACCCTGGCGGTCGGTGTTAAAGCGGTGGTAAAACCGCCAACAGGCCGGCGGAATAAAAATGGAATCACAACCATGGTGGAAACCGCCAACACAGACAGCCACTTTAACACTCCGACCGCCATAGCAGTAGAAACAAACACTGCGGCGGTCACCGCCAACAGACAGTCGGAAGACAATGTACCGCCCACACTATTATGAGAGGCAAATCCGCCACCTTTTCCGGGGCGGAACCAACGCAAACAAAAACACGGCGGAAACAGTACTTGGAAGGGAAAACACTCACCTCTACACATTCCACGAGGAACCAGGACGCCATGGAGCCAGAACTCCAAATACTCCCTGCAATGGTATCCCTGCTCCTCTACCAGGAGCACGAAAGACGGCGGCGACGACCACGTTGAGTACTGCATCTACAACACAGGGGAGGGGGAGGGAAAAGAGAGTGACACACACACACGAAACACGCAACACCCCCACCCACACCCTCACCCACAACACCATACACAGAAATACATGCTGCAACCCATCCACCCCCATTTCAAGAACGCAAGGACAAAAGGAAATGAGTTGAACTATTGTAATAAATAAAAACCCATTAGTCAAAACTTGAAATACAGTATAAACTATTATGTACACCAACTACACAAGTCCGATAGTGCACCATTCATAGTCCGTGGACCACTGGGCCCAAAATGCATGGCCCACACTCGATACCAGGCTCCAAACGGAGAGAACACTGCAGGGGCATCAGATCGAAATGAAACAGGCACCTCAGGGGGAAGAAAAGGGGGGGCACCTCAGCCGGATGAGTGCACGACGCCAGCTCCACGAGGGGGCCCCATGCCCACTGCTGTATCCTGGGGAGTGCAAAGCCACAGTCTCTCAAGTCTCTCCAGTGGGTGGTTTGCCCACTGCATTATCCTGGGGAGTGCAAAGCCACAGTCTCTCAAGTCTCTCCAGTGGGTGGGTTGCCCACTGCATTATCCTGGGGAGTGCAAAGCCACAGTCTCTCAAGTGGATAACAGTCTCCACTGGTTCTGGAGGGGGCTTGGAGACCAGAGTGCTTCATCCTGCCAAGGACTGAGGTAGTAGATGTGATACTCCACTGGTTCTGGAGGGGGCTTTGTGCCCAGAGTGCTTTATCCTGCCAAAGACTGAGGTAGTGGATGCCTTTCTCCACTGGTTCTGGAGGGGGCTTGATGCCCAGAGTGCTTCATCCTGCCAAGGACTGAGGTATTGGATGTGATCCTCCACTGACGGTGGTGCAACATGCAAGCTGCCCAGGCTCCTGGAACTGACCACCAGCCTTATACGACTGACCACTGGGGATGGCAGCCATGTCTGCGGGGGTGCCACTGGCTCAGAATGTTGCGGGCCGCTGGCGGTGCTGGCGGCGGTGTCAGTGGCATTGGTGCTTGTGGCAGACTCTGTGGCATCAGTGCTGGCGGCGGCCTCTGTGGCATCGGTGTTGGCGGCGGCCTCTGTGGCATCGGTGCTGGCAGCGGCCTCTGTGGCATCGGTGCTGGCGGCGGGCTCTGTGGCTGCGGTGCTGGTGGCGGGCTCAGTGACTGCGGTGCTGGGATCAGTGGCTGCGGTGCTGGTGGCGGGCTCAGTGACTGTGGTGCTGGTGGCGGGCTCAGTGACTGCGGTGCTGGTGGCAGTGCTGGTGGTGGTCTTGTCCGCCGTGCAGGTTGGCGTCGACGTGGACTGCCCTTCATATTCTGGCCCTTTACCACCTTGGATTGTGGCGCAGTTGTCTTGCCACTATCCACTTTTGTTTTGCCTGAGCCTTTGGTGGCAGGTGTTTTCGCCTTCTCCCTCTGGGATGTGGGCAACTTTTTTACTTTTGGAGGTGGCGGAATGGCCTTGCCCTCGCTCCATGGAACACTGGCAGCCCTGTTGCTTGGCACACTCCAAAAACCCGCAGTTGCTGGCACCACTGTGCCCGGTGATTTGGTGGCTGAGGTGCTGGGTTGGGACCTGGAAAGGCGGGACCCAGGGGACGGACGGGGGGGGAGGTATAGGGAAGAGATCAATATTAGACAGGAAAAGCTTTTTAGACACACTGGGACGGGTAGATGGAGGGGGTTTGGGAGTGGAGGAAGAGGTAGTGGTTGTAGGAGGTGTACGTTTGCTGACTTTGGGTGAAGGTGCATGGGCTGGAGGCTGTTGTGAGGTGGATGGCTGTTGGGAGGGTGTGTGGCTGCGTTTGTGTAGTTTGGGAGGAGGGCTCACAGACACACTGGGAGTGGACACAGGGGATGTGTGAATGGTAGTAGGGGTGGTGAGTGCACATGAGCGGTGTGTGGTGATGGGTGTGCTGGTGATGGAGGTAGTGGCTGAAGATGTAGTGCATGCAGGTGTGAGTGGAGACTAGACAGGGAGGCAGTAGGGAGACGTGGAGGAGGGAGACACAGTGGAGGCAGTGGAAGTTGGTATGTGTGCATGGGTATGATGCTTGTGTGAGTTCCTGTGGGATGTGTGGTGCTTATGTTTGCCATAGCCACCCTTGTGTGTTGAGGTGTGTGCATGCGGTCTGATGGTGTGCTTGGGATAGGCTGAGGTACAGGGGGATTGGGTCTGGGTGGAGGAAGTTGGAGGGGGAAGGCTGGACACAGGGACAATGGCTGCCATCAGTGCGGAGGCCAGAGCCTGAAATGCTCTCTGTTGGGCTGCCTGGCCAGAATGAATGCCCTCCAGGTATGCATTTGTTTTTTGCAAATGCCTCTCTACACCCTGGATGGCATTCAGAATGGTAGACTGCCCAACAGTGAGGGATCTCAGGAGGTCAATAGCCTCCTCACTGAGGGCAGCAGGGCTGACTGGGGCAGGGCCTGAGGTGCCTGGGGCGAAGGAGAAGCCCACCCTCCAGGGTGAGCGGCCACGGGACACACGACGAGGGGCTGCTAGGAGGGCAGTGCTGGTAGGGGGGGTGGCGGCTGTACCTGTTGATGCGGGGGCACAGAGGGGCCCGCCACCACAAGGGAGATCCCATCAGCGGAAGAGTCGCTGTCACTGAAGTCACCTCCTGTCCCCGCCGTGGAGCTCCCCTCACCCTCCGTCCCACTGGTGGCTTCAGACTCCGTTGTCTCGCCCTCCAGGGCCATGTGGGATGCAGCTCCCTCCTGCTCCGGTGCCACTGCTCCTCCGCCTGATGATGCTAATGCACACAAGAACAGGGAGACCCCAAAAAGGGGGGGGGAGACAGAAGAAAGACATGTTCAGTGCATGCAATCTCACTACCGTTGGCGGACACTACAGACACAGCAGCCCTCTGCACTACGCCATGCACTTAGAGTTCCCTAATTAATCAAAGGGACATGGGGTACAAGGCCTATGCCCAATTGCTGCACACATGGAAGTCACAGGAGCCTGACTAGGTGTAGTTGGCTTTTACCACTGGTGGGGTTGGGGTGCCACATAGCCTGCCTCACGAAGGGACCTTGCCTACAAAACTCGCCCTCGCCTAGGGGAACCCACAGCCTACCTCCCCCACCCAGACACCTCGTAATGCACGCAGAGTCAGCTGATTGAGAGTGTACTCACCCCCTTGTGGCTGCTGTGATGCCCTCAAGCGCCCATCCAACTCCGGATAGGCCACCGCCAGGATCCGGAACATCAGGTGGGTCATAGTGCGACGGGCACCCCTCCCACGTTGGGAGGCCATCCCTAGCTGGGCCTCCGCCGTCTTCTTGCTCAGTGGCGAATGTCCTCCCATCTTTTCCGGCAGTAGGTGATCCATCTGTGGTGGACCCCCAGGGTCGTCCTTGACGATGGCACGCAAAATATCCTTCTTCTGGTGGGTGCTGACCTAGAGGAATAGTAAAGGGGAAAAGGAAAATCGTTAACCGTCCGGACCGTCACAGTCATTGACCCACATTCCCACCTTTGCCCTGACGAACATACACTCACCGTCCGCTCATGCAGGCCTCGGTCCCCCCCATATCTTCCATCCACATCACTCCAAACAGGCATTGCCCATACAGCATGCTCACAGTGTACTCACCTGTTTGTCTGGAGGACCGTAGAGTAGCGTGTACTGGGGGAGGACCCCATCCACTAAATTCTCCAACTCCTCCGAAGTGAAGGCAGGGGCCCTTTCCCTAGACACATGAGCCATTGTCGCTTCCAGACTGAGGTTACAGCAGCACTTGCAGTGTAGGTCCTCTCCTGTTGAAGGTCAGGTATCAAGTGAGTGAACAGACAGAAAATGGCGGTCACATCCGCGGCGATGCGTATCGTCACTGCCGGCGTACATCATCATTGGCTCCTGGGACCCATAGGGTCCAATGTTAACCAATGCAAGATGGTGCCGTGGTCTTCGACCACCTACCGCGACGGTGTACAACGCCAGCGCAGTTACCTCATATCCCCTTGTCTCACCTTACAGGTCAGGCAGCTGCCATTTCGGGGGGCCACATGGCATTATTTTTAAATGCGTCACACCTTTCTAGGCCTTGCATACACACAGTGACAGGCACATTGCGGATTGACAAATGTGTGCAATAATTTTTTTTTAATACCTTTAGTGTTGGCTGACTCTCTGATCGCTGTTCTCCTCCATAGGGCACGTCCGCTGGGGCAGGTGAGGAGATGGCGGCATCCTCCGGTGTACAGACCGCTGGTGGACCTGTCAACAATGGAAGAGAGACACATAATCACATACAGACTTGATCGTGCAATGGGCTCACGATTTTCTCCCTCATATGCAAATTTGTTTATGGGCTGGTTTGAGGAAAAATGGGTGTGAGGCCTGGGATCAGTGACTTGGCACACACATATTTTATATTGGGGGCGATACATCGATGATTGTTTTATGTTATGGACAGGAGATGTAGAAACTTTAGAGAGTTTTTGCAGCCATCTCAATAATAATGAGGTAAATATAAGATTTACGTATAAATACAGCACTACCTGTATAGAATTTTTGGACGTTGAGTTGTTTATACATGACAACAGGATAGAGAGCAGGTTATACCGTAAGCCGACATCCTGTAACACTTTATTGCATGCAACAAGTGCGCATCCCATACATCAAATTGAGGCCATACCACTGGGGGAAATGATGAGAGCAAGACGAAATTGTAGTAGAAATAGTGATTTTCAAAAAGCTATTGATGATATAGGACATAGATTCAGGGTTAGAGGTTACTCGGAAGAGGTTTTATGTAAGTCTCAACAGAAAATGTTGAAGATATCTCGTTCACAGACATTATTGCCCGTTGAACAAAAGGAGAGCAAGAATAAAGAGAGCACTAATCAGAAAGTGAGGATTATTTTGGATTACACAGAAAACTCTCAGAGATTGTTAAAAATTATGAGGAAGCACTGGTCTTTACTTAATCAGGATAAACTACTAAGGAGATACATTGGTAATAAACCGGAGGTCTCATTTAGGAGAGGTAATAACCTGAATAATATTCTCAGTCCTAGTTATCTCTCTGATACAACTAATTCAAGTTGGCTCAGTGTGTATAACCTGGGCTTCTACAAATGTGGCGCGCATGTGCAGTGTGCAGGTGGGCATGGCAGGCCAAGAAAGAATTTTATGGTATGGGTGGAAGAAAATATGATATAAAATCACATATCGATTGCAACACCAGGTTTGTGGTATATATGCTTATTTGAAATGTGATAAAATATATGTGGGCAGTACGATACACCAGCTTAAAGTTAGAATATCAGAACACTGGAGAGCGATAAGGCAGGAAGATGAACGGTATCCTATAGCTTCTCATATGAAAATATGTGACGCTCAGGGAATTCATAAAGAATTCAGGTTCTTTGGCTTTGACTACTGTGAATTAAAGCCACGAGGTGGCAATAGGGAATTAGATCTAAGGATAATGGAATCCACATGGATTATAAGATTAGGAGATGTAGAGCGTGGTCTGAACTCAGACTATGAGATGGAGTACTTTTTGGGTGAGAAATAGGTGGTATACATTTAAGAGGAAAATATGGAAGCTGGATGGTGCATTGTTATAATTACTTTGTTTTGAACAGTAGGGTTTGTGAAGTTTCTAACAATTATATACATAGTCGTTGTTTTTAGGTATCATTTGAGCTTTAGGATTTGTCTGGGGTGCAAGTTACAATATTAGAAGTGTTTGAGCCTATATGAGAGAAGGGTGTTTACTCACCAGCGATTATGTTGAATTCTAATATTGGAATGTGATTAAGAATCGGTTTTCATCTTAGGTTACAATTAATTTAAGAATTCAAGTTGTGTAATCTGAATAGCACATGCGCCATATAGTTATGGTAGTTTCGGTTTTCTTTTTGGCTTTCAGGTATTTCATTTAATTCTTATGTTAATATTTTCACTACTTCTCAGTATGAAATTATTTAAGAATAATCTCATTTGGCTAACACTGTTTAGCAGTACGATCGGTACAATAATTGCATATGTTCTGTTAGAGATTTAGGGGGTTATTCTAACTTTGGAGGAGGTGTTAATCCGTCCCAAAAGTGACGGAAAAGTGACGGATTTACCACCAGCCGTATTACGAGTCCATTATATCCTATGGAACTCATAATACGGCTGGTGGTATATCCGTCACTTTTGGGACGG